>NC_092757.1:8141386-8465490 GCF_047496795.1 Chiloscyllium punctatum
TCGCCCATCCTCCCTCTCCCTCTCCCTCTTGCCCCCTTTCTCTCTCTATTTCTTCCCCTCCCCCTCGTTTTCTCGCCCCCCCCGGCCCCTCTCTCTCTCTCTCTCTTGCCCTCTCGCTCTCTCTCTCGCCCCCCATCTCTCTCTCGCCCCCTTCTTTCTCACACCCTTCCCTCTGTCTATCGTGCCCCCTCCCTCTCTTTCTCTCACGCCCTCTCCCTCTGTCACTCGCCCCATCTCTATCTGACCTCGCCCCCTCATTTTCTCTCTCTCACCCGCCCTCTCTCTCTCACCCCTTCCCTCTCTCTCTCGCCCGTTCCCTCTCTCTCTCTCTCGCCCTCTCGCTCTCTCTCTCTCACTCTTTTCCCCCTCCCTCTCTGTCTCTCTCGCGCCCCCTCCATCTATCTCGCCCTCTCCCTCTCTCGACCCCTCTGTCTCTCTCTCTCTCTCGCCTCCCTCTCTCGCCCCGCCTCTCTCGACCCTCTCCCTATCTCTCTGTCGCCGCTCCCTCACTCTCTCCCTCTCCCTCCTTCGCCCCCTCCCTCTTTCTCTCCCCCTCCCTCTCTCTCTCGCCCCTCACTCTCTCTCGCGCGCACTCCGTCTCTCTCTTGCCACCTCCACATCTCTCTCCAGCCCCCTCCCTCTCTCTCTCACCCCTCCCCCTCTCTCTCGCCCCTCCTTTTCTCTCGCCCCCTCTCTCTCTTGCCTCTCTCTCTCTCTCTCTCTCTCTCTCTCGCCCCCTCCCTCCCTCTGTCTTGCCCCCTCCCTCTCTCACCCGCCTTCCTCTCTCTCGCCCCTTCCCTCTCTCTCGCCCCCCCTCCCACTCTCTCCCTCGACACCCCCCTCCCCTACCTCTCTCTCTTGCCTCCCTCCCTCTCTCTCTCTCCTCCCTCTCTCTCTCTCTCGCCCCCTCCCTCCTCTGTCTTGCCCCTCCTCTCTCACCGCCTTCTTCTCTCCGCCTTCCTCTCTCTCGCCCCCTCCCTCTCTCTCGACCCTGCTCCTTCCTCTCTCTCGCCCTCCTCCTCTCCGAATCCCTCTCGCCTCCCTTCTCTCTCTCTCTCTCTTCTCCTTCCCTCTCTTTCTCGCCCCTCGCCCGCTCCCTCTCTCTCTCTCGCATCTCACTGTCTCTCTCCTGCCCCTCTCCATCTCTCTCTCACCCCCCTCTTTCTCGCACTCTTCCCTCTATCTTCTTGTGCCCCTCCTCTCTCTCTCACCCCATCCTATCTGATCTTACCCCCTTGTTCTCACTCTCACCCCTCCCTCTCTCTCTCACCCAACCCTCTCACTGTCTCGCCCCCTCTTTCTCTCTTGCCCCCCTCACTCTCTCTCTCTCTCTCACCCTCCCTCTCTCTCTGTCCATCCCCCTCCTTCTCTCTTTCTCATCCCCTTCCCTCTCTCGCGCGCCCCCTTCCCTCTCTCTCGCAAAACCTCCCTCTCTCTCTCACACTCCCTCGCTCTCTCACTCGCCCCATCCATATCTGACCTCACCCCCTCGTTTCTCTCTCTATTCCCTCCCCTCTCTCTTACCCCTCCCTCTCACTGTCTCGCCCCCTCCCTCTCTCTGCCTCACCCCCTCGTTCTCTCTCCTCACCCCTCCCTCTCTCTTACCCCTCCCTCTCACTGTCTCGCCCCCCTCTCCTCTCTCTGCCTCGACCCCTCCCTCTCTCTCTCTCGTCCCCTCCCTTTCTCTCTCTATCTCTCGCCCCCTCCCCCTCTCTCGCCCCTCCCTCTCTCTCTCTCTCGCCCCTCTCACTCTTCTCTCTCGCCCCTCCTTCTGTCTCTCTCGTCCCCATCTCTTCCTTGCTCTCTCCCTCTCTCTCTCTCGCCCCCCTCCCACTCTCTCTCGCGCCCCCTCCGCGCTCTCTCTTACCCCTCTCTATCTGTCTCGCCCCGCCTCTTTCTCTCATCCCCTCCCTCTCTATCTCTCGCCCCCCTCCCTCTCTCTCTCTTGCTCCCTCCCTCTCTGTTTCGTCTCCTCCCTCTCTCTCTGACCCCTCCTCTCTCTCTCTCTCGCGCCCTCTCTCTCTCTCCTCTCTCTCTCTCTTGCCCCCTCCCTCGCAATCTCTCGCCCGGTCTTTCTCTCCCGCTCCCCTCTCTCTCTCTCACCCCCTCCCCCCTCTCTCTCGCCACCCTCTCCCTCGCCCGCCTCTCTCTCTTTCCCTCTCCCTCTCTCTCTTGCCTGGTCCCTCTCTCTCTCGCCCCCACACTCTCTCTCTCGCCCGCCCCCTCTCTCTCTCTCACCCCTCCCTCTCTTTCTCACCCTTCCCTTGCTCTCTCGCCTTCTCACATACCCCTCTCTCCTTTGTGCTCTTCCTCTCGCTCACAATCTCTCTCTGTCTCTCTCTCTTCCTCGGCCTTGCTGTCTCTCATCCAGTCTCTATCTCTCTCTCTCCGTCTCTCTCACCCCTCTCTCTCTCTTCCCTCTTCTGTCTCTCTCTAGCCATCCCGCTTTCTCTTGCCCCCATCTCCCAACCCCTATCTCTCTCTCGCTCCCCATTCTTTCACTCTGATCTGTCTTTTTCTCTCTCTCGCGCCTCCCCTATCTCTCTTGCCCCCTTTCTCTCTCTGTCTCTTTCTTTCTCTTGTTCCCTCCCTCGCCCCTCTCTCAGGCTCACTCTCTCTCTCGCCCCTCTCTCTCTCATTATCTCCTCCTGTGTCTCTCTCTTCCTCACCCAATCTCTCTCT
Organism: Chiloscyllium punctatum; assembly: GCF_047496795.1. Taxonomy (NCBI): domain Eukaryota; kingdom Metazoa; phylum Chordata; class Chondrichthyes; order Orectolobiformes; family Hemiscylliidae; genus Chiloscyllium; species Chiloscyllium punctatum. The sequence continues at coordinate 8,144,069 of NC_092757.1, forward strand.
CTCCCCCTTCTCGTTCTCTCGGTGTCTCTCTCTTCCCTCCTCCCTCTCTCTATTTCCACCTGACTGAATCTCTCTCCGTCCCGTCCTTCCCTCCCTCTATCTCTGACATACGCTGTCTCCCAGGTCCTTCTCTCTTCCTCTGACCCAGTGACTCGGGGTGTATGGGGGTGAGGCTGCGTGTGGGAGGTGGGGGTGACATGTGGGAGGTGCGGAAAATGGGTTATGGATGGAATTGTGGGAGGAAGACAGTGACGGCATGAGAGAGAGAAGGGAGATGGAAGAGTGGAGGCGGGTGGAGAAACCGGGGTTGGGTGTCTGTGTGTGTCTGTGTGTGTGTGTGTGTGTGTGTGTGTGTGTGTGTGTGTGTGAGAGAGAGAGAAAGAGAGAGAGAGAGCGCGAGGTGGGGGGGGAATGAGGGAGAGGGTTCAGAAAGAGAGTGTGTGCTGAAAGAGCGAGAGAGAGAGAGAATTGATGAGAAGGAGTGGGGGAGAGGTAATGGGGAGGCCAGGCTGCAGTGAAGGGACATGGGGAATTAAACCCAGCTCCTGAGCTCAGGGCGTGGTACTCTCCCCTTCCCTGAGGACCAGGACTTGGGGCTGAGTCTGTCTGTCTCCAGCTCAGCTTCTCCAACACAAGACACACAACAACATAGGTCACTCTGCTGCTCGGCACGCTTTAATGAAAATTTTTATTGTTTACAAATGGAAGTGATGGATACAGTCAGTGGGATGGAGCCTTTTCTCACTGGCCTCTGATGTGTGAGAAACATTGAAATGTTTCCCTCGAACCCCCTTGTGGGATAAGGATGGACAAACCAGAGCTACCCTCAGTCTGTTACCATAGCGACAGGCTGCTCCATCGCTGAAACACTGAACTGAAATGAGAAAATTCCGGATGGATTGATTTAATGAGGGAATTTGATGGATGGATGGATTTGGGTGAAGGGATATTTCAGCACATTCTTCAGCTGCTGCCTGAACTTAGTCTGGGTCACGGCATAAATCGCGGTGTTTGTGCAGCAACTGAGGAGCTGCAGCATGAAGCCCAATTCCTGCACAAAGGGATGGAGATACACAGACCGATACCCAAAATACCACATCCGTCTCCATATAGAAAACAGCATGAACATTGACCATAACAGGATGAAATTGGCCGAGATCACAAACAGTAAAATGACGGATTTTTTTCGGTTTCTCATTTCTGTGTAAGACTGAGTGTCCCCATTGGTGTGAGCGCGGCCATTGGTGTGAGCGCGAGGTCTCCTGCGGGCTCTGCTGGTCACTAAAATGTGTCTGACGGTGAGAACATTGAGCAGCAGAATCAGGAGAAATGGGACACACTGGGTTAGAATGTGGTGGAGGGACTTGATTGTGACCCAGACACTGGAGACTGCAACACCGATTGTTACGTCACAAAACCAGGGGATGTTCATCAGCCAATACCGAGCCGTGAGCATAAAATACCAGGAATGTTCTTTAAACAGCTCAGCACAGTCACTGCTCCCAGAACCACAGCCGCCGTTTTCTCACTGCAATATTTACTTTTCAGCTTCTGGCAACAAATGGCCGCAAACCGATCAAAGGTGAAAGTGACGGTGAACCAGACAGAGCAGTCAGTGGCTGCATAAAGCAGGATGGCGTGGATATTAGACACGGGGGCGGAGTACCTCAGGAAATAAAACCATTCCCGATAAACAATGGGAAGGTGTCTCAGGATCAGGTCGATGATAATGACCAGGAGATCCACCGCTGCCATGGCCCACAGGTAACGTCTGACACATGGAGACAATCCACAATCTTTATAAAGCAGGATGTAGATGGTCACTACGTTAGCTGTGAGGAAGGAAAACAAACCCATTATCCATCAGCCTCGAGGCAAAGGGACCCGTTTGATCGGGGACCCAGTGAGATTTTCAAATGTTTCCCTGTATTCAGGGATTTATTAAAATAATTGGAGCTGGAATAACAAATGGGAAGGTCTGAATTACTGACAAAAATGTGACATAAACCACAAGAAACCCTCCCTCCCCAAACACAGAGACACATCCAGAAGGACAGATGGTTTCAAGAACATTCCCACACACTCGATCACTCGAGAGCAGACACAGGTCACTCCTTCGCAGTTCATAATACAGAGGGTGGAAACGTTGCTGTCCTGAAGGATTCTCTCCCAGTTTCCTGAAGACAAACGGAGTTTGGGAATTTCTGAATTTTGGTCTAAATTCTGGTTGATCCTGTGTCGTGAAGAAATGTAAACGCAGGGACAACATATTCACCCCGTTAACTGCCTGAGGGGCCTTCCGAACAGTGTCTCCTTTTCCTTGGAATGGGATCTCTTCCCTCGGGATCTTATCGTTTGTTCAATTCCCTGACATCCGGCCGTACACAAACAATGTCGGGGACAGAACGCTCCGGGGAATGGCAGTTATGGATATTCCGACCATGGCAATTACACCATGGTTTGTTGACAGGGCACGGAGGTCCTGGTGGATATGCGCGTACAGAGGGGGCCATTCTTTTCCCAGAGAGGGCCACACCACCAGAGCCATTGAAGATGGTCTGAGCTCCCCACCCAGCTCAGTGCAGTATCTGAGGTCTGAGAAAATATCCAGCAATATAGGACAAGCATCAATAACCTTCCCCGCTCTGTCAGGATAAGGGTCACCGTTTTCTCTCTGATCCCTCACACTCACTGTGCATCTGTTATAGCACCGACCCCCGAACAAGGCTCATGGTCCACCACTCTCACTGCTGCATGCAGCACCTTCTCTCTCTCTTCCCTGCACTTCCACACCTCGCACAGTAAAAACATTGCATAGATACAACACTGTGGACTGACTCCCTCAAGATCCCTCACAATGACCCCCTCCCTGCCTACACGAACACTAACAGCAGGTCCACCCACTCTCACCCTCCCTCACTCCCTCCCTTTCTCCCATTCCATGTGAAACAGCCTGGAATAGACAGAAAGGGCCTATCCGTGATACAGCTTAACAAACTGATGAAAATGGATTTAGAATTGTGACTTGATGGAGAAGGAAGAGGTGTTGGTATTGCATTTCAGAATTTAGGCCCAGGATGACTGAAAGTACAGCCATTCTGTTGATTGGAGTCATATTTTACAGCAGCAAAGGTTTATAAAATCCGAATGGTTATGGATAGGGTGGGTAGTCAGGGTTTTTACCCAGGTTTGGGGCGTCCAAAACTAGAGGGCATTGGTTGAAAGCGAGAGGGGAAGGGTTTTGATGAGGCCTAAAGGGCACCTTTTCATACAGAGGGTAGTGTGCATATGGAATGAGCTGCCTGAGGAAGTGGTGGAGGCTGATACAACTACAGCATGTAAAAGGCATCTGGATGCTGTCAGACCTGCTCAGCTTTTCCAGCAATTTCCATATTTCTTTTAAAAAATGCATTCAGTTTAACACAGGTATTCTGAATAAATAAAACATTTTATGTTTTAATGTCGCAGGGCCATGCAAACATATCTTCAAATCGACCGAGTCCATTTTTTGCTAAGGGTATAGCTCTATGTATGACAGCAGCAATGATGCACCTGCATGGAGCAGGGAATGTGATGGAGACCTAGGTTGGACAATGTACAATGAGACCTCACATGGTCCAGTTTGGGAGAGGATAACATTATTGTGTGATTCAGCTCAGAGAGGGAGAAAATGTAATCTGCCCGAGAAGGAACGGCCGATATACCTCGCCCTCCTTCATTGTTCCTCATCACAGCAATGTGTGCGAGCTAAAAAAAACTCTAAAGTCATCGTTACCATTTTTATTTTTATAGAATCCCTGCAGTGTTGAAACAGGCCCTTCGCTCCAATAGGCCCATACCAACCTTCCCAACCCATTCCCCTAACTATTGCACGTAAAATAGAAATCCCTGAACACACAGACAATTTATCATGACCAATCCACCTAACCTACGCAGTTTGTGGTCGGAAACTGGATCACCCATTAGAAGCACACACAGACAAGGGGAGAATGTGCAAACTCCATACAGACAATCACCCAAGGCTGGAATCGAACCCAAGTCCCTGGAGCTCTGAGGTAGCAGTGTGAACCACTATACTACCTTTTGGGTGCTGCCACACCAGCATTCATTGGAATCTACTCAATGCCTAAATCAAAGGGAATTCAGCCAAATCCAACTCTCCCAGGAGGAAATCCCATTGCTAACAGTTGTGTGAGTACAATATCTTCAGAAGCAGAATGGCGTTTTGGACAATTTTGCAATTTTTCCTTATGTCATGAGTACCAATAATATCTGGACAAGTTCTTTCAAGTTAAAATTGCAGAGATTTCGTGTGTGTGTGTGTGTGTGTGTCAGTGATTTTAGAAAGGGAAATATTGGTTATATATTTGCAATACCCAATACTCATGCATCTATCCAGACGCATCTTAAATAAATCTACCGGTCTTCCTCTACCACCTCTGCTGGCAACGCGTTCCAAATGCTCACCACCCTCTGTGTGAAGTACTTACCGCGTATATCCCCCTTAAACATTCCACCTCTCACTTAAAAAACACGACCTCTCGTTATTGAATCCTTCACTCTGGGGAAAAAAGCTCGTCTCTATCCACCCTGCCTATACCCTTCATGATTTTGAAATCCTCAATCAGGTCCCCCCTCAATATCCTTTTTTCTAGTGACAATAAACCTAACCTACTCATCCTCTCTTCATAGCTAGTATTTCATTCTGATTGGTAAGTTTCAGTCACGTGGGATGCAGAAGAAGCGAGTCACAATGAGCATGAAGGAAGAGGGATATTTTTCAGACTGGAGGCTTGTGAGCAGCAGTGTGCTGTAAGAATCAGTACTGAGTTCACTGCATTTCATCATTTATGTAAAGGATTTAGATGTGAATGTTGGGGCCATAGTTAGTAAGGTTACAGATTACATCAGAAAGGTGGTGTTGTAGATTATTGCAGAGTACAATGAGACCAAAAATAGATGGTACAAAGGGGCAAGGTGTGATAGATGAAGTTTGATTTAGATGAATACGAGGTTTTGCATTTTGGAAAGGCAAATCAGGGCAGAGGTTATACACTTAATGGTAAGGTCCTGGGAAGTGTTGTGGAACAAAGGGACCTAGGGCTGTAGGTACATTGTTCCTTGAAAGTGAAGTCGCAGGTAGACAGTGTGGCGCTGAACACATTTGGCACATTTGCCTTAATCAGTCAGAGCATTGAATATAGGAGTTGTTGTGGCTTGGTGCAGGAGGTTGGTGAGGCCATTTTAAGAATACTGTGTACAACTCGGTTTTCTGCAGAAATGACTTGCACAGATGTTCAGGTCTGGATGTTTGAGCTTTAGGGAGAGGTTGATTAGGTTGAGGTGTTTCTCTCTGGAGTGTCAGAGGTTGAGGGGTAACATTATAGAGGTTTATAAAATCATCAGGGGCATGGATATTCTGAACAGCCATGTTCTGTTCCCAAGGATAGAGGAGTCCAGAACAAGACAGCATACGTTGAAGGGGAGTGTGCAAATGATTTAGAAGGGACCTGAAGATAAATGTTTCACACAGAGACTGGTGTGTGTACAGAAAGTGCTGTCAGAGAAAGTGGTCAAGGCGGGTACAATCCCAGGAGGAATATTAGCCAAATGCTGGCAAATGGGACAAAATCAGATTTGATATCCGATCGGAGTGAACACACAGGACAAATGGGTCTGTTTCCGTTCTGCATGACTCTCTGATTCTATAAGAGGGATGACGAATAATTCTGAAAGGACCTTTCAAGTCGGAATTCTCTTCAGTGGAAGGTTATCGTGTCTCTGTGTTCACATTGATTGAAAGCTGCGTAAGCTAAATATTTGACAGAGAAGTGAGTTATGCATAATGGGACACAGATAGGAAAGTGGGGCTGAGACCCCAACCTGATCAGCTACAATCTTAGTGTCTGGTGGAGCAGGATCAAATTATCTAATGACCCACTCCTGCTCCTCAGTCCCATGTTACTGTGTTCCATTTCGCCCCTCAAACCTACTAGACAGGAGAAGTCGGAGGCTACTTACTCCTATAACCTGGTGCACAGAAACAGAGGTGACCATTCGACCCTTCAAGAATGTCCCACACGGTTTGACATGATTTGGGAAATGTAATTGGAAAACCCAGGCTGGGTATGAAAGAGGCCCCTCATCTCTCTTCTCAGAGCTTCCCCTCTCTGCAACTTGTGCTTCATTTGTTGGTCATGTTGTAGACCCAGATTCACTGAGAATACAGCCCCCATACCTCACCCAGGGATGGCTCAAAAAATCATCTGGTCTCCGTGACTGCAACATTCAATAACAGAACATTCATGAAAATAACGCCCACTAATTTTCCAATAACAGAATATGAGAACATCAGAAACAGGGGCAGGTCATTCATTCCCCAAGCCTGCCTTGCCCTTCACTAAGATCATGATTGATCTGCTCTTGGTCTCAAATCCTCTTTCATACCCAATTCTTCATCGCCCTCAACTCTCTGACAGTTCAATATCCATCTACGTCCTCTTCAAATACACTCAGTCATCTAGCTCCACAACATTCTTGCAAAGATAAATCTTGACATTCAATATCACGTGTTTGAAGAAAACACGTGTTGTTCCTATACCATGGCCTATTGATATGAACAAAAGATGTTGACACAAGGGTTCAGGGAACAATGACTGGCCCTGATACTTCTGTTGACATCAAGGAGCTTAACAAAACTGGACTTAATGGGAATCAGAGTAAACTCTCCAGTGTTTGGAGTCAAACATGGCACAAAGGAAGATGTTCACCATCTCAGTCCTGGGTCAGCTCTGTGGGAGATCCTCAGGGTAGCTTCCTCTTCACAAAACATCTTCAGCTGCTTCATCAATGTCTCCACGCCCCGACCCTCCCCACCATACGATCAGAAGTGGGGATGGTCACCGAAGATTCCACAATGTTCAGAACATTTTGCTCCCCCGTCAGCTCCTGAACTGCTCTGTGTGCGTATGCAGCAAGACCCAGACTCCATTGAGACTTGTGCTATTAAAGTGTCCGTAACAGTCATGGAACAGCACTGCCGGACACTGCACCTTGCCACAGGAAAACAAGAGTTCATTCAGCATCTCATGTTGTTTTGACAGGAATATGAGGAAGTCATTTAGCCCATTGACACGACTGGAGAAGGACAGGAACAGCCCATTCAGTGCCTCCAGCCTATTACTCAGGAAGAGGAGTCTAGTCTGATGGACCACACCAGAGCCCCGAGAAAATATTTGAACGTGGTAACCTAGAGTGTATTTTTTTTAAATTTTAAAGCAAATGTAAAATGTCTGTTCCCGATGCAATGTGACTGGTCAGACTACTCGGTGTGAAGCAAAACACCATTTATTGAAACACGAAAGAGAAAATTAAACCAAAGAAAGAGGAATTTAGAATAATGTAATTCTATTGGACAAGTTAACAGAATACTAGATCTAGGAACTATTACTAATGAGCTGTTCCAAATATAGGAAAGTCACATAAACACAGGGCCTGGCAAAAAGGAATATTCAGACACATTGTCAAAAACATTTCTCCAATCCAGGAATTAAAAACAGCATCAAGAGAAATTTCAGAGAGAGTAGCAGCCAGGAGACATTCTCTGAAGCTTCCAACTCTGTGGAGACCCCAACAGTTTCTGATGTCAAAGAGAAACCAAAACCCAGAGATCCTAATCTGTGAGAGCTGGCCACACCCATTCAGGCTGCATTAAAATAAACACAAGGCCTCCCGAGCTGTTACTCAAATGGTCTTAACTCTCTAGCTTGGAAACGGTCTTTCAATCTCTCTCTTAAAAGAAACCAGGACAAAATAACCTCTTAAAGCTGCAGCATTGTCACAATAGTCAGTACAATGACTGTAAAACAGGAACCAGGGGTAACCAGTCAGGCTCTTGGCCCTGTCCAACCGGACGAGGTTGAAGCCAGTCAGTCCCTTGAGTCACTTACCCACGGACAGTAGGAGGCCATTCCCATCTCAATGCACTTACACGGGGGCAGAATGAAGTAATTTATGCTGATTCCTGATGAATGTCTTATGCCCAAAACGTCGATTTTCCTGCTTCTCGGATGCTGCCTGACCTGCTGTGCTTTTCCAACAATAGACGCTCTACTCTGATCTCCAGCATCGGCAGTTCTCACTGTCTCCTCATCGATGCTCTAACATGATGACCAAGTGGAGCAGAGTAAACGCAGACAGACTGCTTGATGTTGTTCCTCCTGACTCCGTTGCTCATGATACACACGTGGGACTTTCACGTGGTTTTCTAGTGGTGAGCAGGGAAGCCATATGTCTTGTGTGAAGTCTCAAGAAGGTACCTTCCATCTCCGAGAAGCCAGCCTGATGTTCTCTATGCAGGGCAGGAGCTGATCGGAATGGATACCTGTTTCAGATGGAAGTTATTGTGGCTGCTGTTGGGGATTGTGAACAACATGATGTCCAGTACAGGGTCACACGCTGACTGCAAAATAACCCGGGGAGAGTTAATTTAGGCATATAAACTATTAGGAAAGTCACGTTAGACTGATAAATGGATTCTCTAAATTCAAATAATGCTGATCTTGCTCATGTTGATCTTGCCTAGTGAACGTCCTGTTCAGTGTAAACTGTATGCCTTACTCTGTCCAAGTCTTTTTCCATCCTGCAATCTGTCTGTCCATGCTTACTATGACCTGCCTCCACTGCTCATAAATGAAGTGTTTCCCTGTACTGAGATACACGTGACAATAAATCAAACCAATCAATCCTGGATAAAGTATGGAATTTCTCAGCCTGGCAATGTCTCTTTTGGAAATAAGTGATCTCTGCAACTCCTTGTGTTCAGCATCACCATGTCTTCATCTCTCATAGCTCTACAAATTAAACACTCAGCTTCTTCACTCTATCCTCATGTTACCATCACCGGTGTCTGTTGTACGGAGATCATTCCTTACAAAGGAGATCAAATCTGTACAGAGTGCCCCAAATGTTCTCTCAGCAAGGCTCTACAACAGCAGGAAGATGGCTTTACTTATGTACTCGAATCATCTTACAATGAAGGACAGCATACCATTGACTGCACCCATTACTTACATAGGGTTTGATTCGGAGCAGTCAGCATAGACTTGTAAGTGGGAGATCATGCTTCCCAAATTTCTTAGAGTCCTTTGATGAAGTGACCAGGAAGTTTGTTGAGGGCAGAATGATAGACGCAGTCTCTATATATTTCAGTAAGGCCTTTGATAAGGTTCCACATAGCATGCTGCTCAGGAAGGTTACATCACTTGAAATGCTGGGGGAACTGGCTAATTGGATACACAGTTGGCTTGATGGTAGGAGCAGAGGGTTGAGTGGAAGGATGTTTGTTAGACGGGAGGCTTGGTCCATTGCTTGTTTGTTATCTATGTTTTGGTTGAGAATGTACAAGGTATGATTTGTAAGTTTGCAGATGACACTAAAGTAATTGGGAGCATGATCAGTGAGGAAGTTTATCAGAAATTGAAGCAGGGCCTTAATCAGGTGGGGAAGTGGGCCGAGAAATGGCAAATAGAATTTATTATAGAAGCGTGAGATCTTGCATTTTGGAAACTCAAGCCAAGGTGGGAGTTTCATGGTGAATGGAAGGGCCTTAAGGGGTGCAGTGGGCAGAGAGACCTTGGCGTTCAGGTGCACGGTTCTCTAAGAGTGGAGTCACAGGTAGACAGGCAGAGAAGAAAGCTTTTGACACACTGGCCTTCATCAGGCAGGATATTGAGTATAGAAGATGGGAATTTATGTTGCAGTTACACAGCACTTTGGTAAGCCCGCACTTGGAGTATTGTGTTCAGTTTTGTCATCTTGTTATAGGGAGGATGTTATTAAATTAGAAAGAGTGCAGAAAAAAAATTAAAAAGACGTTGCCAGAACCCAACGGTCTGAAGTTTAGGGAGAGGATAGACAAGCTAGGACATTCTTTTAGCGTGTATGAGACTGAGGGAGTCCTTATAGAGCCGTATAAAATCACGAGGGGTATGGATAGGGTTAATGCTCTCAGTCTATTTCCAAGATTTAGAGAATCGAGGATTGAGAGGATCAGTTTAAGGTTAGAGAGGAAGGAATAAAAGGGAACCTGAGGGGCCACTTCTTTACACAAAGGATGTTACGTGGATGAACTGCCAGCAGATGTGGTTGTGGGGGTGGGGGTGGGGGTACATTAACAACATTTCAAAAGCATTTGGATAAATATGTGGATAGGAAAGGACTGGAAGGATATGGGCCAACTGCAGGGAAATGGGATTAACGCTGATGGACCTTTACAAGGTGAAGTCGAACCACTCTGTTAATTGCAGACCCGGGTTCAATTCCCGCCTCAGGCGACTGACTGTGTGGAGTTTGCACGTTCTCCCCGTGTCTGCGTGGGTTTCCTCCGGGTGCTCCGGTTTCCTCCCACAGTCCAAAGATGTGCAGGTCAGGTGAATTGGCCATGCGAAATTTCCCGTAGTGTTAGGTAAGCGGTCGATATAGATATAGGGGTATGGGTGGGTACGCTTTGGCGGGGCGGTGTGGACTTGTTGGGCCAAAGGGCCTGTTTCCACACTGTAAGTAATCTAATCTAATCTAATCTAAAACAAACACCCAGAAAAGCTCGCCTCACCTTGCAATCTGTTCAAATATGAGCGACACAGATCTCCTACTTTCCACTATTTAAACAAAAATTAACAAGTTAGTTTCTTAACTTTAATAGCGAACACTAAGCAACAACTATTCACAAATATAAGCCCCTCTTTTCTTAGCTACTTACTATGTGATTCGAACTCTGTAAAAATATGCTGTTCCAACAACCCATATATTAAACATTACAATCTCAAGACCATACAGTCTCTATCTTCCCTGTTGTCTTCACTCTTCCAGCTGCTGATCTCCCTGGGTCATTTTCTTTTATTGCAAGTAGGTTTACACGAACATGTGTCTTTGATAGAGAGTGTTTGAGATGGCCAGTTAGCACTCCTGCTCTACAGCAGTTGCTATACTGTTGGATGGCAGCAGCTCTCCCTCCAGTGTTCAAAATGTTGGGTTTATATACTCCCCATGATATAATAATTCTTATAATTTGTTTGCTTTCCGGGTGTCCAAACAATAATATTCAAATTCAGTTGGCTTCTGGTATCCTGAGCATTATTTAAACTCTTTGGGTGCATTTGAATGACTATCAAAACAGCAACCAAAACTCAGGTATCCATTTCTTAGCTAATGGTGACATGTGGAACAGTGTGACCTTTAGCTGGCATCTGTGGCTTTAATTTCTATTCAGCAAATCCCGTTCTGTCTTAAAGTGCCCATACATGTTTTTGGACTCGTAACATCTGACAGAAAATAAAATGAACCAGCAGAATGAAAAGATGGCTACATTTCTTCTCTTCTAATTCTTAATACCAATTTTATGAAATACAAAAGTATTAATCTCAGTTATATCATTCATATTAACTCTGCACACGAATATAACACTGCAATAAGTCAAATCTTATCTACACGTTTTCCTCTAAATCCGCGAAAACCCATCTGCTATCATATTGTAGGAGCCACATCATGTACATTTTGTAAGTTTAAAGTCGGTAAGATAAGACTCCAATGAAATAGTCTCATATTCTGGTCTTTAAATATTCAAAAAAATGTGAGAAATTTGTTGTTGTCCACAACCATCTCCGACATTTGTTGGTCACATAAACATTAAAATATTGTCAGGCCAATACGAAACTTAATCATTCTTGTTCAATAATGGGGATGTTGTATTTATTTCTGGTGGATATTGAGTTTTTTCGTCATGTAGCCAATTGGCCACTCAATTCCATCATCAGCTTTCTATATCAATACATCTCCGAGCCCTATATCCCGAGCATCAAACACAATTTTCAAAGGTTTTCAAAATATTTGGTACAGCTATAACTGGTGCAGGGTAATTAGTCCTGCTTTAAAATTCTCAAATGCCTCCTGGCATTGTTCTGTCCAGCACAATTCTGTGTTCTTCTTTCATAAATCCATCAGTGGTGCCAATACGCTGCTGAAGTTTGGAACAAACTTCCGATAGAATCCACTCAGTTCCAAAAATCGAAGCACCTATTTCTTCGAGGATGCTCGTGGAAATTCCTCAAAGCCCTTCACTTTTGTGTTCCATGGGGTCAACCTTCCATGTCAAATGTAATGTCCCAAGAATGTCACCTCTGCATTCGTAAATTCTATTTTCTTTAAGTTTATCACCAAGTTTGCTTCTTGTAATCGTTCAACATGCTCTGCCAAATGTAAAATGTGAGCTTTCAATCATTGCTAAAGATCAATGGGCGGCACGGTGGCACAGTGGTTAGCACTGCTGCCTCACAGCGTCGGAGACCCGGGTTCAATTCCCGCCTCAGGCGACTGACTGTGTGGAGTTTGCACGTTCTCCCCGTGTCTGCGTGGGTTTCCTCCGGGTGCTCCGGTTTCCTCCCACAGTCATAAAGATGTGCAGGTCAGGTGAATTGGCCATGCTAAATTGCCTGTAGTGTTAGGTAAGGGGTATTTGTAGATGTAGATGTACATGTACATGTAGGGGTATGGGTGGGTTACGCTTCGGCGGGGCGGTGTGGACTTGTTGGGCCGAAGGGCCTGTTTCCACACTGTAAGTAATCTAATCTAATCACTACATCATACAGATAAACTGCACAATTTGTTCATCTGGCCACAGCTCTTTTCTTAAATGTGGCTGGAGCATTATTCATCCATATGAAATACTCGATTAAGTTTTTTCTGTCATCTCCAGTATCTTTACTAGATAGTTTAACTGACTCCACATTTTTTTAAGATTTCAAATGGGCCACTAAACTTGTTTTAGAAGGGATTTCTTACCACTGGTCGCAATAATAATACGTGATCCCCACGGGAAATCGTGAAAGTTTCAGAGTTTTTATCTGCCACCTGCTTCACTCTGTGCTGTGCTCTTCAAATACTGTTTAGCAAACTCACCTACTCCATCTACTCTCTCCTTCACCTCACACACATAATCTAAGGGTGAGATTTCCGACGTAGGTCCTGTCAATTTATATTTAATTAATTTCAAAGGACCTCTCACTGCATGTACGAATATTAGCTCAAAGGAAGTAAAGTGAGTACATTTATTTGGGTCATCTCTCATGGCAAACAATATAATGGGACACTTTTATTCCACTCATTCAGGTAATCAAAACAGTATGCTGTTAACATAGTTTTCAGCGTCTGATGCCAAGTTTTCAAGGCTCCCTGGGATTCAGGATCTGACGCACTTGATTTAAACTGCTGTACGCTGAAGCTATCCATGACTTCCTTAAAGAGCTGAACGGTAAAATGAGTCCCTTGGTCTGACTGAATTTTACTGCATAGCCCACAACGAGTAAAGAAAGCTACCAAGCCCTCCACGTCTCTGTTTATCTTTACACAACGTAATGGAATTGCCTCTGGAAATCTGGTACACACATCCATTATGGTCAGCAAATATTGTTTTCCACTTCTATTTTAGAAAGGGGAGCTACACAACTAATCACGTGAAATGTTCTTCGAATGCAGGAATTGGCAAGAAAGGTGCCGGTTTTATTACTGACTCTTACACACCCACCATTTGGTATGTATGTCATGTACAAAAGAAAACTACGTCCTTGTGCATTCCATGCCACTAGGAATGCTTCTGTACCTTAGGTGACCGTCTGCAGTTAGTTTATGAACTACCCATAACACTCTATGCTGCCAGTAACACAATCTGGTGCACTTCGGCCCATTTCCCTTCTGCAGTAACAGATCTGGGTTTCCATTTTAATTTTATGATACTATCTTTAAGTTAATAGCGTTACAAAATATATTCTGATTCCTTTTCTTTGTGTGTGCATGTGTATGTGTGTGTGTGTGTTTGCGTATATCTGCTGTAAGTCCAATATCCTTTCTGGACAAAACACATCTGCCTGATCCTCTGCCTGTTCAGGTTTATCTTCTGCACCGTTACAGCAAACAGGATGTCAGTTCATTAAGCATCAACTCATTTGTCTTTTTCGTTCGTTTATCCTTCCTGCTGTAATATTTGACAGTGGGACCTTGTTACTATCCAGTCTGCAAAAATTCCTGGGTTTTTTTTCTTTTAACTCACCAATTCCCTCGTCTTCCTTTGGCTTCTGCACTACAAGGGGTGCCTCTCCAATCTCGTCTCATGCGAAATTGTTCCCAAGAACAAACTGTATTCCTAGAACTGTCATTGTGTTACTCACTGTCACTGTTACTTCCCCAATCCTGAGTTGGCATTCCATCCTGCTGTTACACAAGAGAATGCTTAATTTTTGTCCCATTTACACAAATTTTCACGCACTTGATTAACATACCAGAAAGAGTGAAAATTCTTTCATCTCTTACGATTAGCGGCCAAGAAAAAGTGAGGGCTGCAGATGCTGGAGATGAGAGTTGAATCGCGTAGGGCTGGAAAAGCACAGCAGGTTGGTGGCATCCGAGGGGCAGGAGAGTTGACGTTTCAGGCGTAAATCCTTCATCAGGAAGGTTGGGGGTAAGGGAGAAGGAAGGGGGTTGAGAAATAAATAGGAAAGTGAAGGTGGAGCTCGGTGGAAGGGAGCTTGGAAGGAGATAGGTAGATGCAGGTGGGGTGTGATGGTGATAGTTCGGAGAGGAGGGTGAGGTGGATAGAAAATAGAACATAGAACAATACAGCACAGAACAGGCCCTTCGGCCCACGATGTTGTGCCGAACTTCTAACCTAGATTAAGCACCCATCCATTTACCTATCCAAAGCCGCTTCAAGGTCGCCAATGATTCTGACTCTACCACTCCCACGGGCAGCGCATTCCATGCCCCCACCACTCTCTGGGTAAAGAACCTAAACCTGACATCTCCCCTATACCTTCCACCCTTCACCTTAAATTTATGTCCCCTTGTAACACTCTGTTGTACCCGGGGAAAAATTTTCTGACTGTCTACTCTATCTATTCCTCTGATCATCTTATAAAACTCTATCAAGTCACCCCTCATCCTTCGCCGTTCCAACGAGAAAAGGCCGAGAACTCTCAACCTATCCTCGTACGACCTATTCTCCATTCCAGGCAACATCCTGGTAAATCTTCTCTGCACCCTCTCCAAAGCTTCCACATCTTTCCTAAAGTGAGGCGACCAGAACTGCACACAGTACTCCAACTGTGGCCTAACCAAAGTCCTGTACAGCTGCAACATCACTTCACGACTCTTGAATTCAATCCCTCTGCTAATGAACGATAATACTCCATAGGCCTTCTTACAAACTCTATCCACCTGAGTGGCAACTTTCAAAGATCTATGTACATAGACCCCAAGATCCCTCTGTTCCTCCACCTGACTAAGAACCCTACCATAGGTGGCAGGACAGGTACAACCCTCAAACTCTACAGCCTCAACGTTGACTTCACCAATTTCCAAATCTCCCCTCCCCAAACCTCTCCCAGATCCAACCGTTCAACCTAGCACGGCCCTCTTGAACTGTCCTAATTGACCGTCTTCATTCCCAACTATCCACTCCACCCTCCCCTCCAACATATCACTATCACTCCCACCTATAACTTCTTATTGTCTTCCCAGTGACCCTACCACCGGCCCAGCTCCTATCTTCGTATTGATCTTTCAGCCACATTGTCCCTTCACCACATTCCTGATGACTGGTTTATGCCTGATATTTGATTGTCCTGCTGTTCGGATGCTGCCTGATCTTTTGTGCTTTTCCGGCTCCACACGTTTAAACTCCCATCTCCAGCATCTGTAGCCCTCACTTTCTATCGGCCTCTAATAGTATGAGATGAAAGTATTTTCACTCTTTCTGGCATATCAATCATTTCTCAACTATTAGAGACGGAGCAGATCCTGCATCTCACAAAATTATAACTTCTTGTTCTTCTCCCCCTGTTCATTCTGAGTAAACTTTATCTATAGAGGCGAATTCTTTCAGAGATCAGTCACTGCCTCCATACCCAACCCCTGCCTAGGCTGTGCAATTTCCTGCAGCACCTCGGCTCCACTTGGGGTCTCCTTTACCAGTTTCACTAATGCCACTGGCTTAGCATCTTCTACCACATCTTTCCCCAAAGTGCCTCCCTTCAACGACCATCGCTGTGTGTCCCAGCTTACTGCAGTGAAAACACTATTTTCCTGTTCCCTTCTTAAACCATTGGCACTGTAATTTTATTTGTTTCACACCCTAATAGTGAGAGCACCTGAGGCCTTTCACCTCCTTTCAACTCCCTTGGTCTTCTTTTTTCATCTGTGGTAAACTATTGTGAGCTACTGGTCGTTTTGTAATGTGTGATCTTCCCTTCTCCCAATTTCTATCCCTCACAGGATGAAAATCCTCCCAGAAGCTAAATTTCATCTCATGCACCAATGCATATTTACTTGCCATTTCTGCCGCGCTTCTCACTTCTTGAACTTTCTGTTCATTCACATGAATTCTTACCATCACTGTAAGTGAGTGATTAAACTTCTCCAGCAGAATAATCTCCCTTTGAGCCTCACAGGTCTTATCCATTTTTAAGTCCAGCACCCATCTTATCAAAATGACTGTGGTTAATTCTTTCAAACTCAACGTAAGTCTGACCAGGTTCCGTCTCTATTTTTATGAACTTCTGTCTATATGCTTCTAGTACTAATTCATAACCAATCAAAATAGCCAATTTGACATCTGCATACTCCCTTAATCCCTCATCTGATAGCGCTGCACGTACCTCACCAGCTGTGCCCACCAGCTTAGTCTGAACGAGCATTACCCATAAGTTCACTGGGAACGTCATCTGCCGAGCCATTTTTTCAAAGGAAATTAAAAAACGTTTGGACATTTTTCCCTCTGAAATATGGCAAGGTAGTAACATAGTTGTATACATCCCTACGTTCTCCCTTCATCTCGAACCTGTTAATTTAACTTTCTTGTCTAATTCCCAGCTTCTGAATTTGAAATTCTCTCTCCCTTTCTTTTTTCCTCTCTTTCTCTTTCTTCTCTCTCTCTGTTTCCATCTCTTTCTTTATCTTCTAACTTCAGTTGCCATATTTGCAATTTAGGTTTTTCTAACTCTACTGCACTTGTCTGTTTCTCTGATAAATCAAAATGCTTGACAAACTCCATTACAATTTCAGGCTAATGCTCTGGCAGCTGGTGGAAGTTAAAAACAATTGACAAAATATTAAGATGCAAAATCTGGTGTCCGTAATCGTGACCTTCAAACCAATGTTGATTGTAAACACCTATTTGCTTCGCAAAGTGAATCTCCCGTGCGCTCCTGGTCTGGCCTAGACGTGACTGCAGACACACCAACATGTGATAAACTCTTCAATGATCATGGAATCCACCAACAAAGACATTCTATTGTCTCAAACTGTTCCGAGGTCTAAAGGATAAAACCACACAGAACACCCGGCCCCAGCCTCAATATCGGAAAAGGGAATGAGAAACACAGTCCTTTTGACTCTGCAGAGACCTCCTTCCTAACATCTGAGAGCTTGTGACAACATTTACAGACACACAGAAACATCAGGAATGGAGTAGACCATACAACACATTGAGCCTTCCCCATTCCAGTTCATGTTCAAACATCTTCTCAATGCACTTTTTCCATACACTGTTCACATCCCTTAATGTGAGTAACTTGTGAAGCTATAAAATAGAAAGTGCAGTCGTGCCTTGGTCTGTCGAGTTTGCTACCCAATTCAGAATAATGATACCTGGCCCTTTATTTCCACATCGTTCTCCTGCTCTCCCACCATCCCTTTAGTGTCTCTAAATTCTTATTTATATTCAGTGTTTTGGCTACCAGCTGTGAGCGAATTCCCCAGGGTCACCAATGTATGAATGCAGACATTTATTCTCATCTCATGAAGCTAATGTCTGTACCTAATACTGTGGCTCCTTGTTTTAGACACCAGAGCTGGGTGAATTATCATGCCTGCTTCCAATCTGTCTCACCCTATAAGAGTTTTATATATCTCACTGAGATCTCCACCCATGTTTAATGGATATTGTGAACAGCTGGGACCTGAGCACCGATCCCTATGATACCTCAGCAACCTTCCTCTGTTAAAAGAAATGTTGTTTTTCAATTTATTTATTTAATGAATCTGGGTGTGACTGGCTGGTCCAGCATTTATTGCCTGTCCCTGGTTGACCCTTGAGAAGATGGTGGTGAGCTACCTTGTTGAACTGCTGCAGTCCAATGTGGATTCAGTGATGGTACCACCATTGAATGCCAAGGGGCAGTGGTTAGATTGTATTTTAGTGGAGATGGTCACGGTCTGGCATTTGTATGGCCTGAATATTACTTGCCACTTGTCAGCCTGGATACTGTCCTGATCTTGTCACATTTGGACATGGATTCCTTCAGTATCTGAGGAGCCACAAATGTTGCTGAACATGGTGCTATCATTGACGACCATCCCCACTTCTGACCTTAAAATGGAGGGAAGCTCATTGATGAAGCAGCCCTGAAGATGTTTAGGCCTAGGCCACTGCCCGAGAGACTCCTACAGACTTGTCCTGGAGCTGAGTTGACTGACCTTCATCAACCATGACCATCTTCCTACGTGTCAGGTATGATTCTAACCAGCGGGGAGTTTGCCTCTGATAACCATTGATTCCAGTTTTGCTAAGGCCCCTTGATGCCACACTTGGTCGGAGGCAGCCTTGTTTTAATGGGCTGTCACTCTTACCCCACCTCTGGAATTCAGCACTTTTGTACATATTTGAATCAAGGTAATGAGATCATAAGCTGAGTGACCCTGGTGGAACCCACAGTGGGCGTCATTGACCAGGGTATTGCTGAGCAGGTGCTGCTTGAATGCACTGACACCTTCCATCACTTTATAGATGTTTGAGAGTAGACTGATGGGTTGGTAATTGGTCAGATTGGATTTGTTCTGCTTTTTATGTATAGGGGATACTTGGGGTAATTTTCCATGTAATCGGGAAATGTTGTTGTAATGATACTGGAACAGGTTAGCTAGGGCAGTGATAAGTTGTGCAGTTCAAGTTTTCAGTACTATTGCCAGAATGTTGTCAGGGTATGCATCCTTTGGAG
This sequence comes from Chiloscyllium punctatum, assembly GCF_047496795.1. Lineage (NCBI taxonomy): Eukaryota > Metazoa > Chordata > Chondrichthyes > Orectolobiformes > Hemiscylliidae > Chiloscyllium > Chiloscyllium punctatum. The sequence goes on from NC_092757.1 coordinate 8,163,112, forward strand.
TATCCAGTGTCTCCAACTGAATCTGGATGAATCTGGATATTGCGTGGAATGAATTGAATTGGATGATGACTGGTAACTGAATTAATGAGGACCACTGGAGGAGGCTGAGATGGATCACCCACTCAGTACTTCTGACTGAATATTGTTGCGAATGCATCAGCCTTATGTTTGGTCCTGAGGTGCTGGGCTCGACCATTATTAAGGATGGGGATATTTGTGGAATCTCCTCCTCCAATGACTTGGTTAATTGTCCATAACAATTCTCAATTAGAAGTGGAAGGACTGCAGAGCTTAGATCTGAACCGTTGATTGTGGGATCATGTAGCTCTGTCTATCACTTACTGCTTCTACTGTTTGGCACACACGTTGTCCTGGTTGATGGCTTCACCAGGCTGACACATCATTTTCAGGTATACCTGGTGCTGCTCCTGCCCTCCTACACACTTCATTGAACCAAGGTTGATCCTCTGGCTTGATGGTAATTGTTGTGAGGGGGAACTGCCAGGCCATGAGGTTGTGCTTCAGTACAGTTTTGCTGCTATTGCTGAGCAACAGCATCTTGTGGAAACCCAGACTTGCTGCTAGATGTGTTTGAAGTCTGTCTTATTTATCACGGTGATAGTGCAACTGAAAATGATGGATATTACTCTCAATGTGAAGGTGGGATTTTGTCCCTATAGTGACTATGCGGTGGTCACTCTTACCGTTACTGGCATGGGCAGATACTTCTACAGCTGAAAGATTAGTAAGGATGTCGTCACGTATGTATTTTCCTCTTGTTGGTTCCTTCATCACCTGCCATAGACCCAGATCAGTAGTTATATCCGTTCGGACCCGCCCAGCTTAATCAGTACTGTTACTGCAGAGCTACTCTTGGTGGTGGACATTGAAATCCCCCACCCAGAGTACATCGTGCGCTCTTGTCACCCTCAGTTCTTCCTCCAGATGATGGTCAGCATGGAGGAGAACTGACCCCTCCGTTGAGAGAGGCTGGTACATGGTAATGAGCAGGAGGTTTCCTTTCTCGTCTGTAAACTAATGCCATGAGACTTCAGAGGATACAGAGACATTGTTGAGGACTCCCAGAGCAATTCCCTTCCAACTTTATCGCACTGTGCCGCCAGGTCTATTGTGTCAGTCCTTCTGGTGAGATAGGAGATATCCAGGAAAGGTAATGGAGAGTCTGGGACATAGTCATCCTCACAGCATCATACCTTACAGACAATGTCAGGCTGTCGCTTGACGAGTCGGTTTATTTCAATTCACTGTTTCCTGCCAGCTGTCCCATTCTAGAAACATGGCCATATCTTCGCCCCAAACCACTCAGATTTAATTTTACAAACCGGGCTTGAAACTTTTACCAAAACCTTGTTGAAAATCCACATGTTTTACATCCATTGGTTTTCTTTCTTTTGTCTCCCAGTCTCTTTCTCAAACATAATTCCCATTTCATAGATCTATGTTAGTGTTTTCCACGGACATTACTTTCAGTCCCAATAATTTCTCCTAAACCAATTGCTTATTATGTTCTATGTTCCATGTACTATGTATTTTTCCACACCAGACTTGGTTTTCCTAGTATTGTTAGAAAGTTCTATGAAGACAGAACTGAAGTAGTCGTTTCATAGTTCTGCAATTTCCTTGTTGCCTTTTCTCCATTCTCTGGTTTCAGATTGTAAGGAAGCTGCACTTGTTTTCTCATATCTCTGATATTGACATAATTTGACAAGCTAGTACAGTTCACTCTTATAACCCCTGGGAATACACTCTTCGGATATGCATCAATTCCTGCCTTAAGCTACTCAATAATTGTCCTTCCACAACACACACTCACAGGAGCATAGACAATGTGCCAAAAGAAATACAGCAAAATCTACATTATTCCCACTTTCCCACACCAGACCCATAGCTGGGAATTTTATGACACTTCCAAGTGTTCGTCCAAACACTTTTTATTGGTTGTGAGCTACCTGTGATAAGCCCCTCTCAGGGAGTGCATTCTAGATTCATACACCCTCCAGGTGAAAAAAAAATTAAAGCCTCTGTGAACCTCCAATCTTTCCCTTTAAAGGTGAGTTCCCTTGTTCTTGACTCTATGACTAAAAGGAACAGCGACTACCTATCCACCCTGTACATGCTCCTCGTTAGCTTATCCTTCTGAATCACGTCCGGCTAGCCTCTCTGTTCCAAAGTAAACAACCCAAGCTTATCCAGCCCCTCCCCATAGCTGATATGTTCCATCCCAGGGAATGTCCTGGTGAATCTCCTGTGCTCCCCCTCCAGTGTAATCACATCCTCCGTGTAATGAGGCTCCAAGAACTGTAGACAGCATTCCATCCCGGCCGAACCAAAGTCCTGTATAACTCTTACAATCGATGTAATGATGAATAAAGGATATACTGACAGTCGCGTGTGACTTCTTAACTAATCTATTACCCTGACCAGTCACATTAATGGATGTGTGGAGAAGCACCCTCTGAGCTTCCTAGTGTGCTGCCATTCCCTGAGTACTCCCTGTCTGGTTCCTTCTTCCAAAGTGCATCCCCTCATATTTATTACGGTTACATTCCATCTGCCATTGATTTGACGATCTGACCATTCCATCTGTGGCTTCCTGTAATATTAACCCTCCTCCTCACTGCCAACCACCAGGCCAATCTTTATGTCAAACATAAACTAACTTATCACAACTCCCACCTCCTCTATCCACACCCCTCCAGATTCACAGCTATACCAGTTATGAATACCACAAACAATAAGGGACACAGCATTGATCCCTGCGGTACACCAGGGGACACTGGTCTCCAGTCACACAGTCTTCTCCCACCACCCTTTGCCTCCTGCCACTAAGACAATTTCCATTGTAACTTGTCATTTTTTCCTTGATACTGTAAGACTTTACTTTTATTTTTCAGTTTCCCATATGGAACTTTGTCAAAGGCCTTGCTGCAAAATTAAACCAGCAGCCTCCTCAAACTAATTCAATCAAATTCATTAGATGTGACTTCCCTCTAATAAAGTCATGATGATTATCCCGGATCAAACCTTGTGACTCTGATCAGAGTTCAATTTTCTCCTTCCCTATTTTCTCCAGTAGTTTCCCTAACAGTGATCTAATATTCGCTCGTCTATAGTTCCCTGGTCTACCTCCACCACCCTTACTGTGAAGTGGAATCATATTAGCTGTTCTCCAGTACTCTGGTATCTCCCCTTTTGTCAGATTCTAATTAATATTTTCAGTCAGGGTCTTTCCTCCCTTGTCTCCAACAGTAGACTGTGATCAAACTCATCCAGAACTGGGGATTTGTCCAAATTAGTCCAGACAAAGCATCACAGATCGTAGATCAATCTTGTCAAAAGCTTTCCAGTCCATCTTCTCGAATTCTGTCCCTGCCCCCTCCTTCTCCCAAGTAAAATAGATGTGAAGGTCTTATGTAACAATCCATCAATGTTCTCCAGCTTCACACACAGATTGCCCCTTTGGTTCCTAATGAGACTATTTGCTGATTATTCTGTTCTACTTGTACATGTAGAATATCGTGGGATTCTCCCTGATCTCGCCTGTTTGCACTTCGCCATATCCCTGTGTTATTCAGTCACCTCTCTGTTTCTACGTTTCTTAGTTTCACTGCAATCACCTCACATCTTTTGAAACTCGAGATCACAGGCTGAGTTTCCCCATTGACAATCTTTCCATTTTAGGGGTTAATCTGGAGAATACCTTTTGCAGTTCCTCTGCCGTCAGCATATTCTATCTTAGATTGGGACTCCCAACTCTAAGTTTAATCTCAACGACACTCTGTGCCACTGGTGCACATCTTCTATATTCCAATTACATTCACATGAATGTAACGCTAATTTTTACTTTCCCATTTGCATATGTTCTTCCCAATACCTTTCGCTTTAACTTCTCTTATAAGCTTACTGTGTGAGTTCTTTAAAAAATGTCCTGAATATCTAACTAAACGTTATGCATTTGTTATTCATTGCCTATGTCTACACGAATCATCTTCAAACCATTCCAAAAAATATGTTTGCCACTTATAGTTTTCCTTTCATCAATGCATGATTACACTCCCCAGTTTTGCCATTACCTTCTCTATATCTAGTAGCACGTTTTTGTAATTGAGTCTAACAGACACCCGGACTGCGGATTCAAGTTAACCGGTCTGAAGTTCACCACTCTCCATCTTCATCCTTTCTTCAACTGTTGTGTAATGTTATCTGCCTTATCCAGATTGGCTAAATATCTTTCGGGAATGTATTGGAAAATAACGTGAAAATCCTCAATGCAATCAATATGTCTATTGCTGCTTTCTCTGAAATTCTTGTATATAGTACATCTGGTCTGTCAGATTTTTAATACTCAATTCAGCTTGCTTTTCAAAGATGACCTCAACACGGATAGAATGATCTTAGACATTAAGACCATAAGACCATAAGACATAGGAGTGGAAGTAAGGCCATTCGGCCCTTCGAATCCACTTTACTTACACAAGTCCCATGGTCACTTGACATTTCTGGGAGAATTTTTGGATATTCTTCCTTGAAGATAGACACAACAAAACTTTTCCTTTTCCCGGTGATTTCTCTGTTCTCTACAATAAATTATCCTGTCTGCACACCCACTGTCCCACATTTGACCTTGTTTTAACTTTTGTTTCCTACATTGATAGAAGCTTTTTTTTAGCAGTCTTTATGTTTTACTTTTGTTTGCATTCTTTTTCTCTTTTTGATTTTTTTTCTCAGTTTCTTGTTCCTCCTTTGCTGGGTCCTACATTTCTCTGAATCCACTGCCTTATTACAATACATGGGGTTTTACTAAGATGCTTCTTTTGATTCAATAGGTAGAAGAAAGTGGGACTGAAAGTGATAGTCGGAGAGGGGGGTGGACCAGATTGATGGGAAGGAAGGTGGACAAATAGGAACGTTCAATGTGTGGTACTGAGTTGGAAGGTTAGACTGGGATAAGGTGGGGTTATGGAAAATGGGGAAATCCACCACGATCCCTTGTGGTTGGAGGGTCCCAAGGCAGAAGATGAGGCTTTCTTCCTCCAGGCTTCCGGTGGTTCGGGTTTGGCGATGGATCAGGCCCAGAACCTTCATGTCTTTGGCAGAGTAGGAAAGGGGGTTAGTGTTCAGCCACAAGACAGTGGAGTTGGTCAATGTGGCTGTCCCAGCCATGTTCTCTGAAAAGATCAACAAGTTGGCGTCCTGTCTCGCCAATGTAGAGAAGACCACATTGGATTTAATGCATGCAATAGATGAGGCGTTCTCTCTCCCTTCAACACCTATCACTTTCAAACCCACCTTCATCTACCGATTGTATTCTTAGCTACCTCCCCCTGCCACACTACCTTCCCATTTATCTCTCAACCCCCTTGGCCCATAAGCCTCATTCCTGATGAAGGGCTTATGCCTGAAACGTTGATTCTCCTGATCTTAGCATGCTGCCTGACCTACTGTGATTTTATAGCACCACACTCTTCGACTCTGATCTCCGGCATCTGTAGTCCCCACTTTCTTCTCACACCTTCAGGGCTTGCATGACTCAGATTTACAATGGTTACTTCAAATAAAACAAAAACTGTTGTGTACTCAAACATCAGAAACCCAATACATTGTGGTCACTGTTCCCAAAAGGTCATTTACAGCAAAGTTTTCAATTAGCTCTTCTGATCATCCAACAACAATTCCTAAATAACCTTATCTCGAGCTCGGTGCTCGACATAATGTTAATGCAAACCATCTCACACGTGCTCATGAAATCCATTTTTCCCAGAACTACCATTCAGTTGAGTTAACAGTTTAGATACAATTTAAACAGTACATTATTGCTGCAGTAGTCATAAATGTATAGATGTGAAGATGTTTCATAACGTGCCCAACATTTGTATTGCAGCTTTCATTTGATATATAACTCCCATCAATGTTTGCTCCTCCGTGATGCTTTTTTTACACTCTACGTTACTAGATTCTGTGGAATCTGAGGAACGTGGGCTCTGGGGAGATTAATGGTAGAGATCATCTCGCCACATCATTTATGATCTACTCAAGCGTCATTGTGAGATTTTCCCAAGATCTCCTTTTATGCTGATGGATTAGTAAAAGACAATGATTTTAAACAGAGGTCACACAGTGACTGGAGAATTGTTACACTGGGGTAATAGGAGGCCATTCAGACCCATCGATCTCTGTTGCAAGGGACATGGATGAGGATACAAACTATCTGAGACTTCTTTCATGAGAAAGAAGAAGGTAATTGACTCACGTGTCTGTTGTAATGGAACGGGAGAAGATTAATCACTCCCTCGGTCCCATTTCCGTGATACATGAGGAGACCATTCAGTATTTCCAGCCTATGGTGGAGGATTATGAGAAGACCCATCAGACCTTTCAGCTGTTTTACAGCAACAGGAATATTCCATAATCCCCCAACCCTCTAACGCATCAACAGGAGGAGGTCATTCTGGCCTTGGAGATGACAACATGGGAACACCAGAAAGACGTCAGTCCATCGAGTTTGTACACCAGCAGGATGATGAGTCCATTCAGACACTCATGGCTCTTGCACAGCAATTGGAGCAGATATCTTAAAAACGTGTGCCCATCAAACAGGAATTCAAAGAAACATTAAAGCTTTTTGAAAGGGAACAACGTACAATAACTGTATACATTAGGGAATAAAATATAATAATAAACTATTGTAACTTAAGGCAAATTATTAGAATCCATTCTTGAGGAAATTTGCAAAGTTATATTACAATCCATCGGAGACAACATGATTTTACAAAGATTAATCATCAGAATTGAAGTGTTTGCTTGAGTTTCTTAAAGATATGGCAAATAAGATGGATAGTGGAAATCTTGGAGATGGAATATATCTGGTCTTCCAGAAGGCATTGAATGTGTCGCTTCTCCAAAGAGTAAGTGGTAAGATCAGACAACATCGGTTTAGGAGTATTTTATTGGCTTGGATAGAGGATTGGTTAACCAACAAAATTCAGTCAGATGAATAAAATGTGTCATTTCCTTTCTTGGAAAATGCAATTTGTGGGCGCCATAGATTTCACTTCTCATGCCTCAACTATTTGCGATCAATATTATTACTCGGTTGACGGGATATGAAATATTACAGCTACATTTTCAGATGACAATAACATTGGTGGGAAATTACTTCGGAATGATTATGCAAGCTATTTAAAACTATATGGCTAGTTTGGGTGAATGGGCCAACATTTGGCAATGAAAATTAAAGTGGATAAATATGGCCAGCGTAATAGAAATGCGAATTATTATCTAAATGGAGAGAAACTTCAAAGTGCTTTGGTGCAGACGGATTTGGGTGTCTGCTTGCATATCACAGAAAACCTGCCTGCGCGTACCTCAAATAATGAGAAATGCAAACATAATTTCAGCGTTTATTTTTAAAGGATAGGGTCGAAAGATAGGGAGTGTTGGTGCAGTTATGCAAGGCATGAGTGAAGCTTGAACTGGAATACAGTTTAGGTGTCCTGCAAAATGAGGTATTTGCATTGGAAGAAATTCAGAAAAGGTTCATCAGATTTGAAGTGTTTGTCTTATGAAGATAAATTAAGCAGTTCTGGCCTATACTCTCGAGTTTATAAGAGTGAAAGGAAATCTCATTGAGGTCTGTAAAATGCTAAACGTAATTGGAAGTGTAGGTGTGGAGTGGATATTTTTTTCATGTGGCGCAATCTACAACAAGAGACCAGAGTCTTATTATGGGGAGATAGCAGGAAATTGGGACAGAGGCCGCGATGACATCAACCATTATTGTATTCAATGATGAAGCAGGTTCGAGGGGTTGGATTCGTCGTTCATATTCAGCCTTTCGACTGTGCTCCACAGTAATGGTGGAGAACCGTGTATTAAACAGGAAGCAGGCACTTTGGGAAAGTGAGTCTTAATCAGTTTGAGAGATCGTCACCAGTGGAGTCACACAATGACCAGTTCTGGGTCCTCAAATATTTCAAATCTATGTCAATGATCAGGAGGATAGAACAGATATACAGATTCTGAGTTTGGTGATGTCGCTGTGATAAGCGAGCGAATAAATTATCAAGACAGGGCGGACAGTCTGCAAAAGGATACAGAGAGATAAAGGCAATGGATAATAGTTTGGCAGGTGCAATACAACATTTCATTTACAGGAAAAATGGAAGGCCGTATGTTACTGAAACGGAGAGGGATTACAGGGCTTAATGATACTGTGTCCTGGGGGGTTCACTCAGACCCGATCAGGCATGGGAGGTTTTGCTCCATCCCTGATTATCTGCTCCTTGACACTCCAAGTGACCCCATTTCTCTCCATACATATGGAATGCATTGAAGTGTTTGGTTGGTGGTGGGGATGCTGTTTAGGAAAGTGTATCAAGGGGATGGCCTTTATCCAAGATACATTCATTCCTTTCTACATGGACACCCGAAGACGATGGGACTGGCTGCCTGCTTCTGAATGAAGAGGTTGTGGCTGCTGTCAGGACAGGGGTATTCACCAACATGATATACTGTGCATGGACACACTGTAACATTAAAAGAGAGAGTTCCTTCAGTTCCTCGACCGCTCCCCATTGACATGGCTACTCCACAGATGCCATGTACACCATCAGGAATCCCACTATACTGGCAAAATAAGGATAGCAGCAGCTCTCTGCTGAGGGAGAAACAATATATTTACCTCATCAACTATTTTTATCCTCCATCTCCGAATGGTGACATTGATGTTGACATACTGGGAGATGATGGATATGTCACCCAGTCCTGCCTGGAAAGTTCCAGATCATCGAAGCTGAATGAAACACGACCCTAACAATCACTGACAGCACTGTCCTCCCCCTGGTGTGAAGCTGTAGGACATGTTGAAGGAGGTGACACCTCTCTGTAACTAGTTCCTTGTTCAATCAAGGTCCCCTGACACTTTGCTCCTGGGTTAAGCGTCCCTTGGGAAGCTGGTCTTGGAAATACCAGAGGGCACCCCGTTCCCCACACATACAGACTTCGTGGTTTCAGAGCTTCCCCTCTCTGCAGCCTCTGCTCCATTTGGTGTTCATGTTACTGACCCAGATGCTGTAACTGCAGTTCCCATGCTCCATCCAAAGTTGGGTCACCAAATCCGCAAGTCTCCCTGAATGTCTGAGGCAGCTCAAGGCACAATCTCCAGCAAACCATCCCTCGCCCCTGCACTAACTTTTCAATAACAGGAGTCAGTCAGAATCCCTTTGGCTACAGATCCCCGCAAAATATTTTAAGAAGGCTGCTTAGCCCCAAATCTTTCCTTATTTGAAGTATAGATGTGAAGTGTGCGTTCCAGATATGTTGTGACTGGTCAAACCACGCGACATTAAGCAAAATATGATCTATTCAAATGCTTTAGTTAAAATGTAATCAAAGAAAAGAACATTTTTCGATAGCACAAACAATAGATACCGTCTTGGTATACACTGTTTGGCACAAAGCCATATTCAAATACAGATTCTTACATGCAGTTTTCCAATCGAAGAGAAGTCAACATGAACTGAGATCGCACAGAGAAAAGCAGCTGGGGATCATGTATTGAAACTTCCACCCCTTCTGGGACCCTGAACAGCTTCTGGATGCTGCAGCTAAAAACAAAACGAGAAAACCTGGTCTGGGAGTTCTGGCCACTGCCCTTCCATTGATACCACTGTTTTAATAAAACCTAAAGGCTTTCTCAGTTATTTACTTAAACTGTTTTCAGACAGCAGTTCTGCACCTCTGCTTTTTAAACCTCTCTTCAAAATAAAACTAAAGCGAAAGTAACGTTTTTATAGTGATAGTATCCTCTCAACTCCATCTTTAATAAACTCATCCATCAATATACAAAGTTGGATTCATTTTAGACCTCCTAATCGTCCTCTATTAGTAGACTGCAATGCATGTGCATTACATTGACTCTGAGCATACAAATGTTCACAACTCGATTCAATTTCAGTCATTTTACTCCTGCCGCAGAATGCCTTTGTCTTTCTTCATCCAAGTCTCCAGAACGTGTCGAAAATTAAGTTTTCTTGCCCTGTCAACTATATAATTTCAAACTGATTGGCAGCAATCGAAACATACGGGAATTTTCCTCACTAAACTTCTCCAAAAACTTTAAGGGGTCACGATCAGTGATAAAGATTTGTCTCAGGTATGTTATTCGCAATTTAAATGCTGAAATGTTGTAACACAAAACGCCAAGTTCAAGGCCTCCTTCCCCATTGTGGAATAAATCTGTTGGTGTTCCACTGGACACTCCAACGACACGTTACATAATGGAGCACTTCTCATCTCTCCAATAGTCCCTCTGAATGACATAGTTCCTCATGTCTCAGCATAAAATAATTACATACTTCTGTACTTCTTAATGCTGTAACCTCTTTAACTGCTACTTTTGGCCTATGCCAGTAAACCTTATTCTCACAGGGATATGTTTAAGACGATCTCGCACATTCTTCTCAATCTCTCACAGAAACCAAACTTTGATTTCTGAACCAAATCATCACCATCAGCCATTTCAGCTTCTCATCTTGTTGTTGTAACTCTCTGCTCTTCCACACGAGTTCTCACGACTGCAGAAAGTGAATTGTTGAACTTCTCCAAAGTAAGCGTCATAGCTTTGCTTTGTTTTTAGTACCATTATACAACGTTCAAAATCACTTTGCTTGATTCTTTAAAACTCAATGTGCGTTTAACCAGGGAGCCTTTTTTAGATTCCTGAGACGCTGTCTGTTGGCTTCTGGCACAAGCTCATATGCACTTCAAATGGCTTACTGCACCTGCTCATAATGGCCAGATACCTCCTCAGATAGGGATGCAAGTACCTATCAGATTTGTTTGGATCAACTGAATCCAAATGGTCACTGGCCACTGCATTGGTGCAGCCACTTTCACAAATGAAATTTAAAAAAGGCTTCCCCATTCTTCTCATCAAATTTAGATAATATGCGGATGCATTTAAACAGAACCCCATCAGGTTTTTGGCTACTAAAGCGTTGCTCATCCTGACTATCCTTCTCATCCAGCCTACCATCTACCTTCATCTCCCCCTTTTATGTCAACTTTCCTCTCAAATTGCTAACGTTTGAAGTTGTAACTCTCTGCTTTTCTTCTCTCTTTTTCTCTCTTTCTTCTTCATTTCCTTTCCTTTTATTTCTACTTTTCATCATAATTCAAACAGTTTCAATTCCTTCTCATGTTCAATGTGCCTCATTTGAAATTGAATTCTCGCCATTTCCAAAGATCCTGATGGTAGTCCCAACAAATTTAATTAGAGTCATAGAGTCATTGAGATGTACAGCATGGAAACAGACCCTTCGGTCAAACCCATTCATGACGACCAGATATCCCAATCCAATGTAGTCCCAACTGCCAGCACCCGGCCTATATCCCTCAAACCCATCCAAATGTACCCATCCAAATGCCTCTTAACTGTTGCAATTGTATCAGCCTCCACCACTTCCTCTGGCAGCTCATGTCATACATGTACCACCCTCTGCGTGAAAAAGTTGCCCCTTAGGTCTCTTTTATATCTTTTCCCTCTCACCCTAAACCTATGCCCTCTACTTCTGGACTCCCTGAACCCAGGGAAAATAATTTGTCTATTTATCCTATCCATGCCCACCATTAATTTTGTAAATCTCTATAAGGTTCGACGCTAACGTTCATTTTGATTGCGAGCAGCAGCTAAGGTAAAACTGTTTGTTTTAAAAGTACTTACCAGTAGCGGGCAGCGGTGTTTTTTTTTCACTCTCTCTTCACAGAAAGAGCGGGAGCAGCAGGGGGAAGTGACGACGACCAGAGAGGCAGCCGAGACCCGGAAGCAGGTAGAGCGTAAGCTTACCTGGGTAGGTTTGTTTCCCCTTTAAAAGCGCGCAGCTGAAGAACCCGAGGCACGACGGAGGTAGTGCCTCCCACCCGCCCTCCTCCTCTAACCTAATAATAAGATCCGTTGTGGTAAGTAGGTAAGTGCTGAATTTTGATTGTTGTATTCTTTTAGACCCAGTTTTGTTTTAAATTAAAGGTTAGCTTTAGAGTGATGGCAGTGAAGGCAGTGCAATGTTCCTCCTGCAACATGTGTGAGGTGAGGGATGCCATGGACGTCCCTGCTGATTACACTTGCAGGAAGTGCACCCATCTCCAGCTCCTCCAAGACCGTGTTAGGGAACTGGAGCTGGAGTTGGATGAACTTCGGATCATTCGGGAGGCAGAGGGGGTCATAGATCGGAGCGATAGGGAAGTAGTAACTCCAAAGATGGCAGATAGATGGGTGACAGTGAGGGGGACTGGGAGGAAGCAGCCAGTGCAGGGACCCCCTGCGGCCGTTCCCCTCAAGAACAAGTATACCAGGGGTAAGTGACGGGGCTCAGGCCTCTGGCACGGAGCCTGTCCCCGCTACTCAGAAGGCAAGGGTGGAGAAGAGCAGAGCAATAATAATTGGGGACTCGGTAGTTCGGGGCAGATAGGCGGTTTTGTGGGAACGAGAGAGACTCACGTTTGGTATGTTGCCTCCCAGGTGCAAGGGTACGTGATGTCTCTGGTCGTGTTTTCCGGGTCCATAAGGGGGAGGGGGAGCAGCCTGAAGTCGTGGTCCATATTGGCACCAATGACATAGGGTAGGAGGAGTGCTGAGGATGTTAGACAGGCTTTTAGGGAGCTAGGTTGGAAGCTCAGAGTTAGAACGAACAGAGTTGTTGTCTCTGGTTTGTTACCCGTGCCACGTGATAGAGAGTCGAGGAATAGGGAGAGAGAACAGTTAAATGCGTGGCTACAGGGATGGTGCAGGAGGGAGGGATTTCGGTACTTGGATAACTGGGGTTCTTTCTGGGGAAGGTGGGACCTGTAAACAGGATGGTCTGCACCAGAACCTGAGGGGCACCAGTATCCTTGGGGGGAGGTTTGCTAGTGCTCTTGGGGTGGGGGGGGGGGTTGAAACTAACTCTGCAGGGGCATGGGAACGCAGACTGTAGCTTTAGGGTGCAGGACCTGGAGTGTAGGGAGGTTAGGAATATGGCATCAATCTTAAAGGAGGGTGCCTGTAAACAGAAGAGTGGCTTGAAGTGTGTATACTTTAATGCCAGAAGTATACGAAATAAGGTAGGTGAACTAGCAGCGTGGGTTGGTACCTGGGACTTCGATGTTGTGGCTATTACGGAGACATGGCTAGATCAGGGACAGGATTGGCTGTTGCAGGTTCCAGGGTTTAAATGTTTTAGTAGGGTCAGAGGTGGGGGTAAAAGGTGGGGGGGGTGTGGCTTTGCTTGTCAAAGATAGTATTACAGCGGTGGAAAGGAAGATGGACGAAGATTTGCCATCTGAGGTAGTTTGGGTTGAGGTTAGGAATAGGAGAGGTGAGGTCACCCTGTTAGGAGTCTTTTACAGGCCTCCTCATCGTCCTAGAATCGTTGAAGAAAGGATTGCGAAGATGATTCAGGAGAAGAGTGACAGTAATAGGGTGGTTGTTATGGGGGACTTTAACTTTCCTGATATTGATTGGGAAAGCTACAGCTCAAGTTCGTTAGATGGGTCAGTGTTTGTCCAATGTGTGCAGGAGAGTTTCCTGACACAATATGTAGATAAGCCAACAAGAGGTGAGGCCATACTGGAATTGGTTCTGGGTAACGAACCAGGCCAGGTATTAGAACTAGAGGGAGGTGAGCACTTTGGGGACAGTGACCACAATTCGGTGATTTTTACTCTAGTGATGGAGAGGGATACGTGTGTACTGCAGGGCAAGAGTTATAGCTGGGGGCAGGGAAATTATGATGCGGTGAGGCATGACTTAGGATGTGTGTATTGGAAAAGTAGATTCCAAGGCAAGAGCGTAATTGATATGTGGAACTTGTTCAAGGAGCAACTATTGAGTGTCCTTGATAAGTACGTACCTATCAGGCAGGAAGGAAAGGGTCGTGTGAGGGAGCCGTGGTTTAATAAGGAATTGGAATCCCTTGTTAAATGGAAGAGGGTGGCCTTTGTAAAGATGAGGCGTGAAGGTTCAATAGGGGCGATTGAGAGTTATAAGGTAGCCCGGAAGGACCTGAAGAGAGAGCTGAGAGCAGCAAGGAGGGGACATGAAATGTCCTTAGTTGGTAGGATTAGGGAAAACCCTAAGGCTTTCTATAGGTATGTTAGGAATAAAAGAATGACTAGGGTAGGAATAGGTTCAATCAAGGATAGTAATGGGAAGTTGCGTGTGGAGGCTGAAGAGATTGGGGAGGCACTGAATGAATACTTTTCGTCAGTATTCACTCAGGAACAGGACATTGTTGTCGATATGAATACTGAGGCACGAATAAGTAGAATGGATGGCTTTGAGATATGTAGAGAAGAGGTGATGGAAATTCACGCAAGGGTGAAAATAGATAAGTCCCCTGGGCTGATGGCATTTATCCTAGGATTCTCTGGGAAGCAAGGGGGGAGATTGCAGAGCCATTGGCCTTGATTTTTGTGTCCTCTTTGTCTCCGGGAGTAGTGCCGGAGGACTGGAGGCTAGCAAACGTGGTTCCCTTGTTCAAGAAGGGGAGTAGGGATAATCCTAGTAACTATAGGCCAGTGAGTCTCACTTCTGTTGTGGGCAAAGTCTTAGAGAGAATTGTAAGGGATAGGATTTATGCACATGTGGATAACAATAATGTGATCAAGGATAGTCAGCATGGTTTTGTGAAGGGCAGGTCGTGCCTCACAAACCTTATTGAATTCTTTGAGAAGGTGACTAAGGAGGTAGATGAGGGGTATTGGGCTAATGGTCGGATACTTGGTAGTGTGGAAGAGCAGAGGGATCTTGGTGTCCATGTACACAGATCTCTGAAAGTTTTTAGTAAGGCAGTTGATAAGGTCCCCCATGGTAGGCTACTGCAGAAAATAGAGATATGGCATTGAGGGTGAGTTGGAGGTTTGGATTAGGAATTGGCTGGCTGGAAGAAGACAGAGGGTAGTAGTTGATGGCAAAGGTTCATCTTGGAGTGCCATCACTAGGGGTGTTCTGCAAGGATCTGTTTTGGGACCATTGCTGTTTGTCATTTTTATAAATGACCTGGAGGAAGGGGTAGAAGGTTGGGTGAGAAAGTTTGCGGATGATACGAAAGTCGGAGGAGTTGTAGACAGTGAGGAAGAATGTGGCAGGTTACAGCGGGATACAGAGAAGCTGCAGAGCTGGGCAGAAAGGTGGCAAATAGAGTTCAATGTAGCTAAGTGTGAGGTGATTCACTTTGGTAAGAGTAACAAAAAGATGGGGTATTGGGCTAATGGTCGGATACTTGGTAGTGTGGAAGAGCAGAGGGATCTTGGTGTCCATGTACACAGATCTCTGAAAGTTGCCACCCAGGTAAATAGTGCAGTGAAGAAGGCATATGGCGTACTGGCTTTTATTGGTAGAGGAATTGAGTTCCGGAGTCCTGAGGTCATGCTGCAGTTGTATAAGACTCTGGTGCGGCCGCATCTGGAATATTGTGTGCAGTTTTGGTCGCCATACTATAGGAAGGATGTGGAGGCACTGGAACGGGTGCAGAGGAAGTTTACCAGGATGTTGCCTGGTATGGTAGGAAGATCCCATGAGGAAATCTGAGGCACTTGGGGTTGTTTTCATTGGAGAAAAGAAGGTTTAGGGGTGACTTGATAGATGTGTACAAATGATTAGGGGGTTAGATAGGGTTGACAGTGAGAACCTTTTTCAACGTATGGAGTCAGCTATTAGAAGGGGGCATAGCTTTAAATTAAGGGGGGTAGATATAGGACTGATGTTAGGGGTAGGTTCTTCACTCAGCGAGTCGTAAGTTCATGGAATGCCCTGCCAGTAGCAATGGTGGACTCTCCCACTTTATGGGTATTTAAGCGGGCATTGGATAGGTATATGGAGGATAGTGGGTTAGTGTAGGTTAGGTGGGCTTTGATCGGCGCAACATCGAGGGCCGAAGGCCCTGTACTGCGCTGTATTCTTCTATGTTCTATGTTCTATGTAAGGTCACCCCTCAGCCTCTGACGCTCCAGGGAAAACAGCCCCAGCCTGTTCAGCCTCTCCGTGTAGCTCAGATACTCCAACCCTGGCAACATCCTTGTAAATATTTTCTGAACCGTTTCAAGTTTCAGAGCATCTTTCCGATAGGAAGGAGATCAGAATTGCACACAATATTCCAACAGTGGCCTAAACATTGTCCTGTACTGTCGCAACATGACCTCCTAACTCCTGTCCTCAAAACTCTGACCAATGAAGGAAAGCGTACCAAACGCCTTTTTCACTATCCTATCTACCTGCGACTCCGCTTTCAAGGAGCAATGAACCTGCACTACAAGGTCTCTTTGTTCAGCAACACTCCCTTAAGTCCTGCTAAGATTTGTTTTCTCCAAATGCATCACCTCGCATTTATCTGAATTAAACTCCATCTGCCACTTCTCACCCATTAGCCCATCTGGTCCAGATCCTGCTGTAATCTGAGGCAACCCTCTTCGCTGCCCACCACACCTCCAATTTTGGTGTTATCTGCAAACTTACTCAGTGTACCCCTTATACGCGCATGCAAATCATTTCTGTCAATGACAAAAAGTAATTGGCGAGCTTTAGCTGTAATTATCCCTCGTTTTCTCACAGGCAAAAGCAAACCCACCTCCAGCTTGTCTGCCAATTCCGACAGCTTTGCCTTCATTAACTTTTGTAAAACCCCCAACTTAGCTTCTTCCACGCACAGAGAACACTTAGTGACTTAAAAAAAATCTTTATCCTCAAAACACTGTTGAAACCAACCGAATTCAAAATCCGGAACAAAAGACAATAACAACTATGCTACGTGACCTTTGAACCCAATAGCCTCCTGCTGCATACTCTCCAGTGTCAGCATGAGCTTATTCTGGATTCTCTGGTTTCCTCCCACAATCTAAAGGTGTACGTGTCAGGTGAATTGGCCACGCTAAATTTTTTGTAGTTTTCAAGGATGTGTGGGTTACGTGCCTTAGTCGGATAGGGTAGAGGAATGGGTCTGGGTAGGTTACTTCTCGGAGGCTTGGTGTGGACTTGTTGGGTCGAATGGTCTTTTTCCACACTGTAGGATTTTAATTCTAAACCCAATTTGGTATTATCGATGTCAAAACGGTCAACCTCCGTCAGTTTGCAATGGACCAACTAGACTGCCGCAAACTCTTTTAAGTAGGTCGCTTGGATGCCAACCTTTTCTTATTTTAAAGGTAGATGTGACGTAGGAGTTCCAGATGTGATGCTACTGATCAAACCACTCACCATTAATTAAAACACAATATATTTAAACACTCTAATGAAATCTATACAAAAGAAGAGGAATTTGGAATAACTTAACTATTGGAAAACATAACTGAATAATGGATACAGTACCTTCTGCAAAATAATTGTCCCAAAATACTAACATCACCTAAACACACCCCTGGGCAAAAAGGAGCATTCAACATGTATACAGTTCTCCAATCCAGGAGGAAATAGAATTAAGAAATGTTTCAGGAGAGTAGCACCGAGGGATAATTTACTAAACCTTCCAACCCTTCTGGGACCCCAAGCATCTGGTGATTGTTACAGCTACAAGAAAAAAAATAGAAAGCCTCAACTGTGCGAGTTGGCCGTTGTTGCTACTATTTATTAAAAAAACTAAATGCCTCTAAGTTAGAACATAGAACATAGAACAATACAGCACAGAACAGGCCCTTCGGCCCACGATGTTGTGCCGAACTTCTAACCTAGATTAAGCACCCATCCATGCACCTATCCAAATGCCGCTTAAAGGTCGCCAATGATTCTGACTCTACCACTCCCACGGGCAGCGCATTCCATGCCCCCACTACTCTCTGGGTAAAGATCTCACCCCTGACATCTCCCCTATACCTTCCACCCTTCACCTTAAATTTATGTCCACTTGTAACACTCTGTTGTACCCGGGGAAAAATTTTCTGACTGTCTACTCTATCTATTCCTCTGATCATCTTATAAACCTCTATCAAGTCACCCCTCATCCTTCGCCGTTCCAACGAGAAAAGGCCGAGAACTCTCAACCTATCCTCGTACGACCTACTCTCCATTCCAGGCAACATCCTGATAAATCTTCTCTGCACCCTCTCCAAAGCTTCCACATCTTTCCGAAAGTGAGGCGACCAGAACTGCACACAGTACTCCAACTGTGGCCTAACCAAAGTCCTGTACAGCTGCAACATCACTTCACGACACTTGAATTGAATCCCTCTGCTAATGAACGATAATACTCCATAGGCCTTCTTACAAACTCTATCCACCTGAGTGGCAACCTTCAAAGATAGAACATAGAACATAGAAGAATACAGCGCAGTACAGGCCCTTCGGCCCTCGATGTTGCGCCGATCAAAGCCCACCTAACCTACACTAACCCACTATCCTCCATATACCTATCCAATGCCCGCTTAAATACCTAAAGAGGGAGAGTCCACTACTGCTACTGGCAGGCCATTCCATGAACTTACGACTCGCTGAGTGAAGAACCTACCCCTAACATCAGTCCTATATCTACCCCCCCTTAATTTAAAGCTATGCCCCCTTGTAATAGCTGACTCCATACGTGGAAAAAGGTTCTCACTGTCAACCCTATCTAACCCCCTAATCATCTTGTACACCTCTATCAAGTCACCCCTAAACCTTCTTTTCTCCAATGAAAACATCCCCAAGTGCCTCAGCCTTTCCTCATAGGATCTTCCTACCATACCAGGCAACATCCTGGTAAACTTCCTCTGCACCCGTTCCAGTGCCTCCACATCCTTCCTATAGTATGGCGACCAAAACTGCACACAATATTCCAGATGCGGCCGCACCAGAGTCTTATACAACTGCAGCATGACCTCAGGACTCCGGAACTCAATTCCTCTACCAATAAAAGCCAGTACGCCATATGCCTTCTTCACTGCACTATTTACCTGGGTGGCAACTTTCAGAGATCTGTGTACATGGACACCAAGATCCCTCTGCTCTTCCACACTACCAAGTAGTCGACCATTAGCCCAGTAATCCATCTTTTTATTACTCTTACCAAAGTGAATCACCTCACACTTAGCTACATTGAACTCCATTTGCCACCTTTCTGCCCAGCTCTGCAGCTTCTCTATATCCCGCTGTAACCTGCCACATCCTTCCTCACTGTCTACAACTCCTCCGACTTTCGTATCATCCGCAAACTTGCTCACCCAAACTTCTAACCCTTCCTCCAGGTCATTTATAAAAATGACAAACAGCAATGGTCCCAACACAGATCCTTGCGGAACACCGCTAGTGACGGCACTCTAAGATGAGCCTTTGCCATCAACTACTACCCTCTGTCTTCTTCCAGCCAGCCAATTCCTAATCCAAACCTCCAACTCACCCTCAATGCCATATCTCTGTATTTTCTGCAGTAGCCTACCATGGGGGACCTTATCAAACGCCTTACTAAAATCCATATATACCACATCTACCGCTTTCCCAACATCTAACTCCTTAGTCACCTTCTCAAAGAATTCAATAAGGTTTGTGAGGCACGACCTGCCCTTCACAAAACCATGCTGACTATCCTTGATCACATCATTCTTATCCAGATGTGCATAAATCCTATCCCTTACAATTCTCTCTAAGACTTTGCCCACAACAGAAGTGAGACTCACTGGCCTATCGTTACTAGGATTATCCCTACTCCCCTTCTTGATCAAGGGAACCACGTTTGCTAGCCTCCAGTCCTCTGGCACTACTCCTGTAGACAAAGAGGACACAAAAATCAAGGCCAATGGCTCTGCAATCTCCTCCCTTGCTTCCCAGAGAATCCTAGGATAAATGCCATCAGGCCCAGGGGACTTATCTATTTTCACCCTTGCCAAAATTTCCAACACCTCTTCCCTACATATCTCAAAGCCATCCATTCTACTTATTCGTGCCTCAGTATTCATATCGACAACAATGTCCTGTTCCTGAGTGAATACTGACGAAAAGTAATCATTAAGTGCCTCTCCAATCTCTTCAGCCTCCACACGCAACTTCCCATTACTCTCCTTGATTGGACCTATTCCTACCCTAGTCATTCTTTTATTCCTAACATACCTATAGAAAGCCTTAGGGTTTTCCCTAATCCTACCAACTAAGGACCTTTCATGTCCCCTCCTTGCTGCTCTTAGCTCTCTCTTCATGTCCTTCCGGGCTACCTTATAACTCTCAATCGCCCCTGTTGAACCTTCACGCCTCATCTTTACAAAGGCCGCCCTCTTCCATTTAACAAGGGATTCCAATTCCTTATTAAACCACGGCTTCCTCACACGACCCTTTCCTCCCTGCCTGATAGATACGTACTTATCAAGGACACTCAATAGTTGCTCCTTGAACAAGTTCCACATATCAATTACGCTCTTGCCTTCGAATCTACTTTTCCAATCCACCCATCCTAAGTCATGCCTCAACGCATCATAATTTCCCTGCCCCCAGCTATAACTCTTGCCCTGTAGTACACACTTATCCCTCTCCATCACTAGATCTATGTACATAGACCCCAAGATCCCTCTGTTCCTCCACCTGACTAAGAACCCTACCATTAACCCTGTATTCTGCATTCTTATTTGTCCTTTCAAAATGGACAACCTCACACTTGGCAGGGTTGAACTCCATCTGCCACTCCTCAGCCCAGCTATGCATCATATCTAAGTCCCTCTGCAGCCGACAACAGCCCTCCTCACTGTCCACAACTCCACCTATCTTCGTATCATCTGCAAATTTACTGACCCACCCTTCGACTCCCTCATCTAAGTCATTAATAAAAATTACAAACAGCAGAGGACCCAGAACTGAACCCTGCGGAACTCCACTTGTAACTGGGCTCCAGGCTGAATATTTACCATCTACCACCACTCTCTGCCTTCGACCGGTTAGCCAGTTTTCTATCCAATTGGCCAAATTTCCCTCTATCCCATGCCTCCTGACTTTCCGCATAAGCCTACCATGGGGAACCTTATCAAATGCCTTACTAAAATCCATGTACACTACATCCACTGCTCTACCCTCATCCACATGCTTGGTCACCTCCTCGAAGAATTCAATAAGACTTGTAAGGCAAGACCTACCCTTCACAAATCCGTGCTGGCTGTCCCTAATCAAGCAGTGTCTTTCCAGATACTCGTAAATCCTATCCCTCAGTACCCTTTCCATTACTTTGCCTACCACAGAAGTAAGACTAACTGGCCTGTAATTCCCGGGGTTATCCCTATTCCCTTTTTTGAACAGGGGCACAACATTCGCTACTCTCCAGTCCCCTGGTACCACCCCAGTTGCCAGTGAAGACGAGAAGATCATTGCTAACGGTACTGCAATTTCCTCTCTTGCTTCCCACATAATCCTAGGATATATTCCGTCAGGCCCGGGGGTCTTGTCTATCCTCAAGTTGTTCAAAATGTCCAACACATCTTCCTTCCTAACAGGTATCTCTTCTAGCTTATCAGTCCGTTTCACACTCTCCTCTTCAACAATACGGTCCCTCTCGTTCGGAAATACTGAAGAGAAGTACTTGTTCAAGACCTCTCCTATCTCTTCCGACTCAATACACAGTCTCCCACCACTGTCCTTGATCGGACCTACCCTCGTTCTCGTCATTCTCAGGTTTCTCACATATGCATAGAATGCCTTGGGGTTATCCTCGATCCTATCCGCCAGGGATTTTTCATGCCCTCTCTTAGCTCTCCTAATCCCTTTCTTCAGGTCCCTTCTGGCTATCCTGTATCCCTCCACTGCTCTGTCTGAACCTTGTTTCCTCAACCTTATGTAAGCCTCCTTCTTCCTCTTTACTAGACATTCAACCTCCCTCGTCAACCAAGGCTCCCTCACACGACCATTTCTTTCCTGCCTGATCGGTACATGCATATCAAGGACACGTCGTATCTGCTCCTTGAAAAAGTTCCACATTTCCACCACATCCTTCCCTGACAGCCTCTGCTCCCAACGTCTGCTCCTCAAATCCTGTCTTACAGCATCGTAATTTCCCTTCCCCCAATTGTAAAAACTTCCTTGTTGTGCGCACCTATCTCTCTCCATAACCAAGGTGAAAGTCACAGAATTGTGGTCGCCATCACCAAAATGTTCACCCACTAACAAGCCCACCACTTGTCCCGGTTCATTACCGAGTACCCAATCCAATATGGCCTCCCCTCTGGTTGGACAATCTCCATACTGCGTTAGAAAAGCTTCCTGGACACACTGCACAAACACCGCCCCATACAATCTACTTGATCTAAAGAGCTTCCAATCAATATTTGGGAAGTTGAAATCGCCCATGACTACGACCCTGTGGCTACGACATGACTCCGACGACATGTTTCAGCTCTGATCGGAGCTTGGCCCCATTTTATTGTTCCTCTTTAAAAAAACCAAGAACGGAGTCTACTTGAGCCAACGAACAGTTTTTCGACAAAAAGGGACTTGCTTTGTGCCACATCTCTCCTCACTTAACAAAAACATCAATGCTAAAAGGTGGCTGCATTTTTAACCCTTCAAATCCAGTTAGTAGTCTCAAAACTGACAGATATACTGTACCAATTGTAAACATTCAAACATGCACAAACCCATACAAAACCAGGCTATGGTATACCCACCGACGAACACCTCCGTATCTCATTCTAGTCTTTGTAACTCATCAGCTTTCACGTTTTCGCGATCTGCCACATGCACAATTGTCAGATTGAATGGCTGCAACAACAAGTCCATCTAACCAGTCTGGCATTTTTGTCTTTAATTTTTTCCACAAATGTCAATCTGTTGTGATCAGTTTATACCATTGTCTCAGATGCATTGATGGTAATATAAACACAGTTATGGTGTAATGCCAAAACCAAATTTAAAGTCTCTTTCTCCACCGTTGAACATTTCTGTTGATGTACGTTCGACTTCCCAGAAAAACACCAGATCAGTCTTTCTATTCCCTCATCATCCTCCTGCAGGAACACTGAACCAATACCCACATCACTGGCATCGATAGCCACCTTGAAAGTCTTCGTGTAATCTTGTGTAGCTAATATTGGGGCAGTGTCTAACACAGGTTTTAGGCTGGAAAATGTCTTTTGACAGTCCTCTGTCCACTGAGATTTCTTGCCCTTGACAATTCGGTGAGTGGAGCAGCCACACTGCTTAAAGTTTGGGACAAACTTTCAGTAAAATCCAGTCAATCCCAGGAACCGTAGTACGAGATATTTCTTTTTGTCGACGGTGTGGAACATTCCCGAACTGATTTCGTTTTTGTATCTCATGGGGCCATTGGTCAATGTCCAATAACATGACCCAGGAACGTGACTTGGCTTTCTCAAATTCACTTTTAGCTAGGTTTACCAGCAAGCCTGCCTTCTGAAGTCAATCAAACAAGTCCGATAAATGCTGTAAATATTCCTTTCATAAGTGACTAAAAACTACCATGTGACCAATGTACACCACATAGTTGGGTAATCCGACAATGACCTCATTATCAGTCTCTGAAACGTGGCTGGATCGTTTTACATATCAAATGCCACAACTTTGAACTGAATCCATTTAGTGTGATGAAATCCGAAATTGCCTTTGCTCTCTCTGATAGAGGTCCTTGCCAGTAGCCTCTGAGCAAGTCCAACTTAGAAATGTAAATAGCTTCTCCTACTTTTTCAACACAGATCTCAAACATGGAATACGATATGCATCAGTCTTTGTAACGAAATTGAGTTTGTGATAGTCCACACATGTCCACTGGTAACATCTGGCTTTGGCGCCATGACTATACATGAGATCCAAGCACAGTAACTCATTTTGATTATGCCATCTTGGAGCATGTGCTCTATTTCCTTCTGAACCTGTGCCAACTTTATAGGATAATGCCTTTAAGGATGTTATTTAATCAGAACAGCATCTCCTGTGTCGACATTATGCACATTTATGTTCGTACTTCCCAGTTTATTTCCACATGTCTCTCCAAGATATCGTAATAACTCTTTCAGGTCACTATGTTTTTCTCGTGGAAGGTAACACAGTAATTTATCGCAATTTTTGGCAACTTTCTCATTGTTCAATTTGATATTAGGAATGTCCAGTTCAGAATCCTCTAAACGTGGGTCTTCCATCTGTGCTGTAATCATTAATACCTTCTCCTCTTGCTTTCCTTCCCTATCAAAATACCTGTTCAGCATATTCACATGACACACTCTGTGAGATTTCTTCCTGTCTGGAGTCCGTACCAAGTAGTTCACCTCATTCAATTTCTTCCCAATTTGATAAGGGACACTAAAACTTGCTTCTAAAGGCTCAGCTGTTACTGGAAGTAACCTTATTTCAAATTTCAAAATTGCGAATTTGTGATTTCTGATCGACTTACTGTTTCATTGTATGCTGCGATACTTTTAAATGCTGTCTAGCCAACTCTCCAGCTCTATTTAATCATTCCCTAAAATTTGACACATTGTCCAAATGGGTGGTCTCTGAATTCTGCCTTATTAATTTCTCCTTAACCAATGTTAACGGTCCTTTTACTTCATGCCCAAAAATTAATTCAAATAGTCTGAATTTGGTCGATTCATTCTGTGCGTCTCTGATCACAAATAGTTAAAAAGGAATTTCCTTATCACAATCATCTGGATTATCCTGACCATAAACCCTCAACATGATTTTCACTGTTTGATGCCATCTTGTTCATGCTCACTGTGATTCCGAATACGACGTAGTAGATTTGAATTGCTTTAATGCCAAGTTATCCATCACCTTCTTGAATAGTTCGGATGTGAGGATTGATCTGCCTGGATCTCTATTGGTAGTCCGTATCTACGTAAAAAAAAGTGTTTTTTTTCTGCAACTCTTTTAGCTGAAACGCTGCATAATGGGTCTGCCTCTGGAAATCCAGTCAACACGTCCATTATTGTTAAGAAGTACGTATTCCCACTTAGACTTTGCGATAGGGGACCTACACAATCTATCAAGTCTCTTGTGAAAGGTTCCTCAAATGCTGGAATAGGTATTAAAGTTGCAGGTTTTATTACTGCGTGTGTGACATGTTTGAGACATTTGGCAATATTCACTACATCTTTGTGTAGTCCAGCCCAGTGAAAATAACTTTGTATTTCAGCCTGTAATGTCCTCACCCCGAAATGATCTCATGTGCCACTCGCAGCACCTCCTTTCTATACCCAACAGATTTGATGAATTTCTGTGCACGTCTGATCTGCTTCAATGTGTGCTGATCTCCATATCTGCATTAAAACATCATTTGCTAAGTAATAACACACAGGAATGCATTCATTCTCTTTCTTGCTAAATATCTTTTGATATAACTTCTGTAACTCCATATCTTTCTGCTGTAATTCAATCAGCTTAGCAGAGCTAAAAATACGTTCATGTTTTCCTACTCCCTCCATCTGTTTTCCATTTATCTGATCAAAAAGAAACTTTCGGATAACTCTACGTCAGCTTCGTTATCTGTGCCTTTATCCTGCTTAAACCTGTGCTTCTGTGATCTTCTGGTGATGCAATCAGGGGAAATTCCTGGATAAACATTCTCCAGGTCTTCAGTTGCCCGCATCTCCACTGGCTTTTCAACGAGAGTCGGCAGCACGCCTACGAGTGAAGCAGCTATATTATTTGCAAGGACAAATTTTATTCCTAGAGCTGAGAGTTAGGGGTCTAGTACACCTACCGCACATGCTCCAATCTTCTCTGGACACTCTAGCCTCACTTTACATAACTGAGCACTTTTTGCCTCACTATGAATTCCTGTTACCAGCACATTTTCTGGAAATAGTCTCTCAAGAGTGCATAAAGCCTCACCCTTCAGCATTACAGACTGAAAAGATCCTGTTTCAATTAATATTGAAACCTTCTTACCAATTACTCCTGGCCTATGTGATTAAACTTTACCCTTTCATGTAAGTTTTGTTTGCAGATTTAGTACGTCCACTGATCGTCTTGTACACTTTGAGGCAATTGCCTCACTTCCTTTCTGCTTTTTGTTACAAGGAGACAGTGAGGACTGCAGATGTTGGAGATGTAGATTCCTGAAGAAGGGCTTATGCCCGAAACGGCGATTCTCCTTTTCCTTGGATGCTGCCTGACCTGCTGCGCTTTTCCAGCAACACATTTTCAGCTTTTAGTTACGAGTCCAACAAAACTTCCAGGCTTGTCTGGTTATCCTACATCTGGTTTACTCCCAGCCTATCAACACTGTGATTTTGTGTGGCCCTCTTTTTTACAATGAAAACACGACAGGTTTTTAACTTCGTTGTCCCCCTCAAGGTTTTCTTTATTACTGTGGTAAATTATCCTTATGATCTACACTGTGATCTACCTTTCCCTTTGCACGTGAGGATATCTCTTTGCTCCAATTTCTGTCCCACAGAGACCAGAACTGGTTCTGGAAGCCAAACCAAGTTTATGGACCAGTTCATAATCATCAGCCATTTCAGTTGCTAACCTTGCTGTTTACACTCTCTGCTCTTCCACCTGAGTTTGCACTACTTCAGACAGTTAATTTTTGAATTCCTCCAAGTGTTAACCTCTTTAAGGGCATCATAGCTTTGCTTGAATTTTAAAGCTCTCATCCAACTATCGAAATTAGTCTGTTTGATCCTTACAAACTCAGTGTAGGTTTCACCAGGATCTCTCATTAAATTCCTGAAATGTTGCCTATGCAGACAAAATGTTTTTTTAACCTCCTTATACTCCCCAGATACCTCCTCTGATAGGGATATGAATACCTCATCAGTTCTACCTACAAGTTTCGTTTGGATCAACAAAATCCACATAGCCTCTGGTCACTGCATTTCTTTAGCCAACTTTTCAAATGAGATGAAAAGGGCATCATATTCTTATCAAATTGAGGCGATGCTTGAACATACTCAAACAAATTCTCACTAGGCTTCTGACTACCATGGGCTTGCTCATCCTCACTCTCTTCGTAACTAAGCACACCCTCAGCCGTTATCTCCAGCTTTTTACACTGACTTTTCTTTTTAATTGTCAGTTTTTGTTCTTCAAAAGTTCTCTCTTTCTCTCTCCCCTATTGCTCTCTCTTTTGCCATTCTTTCTTTTTACTCTCTGTTCTGTTGCTTTCTTTTTTCCCCCTCTTCTGTATTTTATCGAAAGTCAAATGTTTCATTTTGGATATTAGTTTGATTGGGTTGAGAAAACTTAGAAGAGTAATGGCTCTTTCAGCCGCCAAAAGTTTTCTGGGTGTGCATGCAGTGACTTTGGAAATTTTACGAAAAATGAATAAGATCAAGTTGCAAGAATTAGCAGAGAAGCTGGAATTGGAACTGACTGCTTCTGTGAGGAAATGAGAGATAATTACAGCGGTATCTCGTCAGTTAAACTTGCTGGAGAAACCACCAGAATCAGAGATGGCAAGAATTCAGTTGCAAATGAAACATCTTGAGCTAACGGCGAGAGTTAAGGAAAGGGCAGCCAAATTCCTTCACACTCTCCTCCCGATACCATCACTGCAGGGATTAGTCTGGTGAAACTCCATTACACCGTCTCTCTGTACCAAGGAGATCATTGATTATAAATGAAAGAAAATACTGTCTCAAGTATACTCCACAACTGCAGGACGGTGTCTTCACTCTTATTCTTTAATCATTTTGTAATGAACGATACTACTCAGTTGTTGTGCTGATTACTTGCTGAGTCATAGAGTGAAAGAGATGCACAGCATGGAAACAGATCCTTCGGTCAGACCTCTCCGTGCCGACCAGATATCCCAACCCAATCTAGTCCCACCTGCCAGTATCCAAATGCTCTGTATGAATTCTTTTAGTGCCCCGTGATCAAGGACATCCAGCTCCTTTTCACCAAGAACACTTCCCATTATCTCGCCTTCTCATAAATACAAAATGAGAATGATGGCATTTTTTGACAATCATTTATTTGCCTCATGAAGCAAAGTCACAGCAACAACAACATCACTGTTGCCATTCGAGTTGATTGGTGATGCTGAGGAGGCGATGGCCGAGCTGTATTATTTCCGAGTATTAATCCAGCGAATCAGGTAATGCCCTAGACACCGGATCTGAATCCCACAATGGCAAATGTTGGAAATTAAATTCAATATCAGGAAGTAAGAATCAAATGAAACAATGAAACCAATGTCGATTGTCCTACTTTGCACCCTCATGCCCTTCAGAAAAGGAAATCTACCATCTTTAGCTGGTGGGGCTTACATATTACACCACAACAATGTGGTTATCTCTCAGTTGCAGTTTGAAATAGCCAAGCCAGTCACTCAGTTATATCAGTCACTTCAAAGCCTCAAAGAAAAGAAACCGCATGGACCTCAGCACTGACTACTTACAGCCCACAGACTGCAGTGGGTCAGGAAGGCAGCTCACCAACACCTTCTCAAGACCAATGAGGAAAGGGAATTAAATACTGGCCCAGCATCACATTACTGAATAAAAGACGATGATCACACTCAGGGAAGAGAGAACAACAGACATAAATAACTTTAAACAGGGATTTTGACATATACCTTACATGGTCATGATTATCAATAATATGGGAACGGGAAAAACATAAGTAATGTTTAATTTCAGTTTTTATTTCCATCACAGCTGACCATAAACAATCCCATGGTTTGTTTCTTTCTCGCTATCTCTCTCTTTTTCCATCTATTCAACTCAATCCTTCTCCTCTTCATAACAGATGTCGGTGTCACCAAAATCAATCACACTATTTCCCAACTGTGTTCAGTTCCGACGTATGAATCGAATTGCCAATTCTATTTTTCTCTCGACCCGAGGGCGCTGCCAAATCTGCTCAATTTGTCTGGCACTTTCTCGTTCTTTATTGTTTCTGATCTATTGCATCATTCTTTGCTTAATTTAACCATTAATTTTGTTATTATTTGGAATATCTGTATTGCTGACAGGGGCAGCATTTGTTGACCTAACCAAATGTCATTTACTGTGACGTCATTCTTTCAGGTAGTACAGAACCAAGCACATTGCTGTGGGTCTCACATCAATCTTAAGTCAGACCAGAGAGTAACGCAAGATTTATTTACCAAAGGACATTAGTGAAATAGATAAACGTAAATGCTGGAGATGTAATGGTTGTTATTAGTAAAACTTGCTTTTTTCCCAATTCCTGTCTTGTGTATTTACTTTCTGACATCGTCTGTGGTAGGATGTGGAACAGAATCTTTCTGTGTAATAACCTGTGCATCTGAATTACATTTCTTCCGAATTATTGCTCTGAGAGAGTGTTCCTGGCATTAAGTTATTTTAGAGAC
Organism: Chiloscyllium punctatum; assembly: GCF_047496795.1. Classification (NCBI taxonomy): domain Eukaryota; kingdom Metazoa; phylum Chordata; class Chondrichthyes; order Orectolobiformes; family Hemiscylliidae; genus Chiloscyllium; species Chiloscyllium punctatum. Next base: position 8,192,346 of record NC_092757.1, read on the forward strand.
AAGAACAAAGATGTGATAGAAATATTTGCAACTGAAAGAGTGCTTAGAAGAGAGGTGGAACCATAACGTCTGAATTTTACCGAAGCATAGATAATAGATCATGAAGCGTCAGCATTGAAGCCAAGATGGTGACTGGGCATATAATCGAGCTGGTAGTGGGTTGGTTTGGTGATGGACAGAATACTGAGACATAAATGAATTCAGGGATGAAAGATACTTCGGTATTGTGAACAGTCTTGTTCTCAGATGTTTGTGAGTGCGGGGGTGTGGGTCGTTCTGAAATTTGTGAGTACTTAATGGAATTTGCATTTGAAACTGAAGACAATAGTTTTCGTCTTTGACAAATATAGATAACAGAAATAGCAAAGAAGTTCGTCATGGTTGAAGAGATTAATAAATGGATAGAGATGAAGAAACTTACCTGGAACACCAACAATTGCGAGGATAGGATAGTAACCCGCCTGGATAATCATCAGTGCACCCCATATCCGAAATGTTGACCAAGACGAGGAAAAATAGTAAAGACCATCGGATAAACTCCTGTCCATTGTTGCAGCATTCCAGTCTAATGTTCTCAGATTCTGATCCATTAATGGATCATTCCAGACTATTCTCAGATGTTTAAATCTGATTTTTGTGTCTCTGCAGCTGTGTCCCTTTGAGCGTTGGAGTTGATGCATCTGCTGCTACAATGGAATAAACCATTGCAAGAGGCCCCTTACTAATAGGAGACGGAAAACATCCAGTGACACAACCAGGATCCATGGAGACTGGCATCAATCACAGTCACTGAACAAACAGCTCCATTTAACCCCTTTCAGTATGGTTCCTTCAGTTCACAAAAACTGCTGGACTGGATTGAATATTGGCACCGCTGGCTATTGATCACATATCCCATAACCCATTGCTCTCGTGAAGTTAGTAGTGAGGGAGAATGGTGCATGTTTTCTTATCGCAGGCTAGATGATTCTGCTGCGTTATCCGTTTGCAATACTGTTACCGGCTGAACCTCTCACCACCCTCAAAAACCACAATCTACATGCTGTTACCGTGCAGATCTCTCCTCAACTAGAACAGGCACCAGCCAATATATTTACAGTAGATATATTTGCACTCCAATACATAGGAAATGTGAATTGAACTGGGCGTTCCTTTAATGGATCTAATATGGCAATTTTGTATCTTCAACACTCAATGTGTTTCAGCATTTTTTAAAATATAAACTCACAAACACCTTAACACACTCTATTAAGCATAAGTTTCTTCACTTTCTCCTCATGGTAGCATCATGCCAGGGTTTAGTCTGGTGAAACCCCTTTGGACTGAATCGCTGACAAGGTCATTATTTATAAAGCTGATTCAACCTGTACACAATACCCCTAACAGTCTCTCAACAAAACACTATCATTTGGAAAGATACATTTACTCTGGTACTTTAATCATTTTGCATGAAGAGCCACATATCATTTACTTCATGCTGCGTAAAAATTCTGTTTGTGACTTATGACCAAGCACATCTAGGTCTGTTTCAACAACAGCACTTCCCAACCTCTCACTATTTACTGAACATAAATGTGAATGATGATATTTGTTGTTCATATCTGAAGTACTTTATATCTTCCGATGAGCTATTGCACAAACACTGATCCTTCACTCCAGATAATTATACTATTCTCTTCATTCTCTCGATTATCCAACTTTTAATACATTCGGTGTATTCCACCCCTACCTACCCATGGACTCTAACATTCCCCACTCATCTGTATTCAACCATGTCAAACATCTACTGAAAATTCAAATACTTCATTCCCACTGGTTCTCAATTGTCGATGTCACAACGGACAATCTCCACAAAATCCACAGGTTTATCAAAGTTCAAGATCATTTCCCCTTCCTGAATCATGTCATTATTTTCCAAGTGTCTAGTTGTCACATTCCTCACAAAAGGTTCCAATGTTTTTCTCACAGCTTATATCAAGCTAACCACTGTTTAGTTTGCTGTTTGCTCTCTCCGTTCTGTTTTAAATATTTAGGTTTACAATAGCTGCTTTCAAGTCTGGAGGATCCTTTCCAGAATCTAACCAGCTTTGAAGAATAATCAGTAATTGTTTCACAAGCTCTACTGCCACCTCCTCAATACTTTAGAAGGTAGCTCATCAGATGCAGCAATATACCAACCTTAAATACAATGAGATTTTGAAAGACATACCTTTTGTTAATTCTAATTTCCTGCTGTTCCTCATTTTCACCAGTCACTCTGTTCCCTTGTATTTCTGGAAGTTTCTTTCTGTATCTTTCTCAGGGAGATAGGCACAATATATTGCTCTCAGCGGACAGATGGGTCCTGTCAGCCAGTGAATATATCGGAGGACTGCACTCCGGTGATGATGGATATGTTACTCACCCCTGCCTTGAAAGTTCCAGAATTAATCCATTTTAATTTATGGTGAGCATTAACACAGTCCTGTCACTGGTGTGAGGCTACACAGTATATTGAAGGAGGGGACACAGCTCCGTGAACACCTCAATTTTGAAACAAACTGGTTTCATACCTGACACCTGGTCCAGCTTAGACAAATGTCCCGGGAAATCCCAGGAAAGATAATGTACTGTCCTGCACCTCCCTATTTATAGAGCTTTCCTTCCGTGGAGCCTCATCTCCATTTGTTTACCATTGACACAGACACTCTGTAAATGCAGTGTTTCGAGTGGGGTCAGCAGACCCAGCAGCTGACAATACAAACCCGAGATAAGCATCCACAGTAACTCCACTGATTTTCCAATGACAGGAACAAGTCAATTCCCCACACGGAAAGTGCACGCGCTCAGGGTTGAAAACTATTTCCACTCCTGCGTTTCTCTTCCTGGCTGAGAAAGCCGTTGCATCTCTGCACACTCCCACAGTAAGAGGTTCTCTCTCCAAAGAAGCAGTTGACAATGTAGCATTAACTTCCTCTATATCTCAGCAACTATAAGGGCAGCACCAGTATTGCTAATGGATTCGATCATCACACCCAGAGAAGAGAGATAAGGGAACCTAATTCACTTTAAACAGGGACATATCTAAATGGACGCGATATTCAGGAATATGGGAAATGGGGAAATGTGAGAATAACTTGCCATTTTGTTTTCCTTTCAGTTCATCATCACTTTTCATTTCTTTTTTCTGGCCATTTCACAATCCATTCAATTTAAACCTAGCCCCCAACTCTCTCTCCAACTCAACCATCCATGATACCTGGATAAATAATATTATTTCCCAGTTTGTTTTCAGTTGTGAAGCAGGGTCAAAACATTATCTGCATTTCTCCTGACAGAGACTGCCATACCTGCGAGATGCTCTAACACTTTCAGATGCTGGAGAATTTTATTTTCGATCCCTAGAACCCACCGTTTTTCATTTATTTCACCTTTAATGTTGTTTCACGGGGTGCCAGCATCACGGGCAAGGGCAGCATTTTTTTTTCCCATCACTAATTGTCCTTGACCACGCGGCCATTTGTCAAGACAAAATGGAGCCAACAATGTTGCTGTGAGTCTGAAGTTACACTGAGCTCAGATTGGGTAATAATGTTAAGTTTATTTAACAAAGACTATCAGTAAAATGATAAAAATAAATCTTAATGGTTTCTGGTTTCCATGAGTGAAATTAGGTTTTATTCCAATTTTTGTCATTCGAATTTAAGCTCTGACATCGGCTGTGGTAGGACGTTAAACACTGCCTTGGAGTCATAGCCTGTACCTCTGAATTACCCGTCTAGTTACATGATCACTCTGATACAGAGTCCTTATTGCCTAGTCCGTATTCCCTAGTTCCTGCCAGAGAGAGATGGCGGAGAAATCAGTTTAACTACCAACAATAAAAAGGATTTTGGGGAAAAAAGCGAAAGGGAGATTGAGAGACAATTTCATGTAAGATCATAGGTTTTAGAATGCTGAAATAATCTCATTTCGACAGTATCCTACAACATGAGCCAGTATTCCCAGGATGATAGGTGAAGGGGATATTGGCGTCAATAAAAATGAGGGAAGGTTTTAGATGAACATTTGTTCTGCAACTTTGTAACTGGGTGTGGGGTCAGCAGAGTCTTCAACTCATTGGGCTGAATCTAATAATAGTTTACCTCAGTGACATTTTTATTGAGTGTGACAAAGGGATTATCTGTACGAGACTGAACTAGTTTCATGGCGCTATCTTATCGAAATCACCACATTAACTACCCACTCAAACTCATAGTGTTCCTCGCATTCAATGCCACCCCAATTCTCCAACCCAACATGGCTGGAGGGACTCACCATTGCACTGATGCCCCTGGCTATTCTATGATCACTGACACTGGTGCCATCTTTCAAAGGCCAATGGGCACACTGTTGTACTTCCTCAGTTTTAAGCCACCCTGCACAGTTGACCCCGAGCATGGCAGGTAAGGGGAGCTAACACCACGGTTTTTCATCAGAGGCACAGAGATCCTATGGATGGGCTAGTAAAGGCGGCCCATTCTCTTCTCAGAGGAGGCAAACCACCAGCCCCACCGAGCATGGTCTGAGCTCAGCACCCAGCTCAGTGCAGTATCTGCGGTCTCGCTCTCTCTCTCTCTCTCTCTCACACACACACACACACACACACACACACACACACACTTTGAATATGGAATTTTCCAGATAGTGTTCCAAAGAATTCCCATTTTCAGGTATAGGAACTTTCAGTCATTCAACCCCATGGGTTCCTGCAAAAATATGGACTTATTTTATTACTAATCACAGTTAGTAATACTGGCCATTTCACTTTGTCTCACTTTATTGTATTCAGCCAAACACTGCTTCTCAACACTTAATCCGTTATGAAATACAATTTTGAGCAGAGAACATTTTATCCTCAGCTGTTATCTTGACGGTTATCTGAACTGTACCATTTTCCTTGTTATGAAAGTTTCTCTTGCCCTTTGCCTGTGCCTGTTTCTGTGTGTAACAGTTACACTGTCTCCCACTCAGTTGGCTGAATGACTGGTTTGTGATGCAGAGGGAGGCGAACAGCGCAGGTTAAATTCCCCACACTGACAGAGGTTACCATGAAGGGGACACTCTCTCAACAATGGGCAATCGAGCATGGCCAATCCACTCTAAGCTGTACATCTTTGTACTCTGGGAGGAAACTGGACCATTGGGAGGGGACCCACACAGATACGTGGGGAATGTTCAAACTCACCTGAGGTTGGAATTGAAACCAGCTCCTTGGTGATGTGCGGCCGCAGTGCTAACCACATATCCATTATACTCCTCAGTTAGTTCTGTTAATTACATGTAGCTGACTGAAGTAATCCAACTGGCTTGTTCTGAAAGTGAACGTGACCCAGTATTAGACCTTTATCATCGGCCATATCGCCAACCTGGTTACATTTAAAATTTGTTGTGAGCAGTGGAGGAGTGGGAATAGAAAAGGAAACAGTGACACCCTCCATCCTCAGTCAGAACCGGACTGAGGAGAAATTCACAAAGTGGGAATTCATTCAAGTGGGAATTCTCTCGCCCAGAAGATTGGGAGGGCTGAATCTTCATATTATATCGAGGCTGACTTTGTCTGATTTTCCATAGACAGATGAATCAGGAATCATTGTGAAATCAGAGAAAAGTGCAGCTGGGAACACAATGAGATGAGCCATGACCTTATTGACTGGTGGAATAGTGTCAAAGTTCCGAATGGCCCAGTCGTGTCCATTCCATTCAGCCCTTCGGTCCTGCTGTGCAGGAGCAGATTGAGGCCACTCCGATGGTTTGGTGTTGTTTGGCAAATGTATAGGAAAATCCAGGCTGGGTCAGGCAGTGACTCCCCTCCCCCAATCCCTCTTTTCAGGCTTTCCCTCTCTGTAACTTCTGCTCCTGATGTAGGTCATGTTACAGGCCCAGATTCGCATTGAATAAGCCCCCATGCCCCACACAAGGTCAACTCAGACAAACCCTCTGCCGTCTCTGAATGCAACATTTTACATCATAACTTCCAGGAAAATAATCAAGTATTTTCCAAAAACATAAATAAGAATTTAAGAAATAGGAACCTGCGCTGTCATTCAAGAAGAACATGGCTGATCTACCCCACGGCTCAAATTCACTTTCCTGCTAATCCCTTGCATCCCTCAACTCGCTGAAATGTCACAAACCAATCCACCCGTCTGTAAATATAATCAGTGACACAATCTCCATAACTCTCGGGGTTAGGAAATTCCAGCCATTGACTACATTCTGAAAGAAGACATTTCTTTACATCTCAATTTGAAATCGATATTCCTTCTTCTGTGTCTACATATCTGACTACGAGACTCTGCTCTGGTGTGGAAACACATTCTCAAAACCGACCTTGTCAAGCCCCCTCTGTATCTTATCCGTTTCAGTAATGACACTCTCATTCATTTAAACCACAATGAATAATCACCTCAGCATTTTTGATGTATTCAATAATTTAATACTTTTTTCCAGGAACCAGTCTAATGAACCAACATTTCTGCATCAACATGCTGACATAATGTTTCAGATACAGGAACAGCCCAATCCGTTGTAGTTCTCCTTTTCTGGGAGTCCTCTCCATTTAATAACAGCCTGCCTTGTGGTTCTCAGTGTCATCCTTAAACTCGGATGTATATTGCACTCAGCTCCCGCCGTCAGGAGCTGAGTGCAGCTCTTGTAAGCAGCCTTTGCCATCGGACTGGTATTTGTGGTACTCCAGTAGATACATTTTTTCATAAAGATCGATGAATCATGACTCTCCGATTTGTAAGTGATTACCAAGTGCCATCCCATGCTAATCTATCCCAAACCACCCATCAGACTATGAGCTTCTGTCTTTTATAAGAACCTTTCCTTTGTGATACCTTGTGGAAAATCTCTGGAAAGCCTCATGTCTTCCATTCCCCCTTTATCAAGGCCATTTGTGACATTCTCATGGATTTCCAGAAAAAAACTTTGCATGATTTTACAGGCAAATGTAGTTCTCCTTTAACAAGACCATGCTGACTCTGTGTGAAGCTTTTCTAAATGTTCTGCATTTACTTCCTTAATAACAGACTCTCATAGATTCCCAGCAATAATGGTTAGGCTAAGTGTTTCCTGCTTTCAGTCTCGCTCGTTTCTTGAAGACAGGCGCCACATTGGAGGGTCTCCAGTTTCACTGGATCACTCCTTTAATCCAGAGAGCTATGGAATATTTCACACAGAGCCACCAGCCACTCTGTGACCACTTCTTTTAAAACCAGCTATGAATTGCTGATGACCTGTTTACCCTTGGATTAATCTGTTTGAGAATTGTCTTGTTCCTTCTGTTAGAGACTGCTCAATATTTTCCCTGCTGTTACCATTTTGCTTATACCATTGAAATATTTTCAGCACCTTTACCTGTGAGGACCGATGTGAAATGCAGGTGTAAATTATCTGTCTGTTCCCTGTATCCAGTTCCCCAGTCACACCCTCCAAATATCCTCAATATACTTTCCTGACTTCCTTTTTATCAAAGATCACACATCACACACACACCTCTTTAACTCTTCTTACATACATGGAAAAGCTCGTGCTGCTTGTTTTTATATTTCTTGCCAATTTACTGATATCACATCTTTTCTTCCCTTTTCTTTGCTTTCTATATTCATACAGCCTTATCACATACAAACACAATCTTTGGTCCAACTTGTTCTTGCCGGCCAGTTTTTCCAAACTAAACTATTCCCATCTTCTTGCATTTGGCCCATATGCCTCTAAACGGTCCCTATTCGCATGTTCATCCAAATGTCTTTTAAATGTTGGAGCTGTAGTTGCATCTGCCAGTCTTCCTCTGGCAGCTCATTCCATAAACACATCCCCCTCTGTGCAAAAAACAGTTCCTTCTTCGTCCCTTTTAAATTTTCCCTCTTCCACCAGAAACATATGGCTCTATGATTTAATTTTCCTATCCTGTGGAAAAGACCTCGGCTTTTCACTCTGCCCAAGTCTCCCCTGATTTTGTAAATTACTATAATGTCACCCCTCAACCTCCTATACTCCATCTGATACTAACTTCAAGAACAAGCATTTAAAGATAAGCACTGTAAATTTGAAACAATATTAAAAGTGACAGGTAAACAACGCTCAGCCCAAATTGGATACTCAATTGGCTTGATGGTAGAAAGCAGAGGCTAATACTGAAAGGATGCGTGTTGGACTTGAGGCCTGTGACTAGTCGAGTGTCTCAGGGGTCGGTACTGGGCCTATTACTGTTTGTTATCTATATCAATGATTTGCATGAGAAAGTGCAAAGCATGATTAGTAATTAGGCTGATGACAATAAAATAGGCAGGACTGTGAACAGTGAGAAACGTTATCAGAAATTGCAGCAGGACCTTTATCAGCTGGGGAAGTGGGCCGAGAAATGGCAAATGGAGATTAATATGTGGGATGTTGCTTTTTGAAAAGTCAAATCCAGGTTGGAATTTCGTGGTGAATGTTAGACGCTGAAGGATTGTAGTGGATCAGGGGGACCTTGGTGCTCAGATCCGTGGTTCTCTGAAAGTAGTTGCACGTAGACAGGGCAGTGAAAAAGGCTTTTGGCACACTGGCATTCATCAGTCAGGGCATTGAGTATAGACGTTCGAGAGTTATATTGCAGTTGGACAGGACGCTGGTGAGACATGCACTTGGAGTATTGTGTTCGGTTTTGTTCACTTGCCATAGGAAGGATATGATTAAATTGGAAAGAGGACAGAAGAAATTTACAAGGATGTTGCCAGTACTCAATGGTCTGAGTTGTAGGGAGAGTTTGGAGAGGCATTTTCCTTTAAGTGGAAGAAACTGAGGGGAAATCGTATAGAAATGTATAAGATCATGAGATGCGTCAATAAGGTGAATGCACTCATTCTTTTTCCCAGTTTTGAGAATCAAAGACTAGAGGACATTAGGTTAGAGGTGAAAGAATAAAAATGATCCAGAGCGCCAAGTTTATTACGCAGAGGTTAGTAGACATATGGAATTAGCAGACAACAGTTTGATTGAGGCACGTACATTAACAACATTCAAAAGGCTTTTAGACAAATACGCAGATAGGAAAGATTTAGAAGAATAAGGGACAAGGGTAGGGAAATGGAATTAGCATGGATGGACATTTTGGTCGGCACGGACCACTTTGGTCCAAAGGGCCTGTATCCAAGCTGCAGGACTCCATGATTCTAATATTCTAATGACAATTTCGTGTCTACCACTCCATGTTCAAACATTCAAGATTGTATGCAGGCGCCGTGTAAAATGCAGTATATTAACCTCTCTAGTCCTCAGAACAGGGTTATTAATGAGTCCTTCTGACCACACAACACCAAATCCAAAATAACCTGCTCTCTTGTTTGAGTCACAACATACTCTTCAACCAACCTGTTATACGCTTATGGAATTTACTTTTCACAACATTGGCAGTCACTTAGTTAACGCTGTTTAGACGCAATTTGAGATCATGCAATAATACAATATTTGCATCTCTAATTTACAGAGCATATAATGCACAGAATTTGCCCGAGAGCAAATCATACATTAATACACTAACACTTGGTTCTCCTTCCTATTTGTAAGATCTACCCAAACTGATTCTGTGGAAGCTGAGGGACAGGGTCTGTGGAGTTATGAGTGATAGACGTGAACAAGCCATTCTGGGAGGGTCACCTCGACGCTGACATGATCTGAAGAAATGAGCAGCGTCACAGGACAAGCATCAATATCCTCCCCACTCTGCTAGGTTAACTTTAACCGTACTCTCTCTGCGCCTTCACACTCACGACCTGTTATAGCACCTACCCCCTAACAAGGCTCATATTTTATCTCTAAATAAGGCTCAGGCACTACCACTCTCACTATTGAATTCAGCACCTACCATCCCCCCTCCCCCCCCCCCCCCTCCACCCCGCGCACTCTCTCCCTCCACTATACTCCCAACACTAATAACACTGTTCAAAGTTTGGGAGAAGATTTGTAGCTCGGGTGCTCGTTGTGGTGGTTCTGTTCGCCGAGCTGGGAATTTGTCTTGCAAACGTTTCGTCCCCTGTCTAGATGACATCCTCAGTGCTTGGGAGCCTCCTGTGAAGCGCTTCTGTGCAGTTTTCTCCGGCATTTATAGCGGCCTGTCTCTGCCGCTTCCGGTTGTCAGTTCCAGCTGTCCACTGTAATGGCCGGTATATTGGGTCCAGGTCGATGTGTTTGTTGATAGAGTCTGTGGATGAGTGCCATGCCTCTAGGAATTCCCTGCCTGTTCCCTGGCTGTGAACACCAACTAGCCACTAAACGACACGACCAGCTCTCCTTAGTAGCTGCACACACAGACGACAAGCAACATGAATTCGACTGGGACATCACTACTATTATAGGACAAGCCAAACAGAGAACAGCCAGGGAATTCCTAGAGGCATGGCACTCATCCACAGACTCTATCAACAAACACATCGACCTGGACCAATATACCGGCCACTACAGCAGACAGCTGGAACTTACAACCGGAAGCGGCAGAGACAGGCCACTATAAATGCCAGCCAAAACGGCACAGAAGCGCTTCACAGGAGGGTCCCAAGCATTGAGCATGTCACCTAGACAGTGGACGAAACGTTTGCAACACAAATTCCCAGCTCGACGAACAGAACCACAACAACTAATAACAATGCATGGATACAACACTGTGGGCTGACTCCCTCCGAACACCTCACTATTCCCCCTCCCCCTCCACCTACACCGGCATTAACACAGGGACACACACTCCCACCATCACTCCCTCCCCCCCCTTTCACCCATTCCCGCAGAAAAGGACTGTAATAGGAGAGAAAGGGCCAAGCCAGATGGTGGAGCACCCGATATCTGATCCGCCTCCACCCACCCCCCTCCCAACCGTGTGGGGAGGACCCTGGTATGAGCCAGAGAGGACCGGGACGTGTCATATGGAGATTCCTCGACATCCATGTCCCTCCAACTGAGTAAAAAAACAATGTTCAGTGAAGGGCAATTCGCACTTTAGCCATTCTGTCTGTTCTCACAATTTTCTCCCTCCCAAAACAACAAACAACTCATTGCAGAGCGATCCAGACACAAATATATTCAGAGACATATGTAAATACGCTAATATACTGTCACTCACCGTGCATACACGGAGATAGAACCGCACACGTGTAGTGGCATACGGAGACATAGACAGTTGCACACAAATAGACACAAGCACAAGTAAAACTCACAGGCTAATACACAGATGAACCGATGTCAGCACATAAATACACAAACACACAGATACATGAACAAATACACACAAGTGCACATACAGACTCACGGAGACACAGACACTAGTGCTTATAAGACAGAGATAGATAGTTTTTTGATGAATAAGCATGTCAAGAGTTATGGAGAGTAGTCAGGAGAATGATGTTGAGAAATCTCTAATCTCTCTGGCATTCAGAGTCGATGGGCCGAATGTCCTAATTCTGCATTTTTAATGCTCGTGCGGTGTCATGCTATCAGTTATTCTCTTCCTGGGACAGGAACAGGGAATGAGTTTAATACATATTTGATTGAAAAGGGTCAATGGTCCTATTGGACAGGTTTAGAGGGCTGAATGGTTTATGTCTATGCCTAATTATTATGTCCTTATATTTCAAAAAAGGTGGCGATTTCATGTTAGGTTAACACAGTTTAAAATAACAGGTTCCATACTGAAATAAAGTCGCCCCTTTAATTTTAGTGGTGTACTTTCGGTAGGGTCCTCATCCTCAGGGAGCAGTGAAGACTCGGTTTTTGAAGATATTCAAGGCTGACCTCGACTGATCTTTGCTGGACAGGAGAGTCAATATTTATTGGGAACAGACAGGAGATGGATGGTCAATCACAATCGGATCAGTCAGGAGTATTCTGACTGGTGGCGCCGAATGGACAACTACTTCCCCTACCCCATGTGTTGTTCCTCAATCCACCCTCGATGCTGTTACAGGGATATACTGCTGCCACTACCCTATGTATTGTGCCCTCCATCCACCCCTCGAAGCTGTGACAGAGATAGGGGGCCATCTCATTTAGCCAGTCATTATCGTTAGCATGAGACTGGAGGAGTATATTCTGCCTATTTAATAAGTTACAGAGGAAAATAGAACGAATAATTTTAGCTCATTGAGTACATTTTACTGCACAGGACGTCATGTAAACATCTGAGCTGTTACACAGGAAGCTATTGCTAACAGGAAATAGAGAGTAGCGATAAATGCTTATTTTCACTTTACAAAGCTGTAACTGATGGAGTGCCTCAGAGATCACTATGGAATCATCAACAATCAGTACCTGGACCAAAGATCTGGAGGAAGGGTCTGAATATATCAAAGCCCAATTAGCTTAAACACCAAGCTGGTCATCCAGTATGTCATCAAATGGAGGTCGTGTGTGATCAATGTGATCAAAGGGAGATTAGTGAGCAAACCTTCACCAGATATAGCATAATGTGAGTTGTCTATTTTGGATGGAAGGATAAAACAATGGTAAACAATTTAAGTGGAGAGAGATTGCAGAACTCTGAGATACAGACGGTATGCATGATCCTGCTACACGAATCAGATGTAGTTAGTCTGCACTTTGCTGTAAGTGATTTGGAAGCTAAGTGGAATGATTGTGTTTCTGGCAAAAGGTACCAGGTTTAATCAGGAATGTTTTACTGCATCTGTACCGGTAAAAGTGAGGATTGCAGATGCTGGAGATCAGAGTCGAACAGTGTGAGGCTGGAAAAGCACAGCCAATCAGGCAGCGTCTGAGGAGCAGGAAAATTGGCGTCACGGGTATAAGTCTTTCATCAGGAATATGACCGAAACATCGAGTCTCCTGTTCGTTGAGTGTGCCTGACCTGTTGTGGTTTTCCAGCATCACATTTTTCGCGTCTACTTCTGTACAGGGCGTTGCTAAGACCACATCTGGCACATTATGTGCAGTTTTGATCCGTTAACCTAAAAAAAGTTCTTGAAGCTTATGAACAATGTTTTGTTCACACTTTTCTGGAATGAAGGCCTTTTGTTTTGAAACACTATCAATTTTGGTCTTAGATGAGAAATCCTTTAGAAGCATACACAATTTTGAGAAAAATCAGTGGGATGCACATTTTCTCTTCTCAGGGAGACAAAAACTATGGAATAAATTTTAAGAATAAAATGTATTGATTTTAGCACAGATATTATGAAAACATCAGCCGATTTTTAAAAATTAAGCATATGCATACCAACAAATCATCAAATTATAAAGCAGGAATTTTCTCTTTTGCTAATGAAAGGTACTGTGTATAACAACAGCAATGATGCATTTGCATATCGTCCATTATGATCCATTCCAGAAACCGTTCACGACGAGCGCACACGGCCCAGTTTGGTGTTCAGTTGATATGATTGCATGTTTCAACACAGAGAGGGAGAACAATGTTCCCTGCCTGAGAAGCAGCAGCCGACGGATCCCTCTATCTTTTTTTGTTCCAACTGGCAACAGTAAATCTCTGACTCACCTCTACCTGATTAGTCGTGGAATATTCCTGATGAGAGGTTCATTGGAATCTCTCTCCCATCTGAAGCAAAGGGAATTCAGCTAAATCCAACTATTCTGGGGAGAAGTCACATCACAAGTAGCTTGCCTGAGCAGAATGGGTGGCACAGCGACTCAGTGGTTAGCACCACTACCTCCCAGCACCAGGGTCCTAGGTTTGATTGCAGCCTCGGGCGACTGTCTGTGTGGAGTTTGCGTATTCTCCCCGTGTCTGTGTGGATTTCCTCCAGGTGCTCCGGTTTATTCCCACTGGTCCAAAAATGTGCAGGTCAGGTAAATTAGCCATGCTAAATTGCCCATAGTGTTCGGTGCATTAGCCAGAGGGAAATGGGACTGGATCAGTTAATCTTGGGAGGGTCGGTGTGGACTTGTTGAGCTGAAGGGCCTGTTTCCACACTGTAAGGAATCTAAACTAATGACATCAGAGGACCGAATAACATTTGGGACAGTCTGTCATCTATCCATTTGTTATGAGTTCAACTATTATGAAACTCTGGAAAGCTTTCATTCTTCTGTTTGTCTTAAGATCTGTGTGTGTGTGTGTTTCACATTATTCTAGATGAGCATTAGCCATATCACTAAACTTTGAAATTTGTTGTAATAAGTGGAGCAGTGTGAGAGCAAAATGAAACACTGACCCTACAATATTGATTGGACCACGAATGACAAATTCTAAAAGGGCTGTTCAAGTGGGAGTTCCCTTCCCCAGAAGTTTGTGGTGCCTGGATGTTTACATTTATTCAAAGTTGTGTCTGTTAAATATTTGATAGACAAGTGAATGTAGGAAAATGGTGCACCTGCAGAAGAAGTACTGCTGAGACCACAATGAGATCAGCTACGATCTTAGTGCGTGGCAGAGCAAATACAAAGTGCCTCATGGCCCACTCCTGCTCCTCAGTCCGATGTTCCTATATTCCATTCAGTCCCTCACAGGAGTAGACAGAGGCCAATTGCTCGAAATACCTGGTCCACAGTAATACAGGATCTCCTTCTGTCCCTCACAATTGTCACACAATGTTTGGCGTGGGTTGAAAAATGTTAATTCAAAACCCAGGCTGGGCTCAAAAGACGCCTCTGGTCTATTAATAGAGTGTCTCCTCTCTGCAACTTGTGCTTCATTTGTTGGTCATGGTGCAGATCCAGATTCACTGTGAATACAGTCCCCATACCTGACCCTGAAATGACTCATAAAATGCTTTGCTCTCTGTAACTGTAACATCCAATAACGGAATGTTCAGGAAAAGTACAACCACTAACTTCCTAATTACAGAATATGAGAGCATAAGGAACAGGATCGGATGGTAATTCGAATGGCTAGGCCTGCCGTGCCATTGTATAAGATTATGGATGATCCACTGTTGTTATCAACTCTGCTTTATTTCCCAATTTTTCACATCCCTCAATTCCATGGCAGGTAAAATAAAACCCACCTACCTCATCTGTAAATACTTTCAGCGATATAGCTCCCTGAACTCTCTTGACCAGATAATTTCTGACATTCACTGTCCTCTGTGAGAATGTTACACGCCCCAAACATACACAATAACCTACTTGTATGTTCAAAAGAGTGAACACAGCAGCTCATGTAAGAGTGACAGACCCTGATATCAAGGCAGGAGTTGACTCAGAATGGGATCAAGAAAAATTGACTAAATTAAATTTAATAGGAATCAGCAACAATCTCTCCACTGGGGGTCAGCCATCGCACAGAGGAAGATGTTCATGTTTGTGGACGTCAATCCTTTCAGTCCCGGGACATCCCTACACGAGATCCTCAGGGTAGCTTCCTCGACACAATAATCTTCAGCTGCGTCATCAATGTCCTTCCCCATCATTAAATCAGAAATGGGGATGATCACTGAAGATCACACAATGTTCAGAATATTTTCCCCCCTCATCTCCTGAAGCAGTCTGTGTCCATGTTAAGCAAGGCCCGGACAGCATTCCAGTTTGTGCTGTTAAAGTATTGGTAAAATTTAGGTAATAGTAGGGTCAGACATTGCACATTTCCATAGTTAAAAGAAGAGCTCATTCAGCATCTCAAGCTGGTTACACATGAATATGAGCTAGCATTCAGCCCATCAAATTTACTGAACAGGAAGAGTGGCAATACATTCAATATTTCTGCCTGTTACATAGGAAGAGGAGGGGTCTGGTCAGCACATCGAACTGTTAAACAGGAACAGGTGGAGCCAAAACAGTCTCGAAACTGTTCCACGGGACCAGGAAGAGGCCATTCATCCTCGCAAAGGCTTATACAGGAACAGGAGGATGTCACTGATGCTCCAACATAACAAATTACAGGAGTAGATCTTGATGTTTATCGTGGCTCCATTGTCTATGGAACAATGACTACTTTAACGTGGTTTGCTGGCAGTGAGGAGGGAAGCGAGATGTTTTCTGTCAAGTCTCAAGGAGACATCTTCCATCTCTGAAAAGGCAGACCAATGTTCTCCGTGGGGATCAGAAGCTGGTGGGAATAGTTAACTGTTTTAGGTTGAAGGTATTGTGGCTGATGTTGGGATTATGAATAACATGACATTCAGTGCAGGATCACTAAACAAATGCACTGCATGAATATGTGGAGTTTTTATTCAAACTCTGGATTTTCTGCTCTCTCATTGATATGAGGAGTGGGGAGTGGGTGGTGGTTGGGGGGAATGTTTTCAGAGGTACTAAAAGTATCTAGAATTTCATAAAGTTAGCAAAAAAAAGAGGCCGTGGGATCTCTCACCGTATCAGTGTCTGTTTAGAACATCATGTGTGATTGTCCATCCCCCTGAAGTTACAACGCAATCCCATCTTATTCTCCCACAGTCCGACAGATTAATCTTCAATCACTCCTCATGGTACCATCATCCCAGGGATTAGTTTGGTGGAACTCCTTTGAACTCTCTCTGTGGTAAGGAGATCATTCGTTATAAAGGAGAGAAAATCTGTGGACAATTCCCCAAATACTGCATCAACAAAACTCTCAGGGATGATCACATTAATTACTTTCCCTCACTTCGCCGTCTCCATTGCTTTCTAATGGCATAAAAAGCATCATTCTCTATTTATTGCCACTGATGCGAAATTTGCATCTTCCTTTCATCTGTATATCAGTGTCAATAAAACCAGCAGCAGAGGAGCCGATCAAGATGGACATCACTCTCGGGGACAGACTCAATGAGATGGATTACACCGAAAATAAGGAATAGTCGCCTACCCGATGGAAATGAGCAGTAGCAATATGAGGCCCTGGTCAGACCAGTATGTTATCCCTATCTTGAACTGAGTGGCTGGTTCAGCTGCTCCATTGGACAGTAAACAGTAAACCACATTGCTGTGGGTTTGCAGTTACACGGAGACCTGACCAAGGAAGGATAACTCATTGACTTCTCTAAAGGACATGACGCAAGCAGATGGGCTTCTGTTTATTACATATAATGATGGTTTCTTTTAAATTCCATCAACTTGCTTCATGAGACATCAACAGATTACTATCTGTACCTCTACATGAAGAGTCAGTGAGTTAAGCACCACGCAATATCTTCCTGTCTGACAGATTCTGTGGAGAGAACAGGTTAAACATCTCATGTACAATTCTCTTGTCATGGACATGTGGTTAGAAGGAACTTGAAACAAATGAATCCAAATTCAATAGTGACACAAATAAACAAGTTTATTCAGAAGTTGCACTGAGGCTGACGATTAGACTGTGACATCATAATGGTGGTACTGGGCAGGATTGGTGAGTGGGGAGGATATGGAAATGTAGATCTGTGCAGGGCTAGAAGATTCATGGAGTTTGAGAACAGTCTGGTTCCTTCTCGCATATCAGTGAGCAATTTATTAATAGTAATTTGCTTTGTAGAATTTATCAGGAAAGGAATTTTTGATTGGAAATGAAAGCACTGATTTCCCCTTTCCCACAATTTACCTAACATGAGCAGAAACACAGGTCAGCCCGGTTTAATAGACAAAGGGAACGACTTACTAGGAAAACAACTATACCATTACCTGTGATTCTATCTTCCCCCTCTCAAATTGCAGAATAAATTCAATCATACTGTGATTATTGCTTCCTTCGTGTTCCTTCACTTTAAGTTCTCTTAAATAGTCTGCCTCATTGACACAACACTAAACCCAGTATTGCCTATTCCTGAGTGGGCTCCACTACAAGCTGCTCCAAAAAGCCCTGTCAAAGATACTCCACAAATTATTTTTCTTGCAAACCACTACCACCCTGATTTTCCCAGTCCCCAACCCCCCCCTCCCCAGTGTATTAAAATCTCCCAGGACTACTGAACTTTGCCTTTTCTATGCATCCTTCCTATCTCCTGGTGTATATTGTGACGCAGCTCCTGAATAATTTTTGGAATCCTGAACATAACGCCATTTATGTTTCTTTATTCAACCTTTGGGGATACTTAATTCTACCCACACTGATTCTGTGCCATCTGACCCTACTTTATATTATACAGTCAGAAAGCTGTACAGTCAGAGAGATGTACAGCATGGAAACAGATCCTTCAGTCCAACTCGTCCATGCCGACCAGATTACCCAACCTAATCTAGTCCCATTTGCCAATATCCGTCGTACCCCTCCTATTTGCAAGCCCATCCAGATGCCTTTTAAATATTGTAATGGGACCAGTGTCCACCACTTCCTCCCACAGTTGTTTCCTTACACACACCACCCTGTGCATGAAAAAACTAGCTCTTTTGGTCCCATTTAAATCTTTCCCTTCTCAACCTAAACCTATGCCCTCTAGTTCTCCCCCACCCCAGGGAAAATACTTTGTCTATTTATCCCATGCATGCCCCTTGTGATTTTCTAAACCGCTGTAAGGTCACCTCTCAGCCTCTGACGATCCAGGGCAAACAGCCCCAGCCTATTCAACATCTCCATGTAGCTCAAATAGTCCAATCCTTGTAAATATTTTCTGAATACTTTCAAGTTTCATAACATTCTTCCGATAGCAAGGAGACCAGGATTCTAACGATTGATTTATTTTCATTCTTACTCCTCCCACCAACCTATCTTTTCGTAGGATGCATACCCTTGAATATTGTCAATCCTGATCACCTTTCAGCACGTCTCTGCCAATTTCGATCTGCGCTACAAGCTCATTTACCATATTTCATATGTGGCATATGTTCAGCTATAACACTCTCAGTCCTGTATTAACCGTGCCTCCTCTCAATTTCATTTGTCTGTCCAGTGTGCTTGAAGTTTGATTGTTTACACTTTCAATACACTCTGTCCAAATTGTGCCTGTGCTGGAGATTTTAATAAACTATCCTGCGTTCTGCACTCTTCCTCCTCTTTGAATTCGAATTTTCTAATTTCCCCTATAACTGAAACCTCACCCAAACCTAAAACATTTGCTGAAAGATCTGACCGAAGCCCTAGTTATGTGATTTGTTAGTACTCTGGTCCCAGAATTGTTCAGATGAAGACCAGACCATCAGACAGGTCCCTTCTTCCCCGGTAATGCAATATGTTTATGCAACACAAAATGCAGGGTCAAAATGACTTGTCATACATTCCTAAATATGGAAATTACAAACAGATATGAAAGTTAAAATACACTTATGACCTTGAGCTATATAAATTGAAATGTGAATTCCAAAACCATGGAAGTGCTGTGCAAACTTTATCAATCATTATTCAGCACACAGCTGAGATATTGATTTCCCCTTTGTCAGTGTTCCCCATCACTGAGATTCTCTGGTCCAGTCCCACACACTGTATTTCGGGGGATTATCAGTTCCTGCTGCTGTTCGCCCGGCCTATTTAAGTTAATCTACCTTCTCCCTGAATCCAATCAATTGGTCTATTGGATTCCGTTTAATTGTCAGCAACCTAGCTCTGTGATGTTATTGGAGATAAATGATCTGGAATGACAGCCAATATCAGCACAGTGCTCACAGTGTATGGCACCAGACAAAGACTTTCAGTCCAGGGGAATATCGAAATAAAATTTCCATATTCGGTCTACTTTCCTCATGGTGTCTCCTGATCTACCCAGCTTCACTCTCTTCTAACACCCGTTTCTCTCACGCAGTCCATGCTTCCTATCCACGGTGTTGACCTCCCTTCACATTCTTTCTTTCTGTTTCATTCTCTCTCTCTCTCTCTGTCTCCCTCTCTCTTTCTGTATCTCCATTAACTCTCTCTGCTTTTGGATAGTGCAGGTGGAGAGGTTGTGGATGTAGGATAGGCTAAATTGCCTCCATCTGTGCCATATTAATTCTGAAGGTCTCTGACCCACAGTAAAGACTTTAAGTGCCTGTAGAAACAAGTTGATCCTGCGAAGGACACAGTACACAATCATCCATTGTCTCTTCCTGTTTTCTGACATGCAATGTCCTGTAAATATCTGTTCAAACAAAATAGATTGATATTCGAGCAGTTGGGAGGACATTCAACAGACGATAGTGAAATCAGGATTTAATAAACAGTTCCACCATGCAAAATGTGGATTTGTCTGATAGCAGCTACTCCCAATTAGCAGCCCCTCGCTTCTTCCTGATGCGGATTTGCCTTCCACCAAGTTATTAAATTCCACAAGGTCCTGACTTATTCCATGATCGTAGCTATGTCAAACCTGAGGGCATTGTGAACCCTGTTTCCAAAATGATCTTCGACTGAATGGTCAGTCACCTGGACAGACTCATTTTATAATACAAGTTCCAGTATGGCACCTCCTGTGGTTGGACAAGCCCCATACCGCTGTAAGTAACTTTCTTGGATGCACTTAAGAAATTCTATCCCGTCTAAGGGATTCTCAGTCAATATTGGGGATGTTAAAGTCACTCATTATGGTAACTCTGTTTTTAATATCCGTTTCAATAATCGGCCGACATGTTTGTTCCTCAATCTCTCGGTGGCTGTTGGAGGGACTACAGTACAATCCTAACACATGCATCCATCATATCTTGAGCTCTTTTCATGTTGCCTCAGTAGAAGAGCCCTCTAATACGTCCTAAGTGCAGATGTAACAACCTCCCTGATTAGTAATGCAACTCCTCCGCCTCTTTTAGATACCCCTCTATCTTATCTAAAACAACAAAACCCTGGAAAGTTGAGCAGCCAGTCCTGTCCCTTTCTCAACCAAGTCCCGATAATGTTTGCAACATCGTAATCTCATCGTAGTCCCATTCAGGCTCGAAATTAATCTGTATACCCATAACAATACTTGCATTGAAATAAATACACGTCAGCCAAACACATCACACACTGACTTGAT
Organism: Chiloscyllium punctatum; assembly: GCF_047496795.1. Taxonomy (NCBI): domain Eukaryota; kingdom Metazoa; phylum Chordata; class Chondrichthyes; order Orectolobiformes; family Hemiscylliidae; genus Chiloscyllium; species Chiloscyllium punctatum. The sequence goes on from NC_092757.1 coordinate 8,213,126, forward strand.
ATTTGGTTTGAGATTCCCTGAAGTATTTTCTGCTGCTATTTTCACGTGACAGGAGATTACAAAAGACCATCAGTAAAGCAGAAAACATTGTAGACAGACAATTCCAGTTTCATCCTTTGTCACTTCAATTAGTACATTGCATTACACATGGTCCGATTTCGATAGAGTGCTGGATAATTATTTCACTTCAAACAACTGTCTCCAGCCACTCACTGCATATTCAACAACTATTTCTGGACTCACTGGATTGATTGCTCTCTTGTCCCTCTCTCATGAAATCTCTGTAATATTTACATTGAAGTTATATGTACTCATTCAATCTCCAGATTCCTACAAGCCAGTGTCCTCACATTAAACTAAAATAACACTTGAGGTTGCCAGTCCCATTGTGTTCAGTGCCCTCTGCGTCTTTTTTGTTGGTCTTAGATGCACTGGTTTGTCTCCAATTCCTTCTCAGTCACTGTATTGTGGACCTACTGCTCTGGTTCCCACTCCCCAGTGCCACACTAGTTTACATCCTCCTGAGTGACAATAGCAAACCTGCCTGCCAGGAGATTGCCTCCAGTACAGGTCCATTCCGTACTTCTTGTGTAGGTCCGACTGACCCGCGAATCCCAATGATCCACATATTGGAGATTGCTGCCAGTTCAGGACCATCCCTTCTTTCTTGTGTGTATCCTACTAACCCGCGAATCCCAATGATCCACATATCGGAGATTGCTGCCAGTTCAGGTCCAACCCGTCCTCCTTGGATAGAGGGAGGATGAGGCAACCATAGATGACTAGGGAAATCAGGGACAGCATAGAATAAATGAGAACGCATATAATGTGGCGAGGGGCAGTGGAAACCAGAGGATTGGGAAGCTTACGAAGACAAAACAGACAGCAAAAGAAATATGATAAGAATGGAGATTATTAAATATGGAGGTAAGGTAGCCACTAATATAAAGGAAGTCTGTAAGAGCTTCTTTCAATATATGAAGTACAAAAGAGAGGCAAAAGTGGACATTGGACTGCTGGAAAATGATACTGGAGAGGTAGTAGTGGTGAACAAGAAAAGGACGAGGAACTGAAACGTTAGTTCACGGTGGAAGATACGAGTAATATCTTAACATTCAAGATAATGAGGGGCCAGAGCTGAGTATGCTGGCCACCACCATGGAGAGCGTGCTAGAAAAAAACTGAATGGCCTGGAGGTGGTTAACTATCCTGGACCGGATGGACTACATCCCAGAGATATAAGGAAGATAGCTGACGAGGGGGTGTAGGGATAGTGGTGATCTTTCAGGAACCATGACAGGAAGAAACGATCCCAGAACGTCGGAAACCCAAGAACGTGACACTCCATTGTAACAAGGGAATGAGGAAAAAGACAAAAATATCCACAGTTAATAGCTTAAATTCGGTCGTGGGTAAGATCCTGGAATACGTTGTGAACAATGAGATTTCTGAATACTTGGAAGTGTTTGGTAAAATAGGTCAAAATCACTTCATCAAGGGAAGGTCGTGCCTCACACATCTGTTGGAATTATTTGAAGAGGAAATGAGCAGGCTTTACCAAGCACAGCCAATGGCTGTTATCCACCTGGATTTCAAGAAGGCCTATGACAAGGTGTCACAAAGGAGATGACTGAGTGTGATAAGGGTCCGTGGTGTTAGAGGTAAGGTAGCGGCATAAATGGAAGCTTGTCTGGCTGGCAGAAAGCAGAGAGTGGGCATAAAATAGTCCTTCTCAGGATGGCAGTCCGTGACAAGTGGTGTTCTACAAGTCTCAGTGTTGGAATCGTAACTTTTTATTTGTTACGATAACAATCTAGATGATGGAACTGAGTGTATTCTGGCTAAGTTTGCAGACGATACGTAGATAGGCAGATGGACTGGTCGTATTGAGGAGGCGGAGAGGCTGAAGAAAGAGATTAGCAGATGCATTCCAATGTTGGAAAGTGTGTGGTCATGTACTTTGGCATGAAGAATAGAGGCATGGTCTTTTTTTTAAATGAGGAGAAAATTCAGAAATCTGAAGTGCAAAGGGACTTCGGCGTTCCAGTGCAGGGTTCTCTCAAGGTAAGCTTGCAGGTTGAGGCAGTAGTCAGGAGGGCAATTGGCATTTATTATTGATGGAATTTATTATGAGAGGAATTGAATATAAAACAGGTATTACACGTCTCTGGTCAGACTACATTTGGAGTATTGTGCGAAAATTTGAGGCCCATATCTCAGGACAGACGTAGTGGCCCTGGAGCTTGAGCAGAATGTTTTCACGAGAATGGTCATAGGAATGAAAAGATTATCGTATGAGGAATGTTTGTGGGCTCTGGGTCTATCCTCGGTAAAGTTTAGAAGGATGAGACGAAATGAAATGGAAGCACAGTGTACTGAAATAACTGAACAGAGTTGATGTTGGTAAGATGTTTCCATTGGACGAGAGATCGAGAGCAGAGACTTAGATGAAAGGGAACACCTTTTAGAAGAGTGATAAGGAGAAATGTCTTTACCCAGAGAATATCGAATCTTTAAAATGTATTGCCACAGAAGGCAGTGGGGGCCAGGTCATTAAGTACATTTGAGACGGATTTAGATAGGTTCTTGATTGTTCAGGGATGATGAATTACGAGGAGAAGGCTGGAGAATGGATTTGGGAAACCTATCAGCGATGATTGAATGATGGGCAAACTCGACAGGCTAACTAGCCTACTGTCTGCTCCTGTGTCTTATAGACTAATATTCTAAACCTTATGGAGACATTTGCATCGCTGAGAATATGGATTCATGTTCTTCATGAATGTCAGAAGCTGGCGGGAATACATAACGGTTTTAGAATGAAGGTATTGTGGCTGCTGTCGGGGTGGTGGATAATATGACATTCAGTGCAGGATCACACACCAACTGTACTGTATTAACGTGGTGAGAGTTTATTCAAAACATGGACCTCTCTGTCTCTCTCAATCACCGTGGGGAATGGAGGTTGAGGTGGGTGGGCGTAACGTCCTCTGAGGCACTTAAACAATCCAGAATCATGCATTCTGAGTGAAAGAGCAGACATGGAATTTAACACCTTCTCATTGTCTGTTTAGAATATAATTAGTGATTACCATCCCGCTCAGTGTTCAATGCAATCACCTCTTATTTTCTGAGCGCACTCCAGATCAAACTTTACTCACTCCTCATGATGCCATTGTCCCAGGGATTAATCTGGTGGAACTCCTCTTCACTCTCTCTGTGGTAAGGAGATCACTTCTTATAAAGGAGAGTAAGTCTGTCTACAATGCCCCAAATACTGCCTCAACTACATTCTCAGGTTTGATCGCAATAATTCATTTACCTCACCTAGCTGGCTCCATTTCCTTCATGTGACAAAGGAAACCATTCATTTACAATCCATTGCCACTGATATGGAATGTAAAACATCCTTACATCTGTAGGTCACCATCAATAAAGCCAGCACCAGAGGTGCCTATCGAGACAGACATCACTCTCGGGGCGAGACCCAATCACAAAGAATGCACCTAAAACAAGGAATGGTCACCTACTTGAATGGAAATCAGCTGTTGGATTATGGGAAATAGGCAAAGGAAGGGAGCTGCCTTCACTTTTGTTCTTCCTTCACAGGATGTATGCAGCCCTGGTCAGGCCAGCATGTTATACCGATCTTGAACTGAGTCGCTGGTTCAGCTGTTCCACAGGACAGTATATAGTAAAACAAACTGCTGTAAATTTGCAGTTAAACAGAGACCTGACCAGGGAAGTATGCCCACTGCCTTCTCTAATGGGCATCAGGCAAGCCGATATCAACAGATTTTTATTCCGTGGATCTAGATTACGAGCCAATGACGTGACCACCATACACCATCTTCCCATCTTTCAGATTTTGTACAGAGAACAAGTAAAAAATCTCAAGTTCAATTATTTAGCAACGGACAAGTGGTAAGAAGGGATTTGAAACATGTATCCAGAATTAACAAAGGCGCAAACAATGATTTTGTCAGGAGTTGCAGTGAGGCTGAGGAGAATACTGGGGCGTCTTAATGTTTGTTCTGGACAGGATTGGTATGTGGGAAGGATATCGAGATGTAAACTTTGCAGGATAAAATGAATCAAGATGGTTGAGAACAGTGTGATTCATCCCTGCATATTGGGGAGTAATTTGTAAATAGTAATTTGCTAGTTATTATTTCTAAGGAATGAAATCTCTGGTTGGAACTGAAAAGTTGACTTGTACCTTTCCAAAATTTACATGTGATCAGCATCAATTCAGTTCAATCGACAGACTGAGTGACTTACCAGGAACACCAACTATCGCAAGAATAGGATAGTAACCAGCTTGAATAACCAGCAGTACATCTTAAATCCGTGATGTTAATGATATCCAAGGCTGGGAAAGCCAGTAAAGACCATTGGATAAACTCCTGTCCATTGTTAGAACATTCCAGTCTAATGTTCTAACAGTCTGATCTCTCCTCCACCTCTCTCTGGAGCTGTTGATCACTGTTACTGGTGTGGATGATGCTCCCGCTCATACAATGGGATAAAACACTGAACACATTCCCTTATTGATATTAGAGAGAAACTCTCTAGGGATGCTTAGGATCCATGGAGACTGACATAATCACAATCGCTGAACAAATAGCTCCAGTTAACCGATTAGACTTCAATACTGTTTTATTAAAGTTCAAAATAACTTTGAACGTTTATGCATTCTGGGTATGATATGTGAGTGTGACTGAAGGGAGCATTGCTGAAGAGGGCAGATTGATTGTGTGTAATCATTCAGTTTGTCTTGGATATGGAAGTAATGCCAGAAATTTAACGGAACATAAACATGCTTCTCTGCTCATAAATAGAGAAATAAATCCTGTAACTACAGACCAGTCATTGCAATATCTGTAAAACATTGAGAAAACATCTTTCGTCCATGATCTGATGGCAAAATGTGCCTAAGCAAACGTGGGTTACAACAAACAAATGGCATGGATACGTTAACAGAGAATTGTACGTGACAAACACAATTCAGATTGTTATTCCAGAATGAGACAGGGCAGGTTTGGGTCATGTTGTTGATGGTTTCCATGTTAACGAACTGTGATGAAGTGTCATTTCATGGATTTCAATTACGTTGTGATTATGATATTGGGGAAAGACAGAAGATGGAGAGGACTGGGTGACATGGAGGAGCAGTGATGTTCTCCAGTCACCAGTATTGGAACGTTTCACTTTATAACTCACACGAGGAACAGATTCCAGGATACATTTACAATGAGGAATTAGCAGAGACAATATTAATGAAATGCACTCATACGATATAAAATCCACAAACTAAATGATTTTCTGCACATACCAATAAATGCAAAGTATAGAGATAAGGTTGATAAAATGCACTCCTGATACTGTGTTATACAAACTGAAATGTGGATTACAAAACTAGGTAAGTGGTGTGCAAACCAAATCAATCATTATTCCACCCACAGCTGAGATGCTGATTCCCCTCTGTCAGTGATCCCCCTCACTGTGATTCTCTGGCCCAGTCTCTCACACAGTCTAGCAGGAGTGGGGGTGGGGAGGTGGGCATCATTTCCTGCTGCTCTTCTCACAGTCTATTTAAAAAACTCTGCTTTCTGCATGGAACCAATTTATTGGCCTAATGGGTTCTGTTTAGCTGTCAGTAAATTCTGTGATATTATTGGAAATAAATACTCTGGGCTAACCGCCAGTATCAGTATAGTGCTCATAGGGTATGGCGCCCCAGACAAAAGGGCTTACAGTCCAGAGGAATGTCTAAATAAAGCATCTAACATCTGTCAGTCCATAATGGTCACAAGGAGGTTTCGGTATTTTTATTATCCAAGCCTTCGATCAATTATATAAAGCTAACTTCACGCAGTTGCTAGAGAATATAAGACAGAATCTTCCAATATCCTGTATGAGTTAGATCTGGTTAAAATGAATGTCCTTCCTTGTTTATGATACCTCATGCCAATGCTCCCTTTGACGCTGCCCAGGCAGGCGCTACGGAGGCTTAACAGTTGGCTTTGATCTTTCATCTTGCGTCACAGATGGCCTCCTCTTAAGCTGGACAAATTGCAGCTTCCACAGTGAATGTGGGCGTGTCGATTTTCCATAGTTTAAGAAATACCAACCAAGTTCCTTGCTTTCCGACGTGGCTGATTGGGCTTGTCAGGACCCATGTTCAATTTGGCAGGATATCAAGGCTTTCTAGGCTAATTGTCCCCTCATTAATCTGTTGTTCATGGACAAGATGAGGACTGTTATGGAGAATTGCAAAAACCGATTGTCCTTAACACAGTGAAAGCGTGGAGAATGAGGGCACTTTACAAAACAAAAACTTGGGCTTTCACTCCCATTGTAGGATTGGTAGGATTCCAGCTGGGATTTATGGATTCTGGCTTGAGGCTCTCGGAGTCCAGATGAGTTTTCTGTTTGGGAGAATTATTTGACGGGGAGGTCATGATGAATTTTGAGCAGCTGAGGCAGGAATATGAGGTATCTGGGAGGGACCTCTTTTGTTACTTTCAGCTTCAGGACTTTATACAGAAAAAAGACTAGATTAATGGTGCGTCTCTGTAAGTCAGACATGGAGACGAGAGTGCTTCAGAGTACGGGCACTCTCTCGTTCAGCACCTTCTGTCATTTATTAGGAGGTAGTGTCTCGTAAGACATTGACCCTGTTAGACCAGAACAGGAAGAGGTTATTCACCCCTGGAGCTTGATATACAGTTACGGGAGGAGGCCAGTCAGCTCCTTGAGTCGATAACACTGGGCCCAGAGTAGGCCATGCAGCACCAGTACCCTGTTATGCAGCAATAGGATCAATCTATTCAGCCTCCTCAAATCTGTAACATAGGAACTGGAAGAGGGACTGGAGATGGGTGCACTGGGATACCAGGAGGATATTCAGTCCCTTCGAGCCTGTTGCACGGGAATTGGAGAAGGATGCAAACTATAAGATTTCTTATGGGAAAGGAGGAAGAAGTTTACCTCACGTGTCTGGTGTATGGGAACAGAAGAAGGCCAATGATTCCCTCAGTCCTATATCAGGGATGCAGGAGAGACCGTTCAGTATCTTCAGCCTGTGATGGAGGAATATGAGAAGTTTTTTTCAACCCCTCAAACTGTTACACAGCAACAGGAAGATTGCATAAGCCCTTACAGCTATTACGCATCAACAAGCAGACATTCGACATGGTGATGTAGAACACCAGAAAGACATCAGCCCATCGATTTTGTGCACGAGGAAGAGAATGAGTCCATTCAGCGCTCAGACCTCTTACAGAACAATCAGAGCAGTTCATTTCACGCCACGTGCCAATTATACAGGATTGGAGCAAACAAAGAGATTATAGAGCGGTAAGAATTTAGGATTATCACCTTCACAATGGAATATAGAGTTGTCAGAAAAATGTTGAAATTTAAGAAATATTGTTAAAGTCGATTATTCAGGAATTAATGACAAGACATTTGAAAAGTCAAACCACAATCCATCAGAATCAACATGATTTGGATGATTGTGGTCCTAGAGATGATATATTTGGACTTCCAGAAGGCATTGAATAGCTCAGCAAAAATGATTAGTCTGCAGAATAAGATGGTTTACGATTAAAACTAATTTTTCAGCTTGGATACAGGCTTGTTGAAGCAACAAAATGCAGTGAGATGGACAAAATATGGGTCATTTTCTGTTTGGCAAAATTCAACTTTTAGGAAACCATATGTCTTGGTCCCCAGGCCCCAACTATTTACAATCTATAGTCTTAAGTAGTTGAGAGGATAGAGCATGTTATAACCAAATTAACAGATGACACTAACTCAGGTGAGAAATTGCAATGAAGATGCAAGAAATTAGAAAATATATATGGATAGGTTGGGGCAACATTTGACAGAAGAAACTGAACAACGAAAAGTATGAGTGTATCCGTTTAGATCAATGTAGCAGAAAGGCAAATTATTATCCAAATGGAGAGAGACTTCAGAATCATTAGGTACAGAGGGATCTGGCTGCCCGCGTCCATACTACAGAATACTCTGATGTAGGTACAGCAGATAATGAGAAAGGCAACTGCAACTTTGGCACTTATTTCTAAAATACTGGATTATAAAGGGAGGGAGATGTGAGATCGCAACTGAGTACTGTGTGCAGTCTTGGTGTCCTGACTGTAGGAGGGATGTATTTGCCATGGAGGTAGTTCAGAAGTGGTTTACTTGATTTATTCCAGAGATGAGGAGATTGTCCTCTGAAGAGAGATTGAGCAGTTCAGGCCAACACGGCCTGGAGTATAGAAAAATGAGAGGAGATGTCAGAGGTCTGGACGCTGTTAAAGGTGATTGACAATGGAGATGTGAAGTGGATATTTCCTCATGTGGGACAATCTCGAACGATCCTAAAACCATAGTTTTCGAATGAGGTGGAGGAGAAATGAAACAAGGATGTGGAGAACATACTTCTGTCACAGGGTTGGGAATCTGTGTAATTCACTGCCCCAGAGTGCAGTAGGTGCTGGGATATTGAGTAAGTGAAGGAATATGGAGAGCAGACAGGAACGTGGAAATGAGGCCGCAATGACATCAGCCATGATTACATTCAATGTCGGAAGAGGCCTGAGGGGCTGGATTGCCGAACTGATGCTCCTCGTTCTTATTCAGCGCTTTGAATGTGTTACACATAAATGGGGAGGACTGGTTATCAGACAGGAAGCAGGCACTTCGGATAAATCAGCCTTAGTCAGTTTGACAGAAGGAGTCACACAGTGACCAGTGCTAGGTCCACAGATCTTTACAATCTGTATCAATGATCAGGAGTGGAAAAATTGTACTGTAACTATGTATGCTGGAAGTGTCAGGATGTGCAGCTCCAATCCATTTGCAGCTCCATATATCCATTGTATCAATGGATGCAGAATATCTCAAGAGGAAATTGTCCCCTCATTAATCTGTTGTTCATGGACAAGATGAGGACTGTTATGGAGAATTGCAAAAACCGATTGTCCTTAACACAGTGAAAGCGTGGAGAATGAGGGCACTTTACAAAACAAAAACTTGGGCTTTCACTCCCATTGTAGGATTGGTAGGATTCCAGCTGGGATTTATGGATTCTGGCTTGAGGCTCTCGGAGTCCAGATGAGTTTTCTGTTTGGGAGAATTATTTGACGGGGAGGTCATGATGAATTTTGAGCAGCTGAGGCAGGAATATGAGGTATCTGGGAGGGACCTCTTTTGTTACTTTCAGCTTCAGGACTTTATACAGAAAAAAGACTAGATTAATGGTGCGTCTCTGTAAGTCAGACATGGAGACGAGAGTGCTTCAGAGTACGGGCACTCTCTCGTTCAGCACCTTCTGTCATTTATTAGGAGGTAGTGTCTCGTAAGACATTGACCCTGTTAGACCAGAACAGGAAGAGGTTATTCACCCCTGGAGCTTGATATACAGTTACGGGAGGAGGCCAGTCAGCTCCTTGAGTCGATAACACTGGGCCCAGAGTAGGCCATGCAGCACCAGTACCCTGTTATGCAGCAATAGGATCAATCTATTCAGCCTCCTCAAATCTGTAACATAGGAACTGGAAGAGGGACTGGAGATGGGTGCACTGGGATACCAGGAGGATATTCAGTCCCTTCGAGCCTGTTGCACGGGAATTGGAGAAGGATGCAAACTATAAGATTTCTTATGGGAAAGGAGGAAGAAGTTTACCTCACGTGTCTGGTGTATGGGAACAGAAGAAGGCCAATGATTCCCTCAGTCCTATATCAGGGATGCAGGAGAGACCGTTCAGTATCTTCAGCCTGTGATGGAGGAATATGAGAAGTTTTTTTCAACCCCTCAAACTGTTACACAGCAACAGGAAGATTGCATAAGCCCTTACAGCTATTACGCATCAACAAGCAGACATTCGACATGGTGATGTAGAACACCAGAAAGACATCAGCCCATCGATTTTGTGCACGAGGAAGAGAATGAGTCCATTCAGCGCTCAGACCTCTTACAGAACAATCAGAGCAGTTCATTTCACGCCACGTGCCAATTATACAGGATTGGAGCAAACAAAGAGATTATAGAGCGGTAAGAATTTAGGATTATCACCTTCACAATGGAATATAGAGTTGTCAGAAAAATGTTGAAATTTAAGAAATATTGTTAAAGTCGATTATTCAGGAATTAATGACAAGACATTTGAAAAGTCAAACCACAATCCATCAGAATCAACATGATTTGGATGATTGTGGTCCTAGAGATGATATATTTGGACTTCCAGAAGGCATTGAATAGCTCAGCAAAAATGATTAGTCTGCAGAATAAGATGGTTTACGATTAAAACTAATTTTTCAGCTTGGATACAGGCTTGTTGAAGCAACAAAATGCAGTGAGATGGACAAAATATGGGTCATTTTCTGTTTGGCAAAATTCAACTTTTAGGAAACCATATGTCTTGGTCCCCAGGCCCCAACTATTTACAATCTATAGTCTTAAGTAGTTGAGAGGATAGAGCATGTTATAACCAAATTAACAGATGACACTAACTCAGGTGAGAAATTGCAATGAAGATGCAAGAAATTAGAAAATATATATGGATAGGTTGGGGCAACATTTGACAGAAGAAACTGAACAACGAAAAGTATGAGTGTATCCGTTTAGATCAATGTAGCAGAAAGGCAAATTATTATCCAAATGGAGAGAGACTTCAGAATCATTAGGTACAGAGGGATCTGGCTGCCCGCGTCCATACTACAGAATACTCTGATGTAGGTACAGCAGATAATGAGAAAGGCAACTGCAACTTTGGCACTTATTTCTAAAATACTGGATTATAAAGGGAGGGAGATGTGAGATCGCAACTGAGTACTGTGTGCAGTCTTGGTGTCCTGACTGTAGGAGGGATGTATTTGCCATGGAGGTAGTTCAGAAGTGGTTTACTTGATTTATTCCAGAGATGAGGAGATTGTCCTCTGAAGAGAGATTGAGCAGTTCAGGCCAACACGGCCTGGAGTATAGAAAAATGAGAGGAGATGTCAGAGGTCTGGACGCTGTTAAAGGTGATTGACAATGGAGATGTGAAGTGGATATTTCCTCATGTGGGACAATCTCGAACGATCCTAAAACCATAGTTTTCGAATGAGGTGGAGGAGAAATGAAACAAGGATGTGGAGAACATACTTCTGTCACAGGGTTGGGAATCTGTGTAATTCACTGCCCCAGAGTGCAGTAGGTGCTGGGATATTGAGTAAGTGAAGGAATATGGAGAGCAGACAGGAACGTGGAAATGAGGCCGCAATGACATCAGCCATGATTGCATTCAATGTCGGAAGAGGCCTGAGGGGCTGGATTGCCGAACTGATGCTCCTCGTTCTTATTCAGCGCTTTGAATGTGTTACACATAAATGGGGAGGACTGGTTATCAGACTGGAAGCAGGCACTTCGGATAAATCAGCCTTAGTCAGTTTGACAGAAGGAGTCACACAGTGACCAGTGCTAGGTCCACAGATCTTTACAATCTGTATCAATGATCAGGAGTGGAAAAATTGTACTGTAACTATGTATGCTGGAAGTGTCAGGATGTGCAGCTCCAATCCATTTGCAGCTCCATATATCCATTGTATCAATGGATGCAGAATATCTCAAGAGGAAGGAGGAAAATGACTTAGGGTTAAGTAGGCAAGGATCAGACAGGGCTCTAGAGGGTTACAAGGTAGTCAGGAAGGAAGTGAAGAATAATCTCAGGAGAGCGAGAAGTGGGCATGAAAAAGACTTGGTGAGTAGGATTAAGGTAAAACTTAAGATGTTCTATACTTTTTTGAGGAACAAGATGATGTCTTTAGTGAGGGTAGGGCTCATCAGGATAGTGGAGGGAACTTGCGTCAAGAGTCGGAGGAGGTCGGGGAACATAGAACGTAGAACACTACAGCACAGTACAGGCACTTCGGCCCTCAATGTTGCACCGATCTGTCATACCAATCTGAAGCCTATCTAACCGACACTATTCCATGGACGTCCATATGCTTGTCCAATGACGACTTAAATGTACTTTTTTGGCGAATCTACGACTGTTGCAGGCGAAATATTCCAAAGCTCTCTCTTTCGGTCTTTCCTGGCTACCTTGTAACCCTCAAACACCCTAACTGAGCCTTCATATCCCATCCTAACAGAGGTCGCTGTCTTCCTCTTGACCAGTGATTCCACTTCATTCGTAAACCACCGCTCCCGCACTCTACAGCTTCCTCCTGCTTGACAGGTGCATACATATCTAGGACACACAGTAGCATTTCCTTGAATAAGCTCCACATATCTAATGTACCCATCCCCTGCAGTTTCCTTCCCCATCATATGCTCCCTAAATCTTGCCTAATGGCATCGTAATTGCATTTCCCCCAGCTGTAACTCTTGCCCAGTGGTATACACCTATCCCTTGATATCACGAAAGTAAATATAACAGAATTATGATTGCTATCACCAAAGTGCTCACCTACTTTCAAGTCTGACATCTGAACAGGCTCATTACCCAGTATCAAAACTAATGTGGCTTCGCCCCTTGTTGGCCTGTCTATATACTGTGTCAGGAAGACCTACTGCACACACTGGACAAAATCTTACCACTCTATAGTACTCGTACGATAGTGTTCTCGTTCAATATTTCAAAAGTTGAAGTTCCCCATTACATCTACCCTGTCTCTGTCACTCCTATCGAGAATCATCTTTGCTATCCTTTCCTTTACATCTCTGGAACTATTCAGAGGCCTATAGAAAACTCCCAACGGGGTGACCTCTCCTTTCCTGTTTCTAACTTCAGCCCATACCACCTCAGTTGATGAGTCCTCAAAAATCCTTTCTGCAACTGCAGTACTGTCCTTGACCAACAATGTAACACCTCCCCCTCTTTTACGATCTTATCTGTTCTTACTGAAACATCTAAATCCTGGAACCTGCAACAACTATTCCTGTCCCTGCTCTAACCATGTCTCCAAAATGGCCACAACATTGAAGTCCCAGGTACCAACCCATGCAACAAGTTCACCCACCTTAGTCCGGGTGCTCCTGGCGTTGAAGTGGACACACTTCAAACCAAGCTCTTGCTTGCCGGTGCCATCTTGTATCCCTAAAACTTGATTTTGGACCTCACTACACTCAACCCTTTCTGTACTCTAACTACAATTTTGGTTCCCATCCCACTGCTGGATTAGTTTAAACCCACCCCAATAGCCTTAGTAAATTCCACCCCCCCCCCAGGATATTGGTACCCCTCCGGTTCAGATGAAGCCCATCCTGCTTGTAGAGGTCCCACCTACCCCAGAAAGAGCCCCAATTATCCAAGAATCCAAAACCCTCACTCCCGCACCATCCCTGTAGCCACGTGTTCACCTTCTCTCTCTCCCTATTCCTTGCCTCACTAGCACGTGACACAGGCAAGAAACCAGAGCCAACCACTCTGTTCATCCTAGCTCTAAGCTTCCATCCTAGCTCCCCGAATTTCTGCTAGAAATTCCCCATCTCTCTTCCTACCTATGTCGTTGGTGCCTATGTTGACCACGACTTGGGGCTGCTCCCTCTCCCCCTTAAGTATGCCAAAAACACGATCAGAGACAACACGAGCTCTGGCATCTGGGAGGCAACACAACAACCGTGAGTGTCCCTCCTCCCCACAGGACCTTCTCTCTGTCCCCCTAACTATGGAGTCCCCAATGACTACTGCTCTGCTCCTCTTCCCCTTTCCCTTCTGAGCAGCAGGGAAAGACGCTGTGCCAGAGCCCTCTACCCCACTGCTTTCCCCTGGTACGTCCCCCCCATAGGATCCAAAACGGTATATTAATTGTTGAGGTGAATGGCCACAGGGGATCCCTGCACTGCCTGCCGGTTCCCTTTCCGTCCCCTGACTGTAACCCATTTGCCTTTTTCTTGTACCTTAAGAGTGACTACCTGCCTGTAACTCCTCTCAATAACCCACTCTGCCACCCGAATGATCCGAAGTTCATTCAGCTCCAGCTCCAGTTCCCTAACGCGGTTTTCAAGGAGCTGGAGTCAGGTGCACTTCCAGCAGATGTAGTCGCAGGGACACTGGTGGTGACCCTTACCTCCCACATTCTGCAGGAGGAACATTCAACTTCCTAACCTCCATTCCCACTCGTCTAAATTCCCAAAGAAACTTTTTTTAAAAAAAGGAATAAAAAACTCGCTAACGTTCCAAGCTGTGGCACAGGTACTTTGTTTTTGGTTAGAGGAGGAGGATGGGTGCTTTAACAGATTATAAGGCAAGGTGAGCTTCTCTGGGCGTTTGGTTTAATTCACAAACGGGTTCATTGCTGTGTCGTAACAGCACACTTGGAACATTGTGTTCAGTTCTGGTCACCTTGTTATAGGAAAGATGTAGAATCAATAGTGAGGGTGCAGAGGAATCCCTAGGGATCAACAGAAATATTGGCACACACCACGCGATCGAGTGAAATATTGAGGAAGTCACCACGTGAAAAATAAATACTGGCAGATTCTGCATGTCTGTATAAACGTCAGTGTGTCAGTTTTTGTGGTGTGTCTGTACTGATGCCTGTATATCTGTGTGTGTACGTGCATCAGTGTATTGGCATTTCTCTCTGTGTGCTTTCGTATCTGTGTGACTGCACCAATGTCTATGTGTGCCTGTGTATCTATATACATATCTTTGTGTATCTGCGTGTCTCTGTGTGTATCCGTGTGCACAGCGGATTTGCCAGCCTCTGTGGTGTTTAAAGTGATGCAATGTCCGCCTCTGCTGGTCTTCACACTCCACTGCATTGATGGCAGTGGAGAGAGAAAACCATAAGGGATTCAGTCTAGGAGGTGGGGTCAGGGAAGTAGATCATAGCACCAACCAAACTGACAGTACCATCTGCACATGCACACACACACACACAGTTGGGTATAGGGAGGATCATAATTGTACTGAGGACACTCAGAGTGGCAAATGCTCCTGAGTAATAGTTGTGCTCGCTCTGCAACGTGAAAGTGATTTGTCTTTGAAGATTATTCGTTACACAGAGTGTACACCTTAAAGAGTATTTCCACTGCAACTGAATCCAAGCAATTCTGACCAAATCATCTGTAAGGTGATGCGATGAATTTATGACACATTCGTTAAATTGAAATATTCTATAATTCACCCCTACAAGGTGTAAATGAGAATGGATTGAAAAGTCCTGAAACTGGCCCAGTGGCGGTGGTAATATATCTAGGTATCAGACAAAACTGCTCTGTGCATCCAGAAATATTTGCAAAACCAAACAGCCGTGCAATGTGAGAGATTCACAGTATTTGATGTCCTCTGATAGAAAAAACTGACACCTGTGCAGCGACATGGGTAGACCAGCAGAGGGTGGCATTGAATGACTATAACCTTAACAGGGACAGACGTAGAGGTGGAGGAGGGGAGTAAAGGTTTATCTCAATTTCAATGGATTTACCCCCAAAATCACAGAGCCATCATTTCAGAGAGATGCACACAAACATACATAGACACATTAAACACACAACACGCATGTATACAGGTATGGACACTTACACACAAACACATGCACACACCTGCACACAGACACAGTGGTTTCTTTAAGATCGAGATAAGTATGTTTTTCATGAATAAGGGAATCAATGGTCAGTTGGTGAAGGCAGGAGAATGTGGCTGAGAAACATTTTAGCTGTGATCAAACGGCACAGCAGATGCAAGGGGCTAAATAGACTAATTCTGTTCCAATTTCCTATTTTGTGAAGGGATTCATTTTGGAAGTCGAAGTTGAATGCAGATTATTGGGTCAAATGTAGGATTCATAGCAGTGTGGAGGAACAAACAAATCTTGGGGTCCATGTCTGCAGGTCTCTAATTTGCCACCTAAGTTGATAGGGTTGTTAAGAAGGCGTATGGTATGTTGGTTTTCATTAGCAGGGGGACTGAGTTGAAGAGCCGCAAGATTATGCTGCAGGTCTATAAAGCTCTGGTGAGACCATATTTGAAATGTTCTGGTCGCCTCATTGCAGAAAGGATATGGAAGATTTAAAGCAGGTGCAGAGGAGATTTACCAGAATGCTGCCTGGATTAGAGGGCTTGTCTTATGAAGAAAGGTTGAAAGAGCGATGGCTTTACTCATTGAAGCAAAGAAGGATGAGAGGTAACTTGATAGAGCTGAACATGATGGTGAGAGGGACAGACAGAGTAAATAGCCAGAGACTTCTTCCCAGGGTGGAAATGGTTGTCACGAAGTGAGCATAATTTTAAGGTGTTTGGAGAAAGGTTTTGGGAAATGTCAAAGGCAGTGAGACACCAGCCCCCCTCCCCCTCCCCTCAAACCGGGCCCCTGGTCCTGTGAGACAGCCGTGCTAACCACTGAGACACCATGGCCCCCTCCCCCTCCCCACAAAACGGGTCCCTGGTACAGTGAGACAGCCGTGCTAACCACTGACACACCATGCACCCCCTCCCACTACCCACCAAACCGAGTTCCTGGTACTGTGAGACAGCCGTTCTAACCACTGAGACATCATGCCCCTCTCCCCCTCCCACCAAAGCCGGGTCTCTGGTCCTGTGAGACAGCCGTGCTAACCACTGAGACACCATGCCCCCCTCCCCCACCCCCAAACCAGGTCCCCGGTACTGTGCGACAGCTGTGCTAACCACTGAGACACCATGCCACCCTCCCCCTCTCCCCCAACTGGGTCCCTGATACTGTGAGACAATCGTGCTAACAACTGAGACACCGTGCGCCCCTCCCCATCCCCCCGAAACCGGGTCCCTGGTACTGTGAGACAGCCGTGCTAACCACTGAGACACCATGCCCCCCTCCCTGCTAAACCGGGTCTCTGGTACTGTGGAACAGCCATGTTAACCACTGAGACACCATGCCCCCCTCCCCTCCCACCAAACCGGTTCCTTGGTACTTTGAGACAGCTGTGTTACCCACTGAGACACCATGTCCCAATTCCCCGCCCCACCCCTCAAACCGGGTCCCTAGTACGGTGAGACAGCCGTGCTAACCACTGAGACACCATGCCTTCCTCCGCCTCCCCCCCAAACCGGGGCCCTCGTACTGTGAGACAACCGTGCTTACACTGAGACACCATGCACCTCCTTCCACTCCCTCCCAAACCCGGTCTCTGGTACTGTGAGACAGCTGTGCTAACCACTGAGACACCATGCACCCTCCCCCTCCCCCGTTCCCAATCCGCGTCCCTGGTACTGTGAAACAACCGTGCTAACCACTGAGACACCATTCCCCCGTCCCCTCCCCCTCCACCAAAACGGAGTTACTGTGCTCTGTACTACTGGGGAAAATGTAAATAAAAGTGATGAGCTTAGAGCTATGATGTCGTGGCCGTAACAGAGACGTGGGTTTCTCAGGGGTACGAATGGTTGCTGGATGTTCCAAGGTTTAGAACAATTAAAAATAATAGGGAGGGGGAAAAAAGAGGATGAGGTGTAGCACTGCTAATCAGAGAGGGTATCACAGCTACAGAAGTTACCATTATCGAGGAGAGTCTGTCTACTGAGTCAGTATGGGTAGAAATTAGGAACAGTAAGGCAGCAATCACCTCATTAGGGATTTTTTACAGGCTCTCCAATAGAAGCAGGGAGATTGAAGAAAGCATAGGTTGACAGATTTTGGAAAAATGTGAATGGAATAGGGTAGTTGTAATGGGTGACTAACTTTCCCAATATTGATCGGAACCTCCTTCCAGCAGGTGGTTTGGAAGGAGCTGTTTTTGTAAGGTGTGTTCAGGAGGGTTTCCTTACAGTACGTTGACAGGCCAATGAAGGGAAAGGACCTTTTGGATTTAGTGCTCGGCAATGAGCCGGGGCAGGTGTCAGATCTTGCGGTGGGAGAGCATTTTGGTGATAATGGCCACAACTGCCTCACATTCTACATAGCTATGGAGAAGGAGAGATGCAGGCACAATGGGACGATATTTAATTGGGGAATAGGAAACTGTGATACCATCAGACTGCGTTGCGAAGCATGGACTGGGAGCAATTGTTCCATGGAAAGAGCAGTATAGACATGTGGAGACGGTTTAAGGAACAGTTGTTGCGAGTGATGCACGAATGTGTTCCTCTGAGACAGGCAAGAAGGGGTAAGATATAGGAACCTTGGATGACGAGAGCGGAGGAGCTTCTCGTCAAAAGAAAGAAGGCAGCTTACGTAAAGTGGAGGAAGCAAGGGTCTTGCTCAGCTCTAGAGGATTACAGGCAGGCGAGGAAGGAGCTCAAAATGGTCTGAGGAGAGCCAGGAGGGGCAGGAAAAAGGCTTGGCAAGAAGGATTAGGGAGAATCTAAAGGCATTTTGCACATATGTGAGGAATAAGAGAATGATCAGAGAAAGATTAGGGCCGATCAGGGATAGCAAAGGGAACTTGTGTACAGAGCCTAAGGAGGTAGGGGAAGCCCTAAATGAGTTTTTTGCTTCTGTCTTTATGAAAGAAAAGGACCTTGTAGTGAATGAAACCATTGAGGAGCAGGTAATCCTGCTGCAACAGATAGATTGACGAAGCTGATGTTTTGAAAAATTTGACAATCATTAATATTAACAAGTCACCAGGGCCAGACCAGATTTGATCTCGGCTGCTATGGGAAGCGAGAAATGTGATTGCTTCGCCGCTTGCGAAGATCTTGGCATCCTCGCTCTCCACCGGATTCGTACCTGAAGACTGGAGGGAGGCAAATGTAATTCCTCTCTTCTAGAAAGGAAATAGGGAAATCCCCGGAAATTACAGACCAGTCAGTATCACGTCTGTCATCTGCAAGGTGTTAGAAAGGATTCTGCGGGACAGGATTTATGAACATCTGGAAGAGCGTGGCTTGATTAAATGCAGTCAGCCCGGCTTTGTGAGGGGCAGGTCATGCCTCACAAATCTTATTGAGTTCTTTGAGGATGTTACTAGACAAGTTGATGAGGGACGAGCGGTGGATGTTGTGTATCTGGACTTCATTTAGGCATTTGATAAGATTCCTCATGGTCGGCTCGTTCAGAAGGTCAGGAGGAATGGGATACAGGGAAATTTAGCTGTCTGGATACAGAATTGGCTGGCCAACAGAAGACGCGAGTGATAGGAGAAGGAAAATATTCTGCCTGGAAGTCAGTGGTGAATGGTGTTCCACAGGGCTCTGTTCTTGGGCCTCTACTCTTTGTAATTTTTATTAATGACTTGGATGAGGAGATTGAAGGATGGGTTAGCAAGTTTGCAGAGGACACGAAGGTTGGAGCTTTCATTGACAGCATACAGGACTATTGTAGGCTGCAGCATGACATTGCCAGGATGCAGAGATGGGCTGAGAGGTGGTAGATAGAATTCAAATTGGATAAATACGAGGTGATGCATTTTGGAAGATCGAACTTGAAAGTTGAGTACAGGATTAAAGTCAGGATTCTTGGCAGTATGGAGGAACAGCGGGATCTTGGTGTGCAGATACATAGATCCCTTAAAATTTCCACACAAGTGGACAGGGTTGTTAAGAAAGCATATGGTGTTTTGGCTTTCATTAACAGGAGATTGAGGTTAGGAGCCGTGAGATCTTGTTGCAGCTTTGTAAAACGTTGGTTAGACCACACTTGGAATGCTGTGTCCAGTTCTGGTCGCCCTACTATAGGAAAGATGTGGATGCTTTGGAGAGGGTTCAGAGGAGGTTTACCAGGATGCTGCCTGGAATGGAGGGCTTACCTTGCGAAGAGAGGTTGACTGAGCTCGGACATCTTTCGTTGGAAAAAAAGAAGAAAGAGAGGGGACCTAATTGAAGTGGACAAGATAATGAGAGGCATAGATAGAGTTGATAGCCAGAAACCTTTTTCCCCAGGGCAGCAATTGTTAACACGAGGGGTCATAGGTTTAAGCTGTTTGGCGGAAAGTATAGAGCAGATGTCAGAGGCGGGTTCTTTGCGCAGAGTTGCATGGAATGTGGTGCCAGCAGCAGTTGCGGAAGCGAGGTCATTGGGGATATTTAAGAGACTGCTGGACATGCATATGGTCACATAAATGTGAGAGTTCGTACATTAGGTCTACCTCACATGAGGATCAATGGTCGGCACAACATCGTGGGCTGAAGAGCTGAAGCTCTGTGCTGTATGTTCTATG
This sequence comes from Chiloscyllium punctatum, assembly GCF_047496795.1. Taxonomy (NCBI): domain Eukaryota; kingdom Metazoa; phylum Chordata; class Chondrichthyes; order Orectolobiformes; family Hemiscylliidae; genus Chiloscyllium; species Chiloscyllium punctatum. The sequence continues at coordinate 8,233,209 of NC_092757.1, forward strand.
TTCTAAACAGTAAACAGTGACAAAACACCACAGATGAGTCAGGATCTGGAGGTAGAAACAGAGGCAGCATATTGAGTCTGATATGATCCTCTTCTGAAAAACTCACATTGGAATCAAAAAGTTAATTGCGTTTCTCTCTGCTCAGAACCTGCAAATGTTTTCCTGCACTTTCAAATTAGTTACTCTTCTGGACTGTGGATATTTGTCTGATCTGAAAGGGAACAGCGAAGCTGCCATTTCTGTTGACGCTCAAGAATTTGGTTATGGTTTTTGAATGAAAAATGAAAAACTATGTGCCTGACAGCTCCCCAAATACCGATAATTTATTGCCATTATCATAATGCATTATGAAAATGTTGAACTCGGTGTTCATGACATCACATGATCAATCCTCTGAAAGTAACTGATTGAAGTACTGATCCCAATTGTTATCAATGTCTTATCATGCTCCTGATGTCACTGGCATCGTACTCATCCAGCAAGATCTTACCTTTCCGATAGTTTCCATATATCTATGAAAACATAAAATATCTTTGTATTTTTTAACAAGACATATTCATCCAGGTTTTTGGAAGGCGCTAGCAGGAGCAGAGTTTATTTGTCATCCTCAATGGCTCTGGAATAAGTGATACAGAGTTGCCCTGTTTTACCTCTTCAATTCGAACTGAAGCAGATCCAGACAGAACTGTTTGTAGGGGCATTCCAAGATTTTTAACAAATACTTGTGAAGCATCAGCAAATTAGTCCCTAGTCAGGATGACATGCAACTTGGAAGATACCTTTCAGAGACTGATTTTTCTCTTGTTCCCATTTCCACTGCAGAATGTTCTCTAATTCCCATTAATCACAGTTTTGCTCAGGGTCCTTGATTCCACCCTCAGTCAAGTCCTGCTTCGATTGAAAGGGAAGTCACTCTGATCTCACCGCAAATTACACAGGCGGATCAGTTGAAAGAATAAGGAGCAAAAGACAAGAACACTGTTTGCTTGAACAATGTCCTCGTAATATTCAATAGAAAATTGATGTGTGGTCTTCCGTAATGCATTATATCTACATGACATCACGTTTCAAACAATATTCTGAACGGTCGGTGTTTGTTCTTTTAATTTGCTTCCAATTCAGTGCAGAAATGAGAACATGAATTATCTTCTATAGTGTGTTTATAATCCAGAATTTAATTCAATCCTTATCATCATTGCTCTAGCTCTTTCGAACAAAATTAATGAATGAGCCTGTGTCCACCCTGCAGATGAAAAAGTTCTTTCAGCTCTGACTACTGCAGCGAATGTTGTAAAGAATAAGCTGCAGGCCTAAAATGAAAATGCTGCCGGGCATGGTGCCAAACGCTAGTCCAAGATTAATTATGTCCAAGCATCATGAATAATACATGCAGAGAGGCGGAGTATAAAAGCAGGATTCAGCTTCATGTCCAAAATACTGTTTGTGGCTCCCTCACAAAAGACCACAACTGATTCACGGTGTAAATTCACCAAAATAGGAAAAACAAGAGACTGGAATTTCAATTCTGCAACAACATCGGTAGAACAGGAAGAAAATCAAGGTTTGTTTCTGAAATTAATAAATTGTGATGATAAGAATGTGGTATATGTGGGGCGGGGGGTGAAGATGTTCGAGGATGATAAACAATGTTGGATGATGATAAACAATGTTGTAGATGACACAATGATTATCCAGGTGGTTCACAGTGAGCAGGAACGTGTTGGTTACAGGAGGGTACACACAGATTTTCAGATGGCCAGATCAATGACTGATAAAAGGTAACACTGAAATAGGAGAGATGCTGCACTTTGGAAGATGTAACAAGACAAGGAAGAACAAAAACCATGAAGATAGGTTAGATTTGCTTTTGGAGCAGAGAAAGGTGAGGGGTGAACCTGACAGAGGTGTATTATAGCATGAGAGGTATGGGACGAGTGAACAGACAACAACTATTCCCCTTAGTCAAAGGGTCAAAAACAATGGGAAATACGTTTGAAGTCAAAGAGAAGATACTAACAGAGGATTTGTGAAATCTGTTTTGAATCCAGAGCATGGTATGTGTCAAAAATGCATTGCCTGGGAGGATGGTTCAGGAAGGTAACCTCACAAACATTATAAAACACTTGTATCAGCACTGGGTGGTGCAGACTCGACGGGCCTTGTCTTTATTACATGATTCCATGTGGTGGCAGCCATGAAATGTCTGATATATTCTGAAGCAGCAACCAATTGGACTTGGTTTGTTCCAACGAACTGTGCTCAGTAAGTGGTGAGATTTCAAACAAGCATCATCCCATGGAGTATCAGCACCTACTCAACCTAGTACAGCCCAGCCATCTCTGAAATCATTCAGGATAATTCACACGCTCAGTGTAAGAATTGTCCAACACAGCATCCACATTATTCCAGCTGTTTGACACCATTATTTTAAGTTCACCAAGAAACAGACTTCGCTTCATTATTATAGAGACTTCTCGTGTAAGGTTGCTATTTCTCTGAAGACTAATAAATTCCTTCCCATATATTCGTATTGACAAAGAGTCTGTTATCCTGCGAGATGTTCCTCACCAGTAATAGTTACTCCCAGTTAAACCGACACATGACATGCACTGCTGGCACTCCCTCCCAACAGCCACTTGGATGGACCAACATCAACTGGACTGGAACGTCTCAAGGGCAATTCATGCTCCATTAAAATCCCAAATGAACGTAAAAGACAATCCGATTTTATAATAATTATTAAACAACAAGGGCATTTTGTTGATCTGAAGAGTTTGTCGCTGTCTTTGAAATTGTGAGAACTGTGTTATTTTATTTTCAGTATCAAAAGACAACAGAAATGTAAAACCTAGCATTAGGAGTAAGGAATCAAAACAACTCCATCATGTGATAATGTCGTGGATGACCTGATTGTGACCTCAATCGCACATTCCTCATTTGCCCTTACAATGTTTATGCATCATTCTGAGTCAAAAATCTGCCTGCCTCTGCCTTAGGAATATGCAATGCCTTATCCTCCATCGCTATCTGGGAAGAGAATTGTACAAAGACACAACACTCTGAGAGGATGACACCAAATCACCATCTTCTTAACAGCGACATTTTTTCTGTTTTACTCTCCATCCACTCATGGTAATCTCTCACACAAGGTGAAATATTGTTTTAGAATTCAACTTGAAAGACTACTTGGAATATTTTGAGGTTAAGCAAGACCACATGTTGTTCGCCTAAACCCCAGCAGATCCAGAGCCAGTCATTTCAAGATTTCCTCCTGAAATAAACGCTCCTCACAAGGTCAGCTGAGTGAATCTTCTCTGGATTGCATTTCATATCATTGTGGCCATCGCTTTCTCGATGTGGTTACACCACTACATTGTAAATCTGTATAAAATCGTCCCAATTTTTAAATGTATTCTGTTTCAGAAAGTGTCAACATTTGTCTTACCTCCCTAAAAATTTGATGTTCACATAAAATTTTTATTTTGTAATCCAAGTGCCCGGTTCCTCTGTGCCGAAAGCCAATCTCTCCACTGAAATAATACCCTCCGTTTCCATTCAACCCACCAATATCTTTTAGCACAGACACATTTTTCCGACTATGTTCCATACACCAATATTTGCCTGTTCACTTGACCCACCTTAATCTCCTTATAGACTCATGTCCTCTTCATATCTTCCTTCTCGAACAGTTTCAAGTTTTTTTTAGATTAGTTACAGTGTGAAGTCAGGCCCTTCGGCCCAACAAGTCCACACCGACCCGCCGAAGCGCAACTCACCCAGACCCATTCTCCTACATTTACCCCTTCACCTATCACTACGGGCAATTTAGCTTGGCCAATTCATCTAAACAGCACATTTTTGGACTGTGGGAGGAAACCGGAGGACCCGGAGGAAACCCACACTGAAGTTTGTATTCTTCCATAATAAAGACAGAATATTTGGCCAAAGAAATACACTGTGGCCATATTGCAAAGTAATTGACAATGAAATATTGTTACTTCATGTCTAAACTATAAATTTGAGACAATGCTAAAGTGTTTTGCAGTCGCATCACTCAGTTCCATTACTTAAAATAGAGTCAGATGGTGTGGAACGTGTGTGGGTAGAATTGAGGAACCGTAAAGGTGAAAACACGTAGTTGGAGTTATGTACAGGTCGACAAATCATAGTCAGAAGCTGGGGTGCACGATAGACGAGGAGATAGAAACGATATGTAGGAAAGGCAAAGTTACAGTGACTGGGGGGGATTTCAATATGCAGGTAGACTGGGAAAATCAGTGGTAGTGGTTTGCAAGGAAAGGAATTTGCGGAATGTCTATAGGATGGCTTTTTGGTGCAGCTTATGGTGCAGGCAACGAGGGAACGGGCACTACTGGATTTAGAGCTGTGCAGTGAGGCAGACTTGATAAGGAAGCTTAAGGTGAAGGAACCTTAGGAGGCAGTGATCATACTATGATTGAACCTACTTTTCAATTTGAGAGGGAGAAAGTAGAATCAGAGTTAATATTACAGCTAACTAAAGACACCTTCAAAGACACAAGGGAGGAGCTGGATAGAATTGACTGGGAGTGGAGCCGAGCAGGAAAGATAGTGGAATAATAATGGCGGGAGTTTCTTGGAGCAATTTAGGAGTCACAGCACAGATTTATCCCGAGGTAAAAGATGCAATGTACAGCGAGGATGAGGCAACCATGGATGACTGGGATAGTCATGGCTAGCGTAAAAGGAAAATAGAAAGTAGATAACATAGCAAATAGCAGTGCGAAACCAGAAGATTTGGAAGCTTCAAAGATGAACAGATGGCAACAAAATAAGAAATAAGGATGGAGAAGATTAAATATATGGTTAAGCTCTCCAGTAATATAAAGGACAACTGTAAGTGTTCTTTAGACATATTAAGCGCAAAAGAGAAGCAGAAGTAGATATTGGGGCACTGGAAAATGACGCTGGAGAGATAGTCATGTGGAACAAATAATAGATGAGAAACTGAATAACTATTACGAGAGTGGGCAAAGAAGTGGCAGATGGAGTACAACTTGGGAAAGTGCGAGGTGATCACATTAGTAGGAAGAATACTGGCATAGACTACTTTCTAAGTGGAGAGAAAAATCAGAAGTCTAAAGTGCAAAGAGAGTTGCGAGTTCCAGTTCAGGATTGTCTATAGATAAACTAGTAGGTTGAGTCAGCAATTAGGAAGGTATTGTTTCTGGTGCACAGTGTGTTTGAAATCTTATATTCAGCAAATGACCTGAGTTAACTCTTACAAACAATATGTATTTTTTGAACACAATTAATATTAGAACAATAAAACATATTATAACGCAATGATAAACGTTACAAATTATCTTATGCTTTAACTTAACTTTGGATGATCACAAACCACCCCACTAGAAGTTGACCGGGCTCGACTTGGTGATGTCTTCTTGTTCTTCTGATGATCTTGGAGGTGCCTTCTCTTTCCCTGGTTATTCTCCAGTTACTGCACTGTGTGGGGTTTTGTGGTGATTCTTATCCTTCCAAGTCTTCACCCCCTTTTGGGAAGGTAAGGAGGATCTGTCAATGGAATGATCAGGTTCATTTACCCTGATCAATCAGACTCAATCATGGGTTGGCTCAAGGGCAACATTCCATTGTCCCATTCAGGTCCAACTTCAGGTGAGTATTACAGAATCTGTAGTTTCAGGTTTGTTGGCAATCTGTCTGTGGGTATCTCCAGCCTGTCTGGATTCTGGAGCATGGGGATTAGCACAGAGACTTTAGTCAAAGCTGGGGTCCATTACACAGCATGCTTTAATAATTGTTCATTTTTGTAACTCCATGGTAAATTCATTATTGCCCATCATAAGATTAATCTTTCAGATGGCCCGCCCGGTCAAAAGGGCCTTCAGCCTGAGAGTGGTGAATCTATAGTAAGGATGGCAGTATCCTTACCTAAAGGACATTCGTGAACCAGGTGGGTTTTTCTTGGCAATCGATTCATAACCACCATCAGTCTCTTAATTTCAGATTTGAATTCAAGCTCCCCTACTTGCTGTGGCAGGATTTGAACCCTGGTCACCAGAACATTACCTGGGTTTATCACACAAGAATTCAGTTATAACACCACGAGGTCACGGACTTGCCCAATCCTCCATAGTATGACTAACATGTGCAGTATGATATGCACTAGGATTTGCCTTCATGTTATCCTTTACTTCCTTATCAAGATATGGATTACTTTTTTTTCCCCGTTATACCACTCCTGTTCGGTCTTCAGTATCTCTCTAATTATTTGCCAAATTTATTCATTTGCCTGCCTTTGTCTATTCTTTTCTCCCATCGCCACCCACCCCCCAGTCCACCCAGGCCAAATCCTTCCTTAGGCCAGTATAATTACCATTGCCTAACTCTCATGTATGACTCAGTCTTCACTCCTTCAATCTGAATGTGAAACTCCAGCATGTTGTGTTTACTCCTTCCAAGGCAAAGCTCATCCACCAATCCTTCCTTGTAACATAATATCAAATCTAAATTAGCCCATTCTCTGGTTGGTTCCATGCCATCCTGCTCTCAGAAATAATCTCTCATGCACTCCATGAATTTTTATTTGAGGATAACACTGTCAAGTTGATTAATTGAGTCAGTTTGCATGGTCAAAACACCCCTAGTTAAAATTGTGCCCCTGTAACAAGCCCTCACTATATTCTAACTCAGAAGTACTTTGGGGGGACAGTGGCTGAAAATTCCTCTTCCCAAGAGGTTTCTTCTCTTGCTTTTATTTGCACTGAGACTGATTTCAAATATTTTTTGGCACAAAACAGTTTGAAAAGGTCTGAGTTCCCACTCGCACAAACAAATGTTTATTTTCTATACACAAACAACATTTCACAGTAAATATTGAGGAATTAAGAGGGCTAAAAGTGGTCATGAGATATCTTTAGCAAACAGGGTTGAGGAAAATCCCAAAGACTAAGTTTCATATATAAGCAACAAAAGGATAACTCGAGAAATGCTTGGCCCACACAGGACAAAGGAAGAAAGTTATGCATGGAGTTAGAGAAAATGGGTGAGATTCTTAGCGAATACGTTGCATCTGTATTCACCAAGGAGCGGGACATGACAGATGTTGAGGTTAGGGATAGATCTTTGCGTACTCTGGGTCAAGTCAACATAAAGAGGGAGGAAGTTTTGGATATTCTAAAAGGTAGAAATGTAGACAAGCTCCCAGGTCTGGATGAGATCTACCACAGGTTACTGAGGGATGTGCGTGAGGAAATAACTGGGGCTTTAACAATTATCTTTGCAGGACCCTTGTACATGGGTGAGGTCCCAGAGGACTGGAGCATTGCTAATGCTGTCTCCGTGTTTAAGAAGGATAGCGGGAATTATCCAGGTATTTATAGACCGGCGAGCCTCAGATCCGTGGTAGGGAAGCTTCTGGAGAAGATACTGAGGGACTTGAGTAATGTGTTTTATTAGGTACCCCAGGGTAGGCTGATGGAGAAGGTGATGCTGCATGGCGTACACAGGGTGTTTTATCTAGATGGATAGAGAACTGGCTGGCCAACAGGAGACAGAGAGTAGTAATGGAAGGGGATTTCTCAAAATGGAGACCTATGACCAGTGGCATGCAACAGCGATCTGTGCTGGGACCACTGTTGTTTGTGATATATGTCAATAATTTGGAGGAAGGTATCAGTTGCCTGATCAGCAAGTTTACAGATGACACCAAGATTGGTGGATTAGCAGATAGTGAAGAGGAATGTTAGAGAATGCAGCAGAATATAGATAGATTGGAGAGATGGGCACAGAAATGGCAGATGGAGTTCAGACTGTGCAAATGCGAGGCGATGCATTTTGGAAGATCCAGTTCAAGAGCAACAATACAGTGAACGGAAAAGTCTTGGGGAAAATTGACATACAGTGAGACCTGGGTCCATTGTTTCCTGAAGGTGGCAACGCAGGTCAGTAAACCAGTCAAGGCAACATAAGGCATGCTTTCCTTCATTGGATCAGCTGTTGAGTCCAAACGTTGGCAGGTCATATTACAGTTGCATAGGACTTTGGTTTCACCGCATTTGAAATACTGCAGATATTTCTGGTCACCACGTTACCAAAAGGATGTGGATGCTTTGAATAGAGTGCAGAGTAGGTTCACCAGGATGTTGCCTGGTATGGAGGGTGCTGGTTATGAAGAAAGATTGATTAGATTAGGATTATTTTAATTATAAAGACAAAGGCTGAGGGGGACCTGATTGAGGTCTACAAAAACAAGAGAGATATAGACAGGGTGGATAGCAAGAAGCTTTTTCCCCAGAGTTTAGAACTCAATTATTAGGCATCATGAGTTCAAAGTGAGAGGGTTTAGGGTAGATATATGTGGGAAGTTCTTTACACATATGGAAGTGGCAGCCTGGCAGGTGTTACCAGCAGAGGAGATCGGGGCAGGTACAATAGCGTATTCTAAGATGTATCTCACAGACACATGAATGGGCAGGGAGCAGAGGGATACATTCTCTTAGAAAATAGGTGGCACGTTTAGAAAATAGGAGGATCTGGATCAGCACAGGCTAGGAGGGCCAAGGGGTCTGTTCCTGTGCTGGAATGTTCTTTGTTCTTTATCGTTCATTCTAAAAATAGCAAGATTTCAACTATTGTATGCTACAATTTAATGATATAAACACTTTATTTGACAATACATATCGAATTATTGTCATTTCTAAATTACAATCACAGAGTCAAAGAGATGTACAGCACGGAAACAGTTCTTTCGGTCCAACCCGTCCATGCCGACCAGCTAACACAAACCAATCTAGTCCCACCTGCTGGCACTCAGCCCATATCCCTCTAAATCCTTTCTATTCATATACCCATCCAGACAACATCTAAATGTTGCAATTGTACTAACTTCCACCACTTCCTCTGGCAGCTCATTCCATACACAAACCACCCTCTGTGTGAAAAGGTTGCACCTTGCATCTCTTTATATTTTTCCTTCTCAACCTAAACCTATGCCGTCTAGTTCTGGACTCCCCCACACCAGGGAAAAGACCTTGTCTATCTCCCCAATCATGGCCCTCATGATTTTATAAACATCTTTAAGGTCACCCCTCAGTCTCCAAGGTTCCATGGAAAATGGTCATAGCCCATTCAACCACTAGCTATAGCTCAAACCCTCCAATCTTGGCAACATCTTTGTAAATCTTCTTAGCACACTTTCAAGACTCACAACTTCCTACCGATATGAAGGGGAACAGAATTGCACGCAATATTCCAAAAGTCGCCTAACCAATGTCCTGTACAGCTGTAACAAGACCTCGCAACTCCTGTACTCAATGCTCTGACCAATTAAGGAAAGCATACCAAATGCCTTCTTCACTAACCTACCTACCTGTTCCTCTACTTTCAAGGAAAAATGGACCTGCACTCCAAGTGCTCTTTGTTCAGCAACACTCCATTGGACCTCACCATTAAGAGTATTAGTCCTGCTCAGATTTGCATTCCAAATATGCAGCATCTCACATTTATCTAAATTAAACTCCATCTGCCACTCCTCAGCCCATTGGCCCATATGATCAAGATCCTCTTGTAATCTGAGGTAATCTTCTTCGCTGTCCAGTACACATCCAATATTGGTGTCATCAGCAAATTTACTAACTATACCTTTTATACTCACTTGCAAATCACTTATATAAATGACAAAAAGTAGTGGACCCAGCACCGATCCTTGTGACACTCCACTGGTCACATGCCTCCAATCTGAAAAACAACACTCCACCACCAGCCTCCGTCTTCTACCTTTAGCTAGTTCTGTATCCAACTGGCTAATTCTCCCTATGCTCCAATGAATCCTAACGTTGCTAAACAGTCTCCCATGGGGAAGCTTATCGATAGCCTTAATGAAGTCCAAATAGATCACGTCCACCGCTCTGCGCTCATCAATCCTCTTTGTTACTTCTGCAAAAAATTCAGTCAAGTTAGTGAGACATCATTTTCCACACACAAAGCCATGTTGACCATCCCTAATCAGTCTTTGCCTTTCCAAATACATGTTCATCCTGTCCCTCAGGATTCCCTGCAACAACATGCCCTCCACTGACGTCAGTCTCACTGATCTATAGTTCCCTGGCTTGTCCTTACCACTTTTCTTAAACAATGGCATCGCGTTTGCCAACCTACTGTATTCTGGCACCTCACTTGGGCTAAGTATCTCAGCAAGAGCCCCAGCAATAAGTTCTCTAGCTTCCCACAGAGTTCTAGGCTACACCTGATCGATCGGGTCCTGGGAATTTATTCACTTTTATGCATTTCAAGACATCAGCACTTCCTCCTCTATAATATGAACATTTTCTAAGATGTCACCATCTATTTCTCTGTAAATCTGCATCGCCCATGTCCTTCTTCTGAGTAAACACTGATACAAAATACTCACTTAGTATCACCCCCAACCCCTGTAGCTCCACACAAAGGCTGTCTTGCTGAACTTTGAGAGCTCTATTCTCTCCCTATTTACCCTTTTGTCCTCAATGTATTTGTAACGTCCTTTTGGATTCTCCCTAAATCTATTTGCCAAAACTATCTCATGTCCCCTTTTTGATTTCCTGACTTCCCTCTCTAGTATACTCCTCCTGCCTTTATACTCTTCTAAGGATTCACTTGACCTATCCTGCCTGTACCTGTCATATGCTTCCTCATTTTTCTTAACCAGACCCTCAGTTTCGTTAGTGATTTAGCATTCTCTATACCTACCAGCCTTTCCTTTCATCCGAACAGGAATATAGTGTCTCTGGACTCTCGTTACCTCATTTCTGAAGGCTTTCCATTTTCCAGCCATCCCTTTCCCTGCGAACATCTGCTGCCATCAGCTTTTGAAAGTTATTGCCTAATACCATCAAAATTAGCATTTCTCCAATTTAGAACATTAACATTTACATCTAGTCTATCCTTTTCCATCATTATTTTAAAACTAATAGAATTGTTGGCAAATAGCTGAAGCTCACATATTTCAGGTGATAAATTAAATCGATCGATTATATTTAAATGTGTAAGAGTTGTAAGTCTATTTGATTTTTCAATCATTTTTTTCAATCTGAATATGCAATCAGTTAGAGGTCAGCCACTTTGCAAATGATAGAGCGACAATGTATGTATTTGAATACTGAGATTCAATGTGTAATTGTGATCACCAAAATAGCCAGACATGTTCGTTTTCGATACAAAACAAAATGTGATTCCTTACTTTTGTATAATAAAAGGTTTTTCGTGTTTATATTTTAATTCCATCAATATAGAATCAACTTAATTGTTTTCAGAGATGATGCAGTTATTGTTCAGTTGAATAATTGTAGCTCATATCTTATTATTGCCCAATTCACAAACATGGCAAACTCCTGATCATTGTTCAGATCAGTAAACCCATGACTTTCATCATGACCAACATTAAAAGTGGATTCCAAAAGGCCTGAATTCGGGTACAGTGCTACTGGACCTCACACCTGCCTGTGGCACTGAGTAAAACACTGGTCTGCCTCCTGAATCTGTCCAGAGAGTTTCCAACCTGGGTCAGGGCAGTCATTCAAACATTCTCTGACAGAGATTCATTTGGGATCCGCCTTGAGCAGGTTGAAACTAGCCAACAGGCTATCACTGCTCTCAGTGTAGGTACAAATGCTGTCTAAATTAGATACCAATGACTGACCAGGAACTATACCTTATAAATTCATCATCAGTCAGAATCTGGCCCAGGGAGCAGATGTATGGACATGGAGAGTCATAATCACATTGCACACGTTACTTATGGTGATGACATCTTGCATGACCTCCAGATTCCATACATCTGCCCCCTGAACCAGACACTGGGTGGAAACGTTCACATTTGACAGTCTATTGCAGCATCTTGTGTCTCACAGTGAACCCTCTGAAACTACATCCACTAAATGTACCTTCACATTAACCAGGATCAAAATAAAATTGTACAGTCTGTGGATGCTCAGATACTAATTATAGGTCATCCAGCAGAATGTATCTGAAGAAACCAGGAGCAAATGGCAAGCGAAGAATCGTTTTAATAACTGAACTTTGTGGATTTTCTCTGGTCTTGGAAACCTCACATATTGTGCTGACATTCAGGTGAATGTAACAAAGCACATCAAAACTGGAAGACTTGGTCTAACGCCCCACCCCAGATTCCTGACCTCACTCACCTCACTCCCTCACCCACCTCACTCCCTCACCCACCTCACTCCCTCACCCGCCTCAGTTCCTCCCACATTCACCAACCGACGAGAATCCACACACTGAGTGAAACTTGGAACATAGAACAGTACAGCACAGTGCAGGCGCTTCAGCTCTCAATGTTTTGGCAGCCTTTTATCCTACTCTAAGATCAGACTAACCTACATAACATTCAATGTACTAACTTCCATGTGCCTATCCACTCGACTACCACCACTGGTGGTGCATTCCGTCCCCACCACTTTCTGTGTAAAGAACCTATCTCTGACAGCCCCCAAAACCTTTCTCCAATCACCTTAAAATTAAGCCCCTTGTTGGTAGCCACTTCTGCCATGGGAAAAGACTTTGGCTATCCAATCTATCTATGTCTCTCAACATCTTGTATACCTCTATCAATTCACCTCTCATCCTTCTTCGCTCCAGGGAGAAAAGCCCCAGCTGTTACTGGCTGTTTATGCCACACTGACTGAGGCTTCCACATGTTTCCTATATGGAGGCAACCAGTATTGTGTTCAGTTCTGGTTGCCTCCGTATAGGAAACATGTGGAAGCCTCAATCTGTGTGTAGAGGAGATTTACCAGGATGCTGCCAGGACTGGAGGACACGTCTTAGGGAGAAAGTTTGAGGGAGCTGGGGCTTTTCTCCCTGGAACGAAGAAGGATGAGAGTTGAATTGATAGAGGTATACAAGATGTTGAGAGACATAGATAGATTGGATAGCCAAAGTCTTTTCCCATGGCAGAAGTGGCTATCAACAAGGGGCTTAATTTTAAGGTGATTGGAGAAAGGTTTTGGGGGCTGTCAGAGATAGGTTCTTTACACAGAAAGTGGTGGGGACGGAATGTATACCCCATCTGGTCCAAGGTATTTATCCATCCTTATGTTTGTAATTCAATCAATCTGTATTTCCCCTCAACCTGTCTACACCCTGTCCAACCAATTGATTGACAGCTTTCCTTTTCAGTGCTATATACAGTGCTACCTTGCTGAGCAAGTATGGTTCCCAACGTCCTGCAAATCACGGAAAGAAAAAAAAAGGAATGCACCAATTCCTTCCTAATAAAGAGCTCATGCCCGAACTATCGAATCTCCTGCTCCTCGGATGCTGCCTGACATGCTGTGCTTTTCCAATACCACACTTTTCGACTCTGTTCTCCATCAACTGCAGTCCTCACTTTCTCCATTACTGAGGGCTGTCCCCTCTGCACACTGATGGGGGGAATTAACCATCAGAAACTCATTGTATGTGGAGCTGACTGCTCAGTTCTGGAAAGATGCACTTGATAAATACATTTTTTTTTAAAAAGAAATTACAATTCAACAAATATTCATTCAGTCCCAGAGTTACAATTTTGGTTCAAGGTTTGGGCAGCCTGATAACAAATAGTGAATGATTGAGGAACTCCGGGGCACAGAGTATTCCAGGTGTTATATTCCAGCTTACATTAATGCTGGGAGTATTATCAGACAAACTGTTGTGACAATGCCATGACTCGACATGTGGTGGTGGAATATTTTTGCCATCACAGAGACGTGTTTGAGGGAGGTCAGGGCTAACAACTCAGTATTCTGTTGTATTGGAACTATAGGCAGGACAGGAGACGGTGTTAAAGAGGAGGTGGTGTTGCATTATTAATTAAAGAACAGTTACTGCAGTAAGGAGGGACGATATCTTGGATGTGTCTTCAAATGAGGCTTTATAGGTCGAGGTTAGGGTCCAAACGATGACAGGCACACTGCTGGGGATATTTTATAGAGCCCCAGAAAGTTGAAAATGCAGGAGCAAATATATAACCAATTCACTGAGGTGTGTAAAAACCAATTCACTGAGGTGTGCAGGAAACCAGATGTTACAGATTTACAAGCTGGAGATGTTACAGGGAGAGAGGAACTCAAGGCTGGAGAGGCTACAGAGAGAGGAACACAAGGCAGGAGGTGTTACAGAGAGATGGGAAAGCAAAGCTGGAGATGTCACAGGGAGAGAGGAAAGCAATGTTTGAGATGTGACAGGGAGAGAGGAAAGTAAGGCTGGAGATATTAAAGAGAGATAGGAAGGCAAGGTGGGAGATGTTACAGAGAGAGGAAAGAAAGGCTGCAGATGTTACAGAGAGAGGAAAGCAAGGCTGGAGATGTTACAGAGAGAGGAAAACAAGTCTGGGGATGTTACCGAGATAGGAAAGCAAGGCTGGAGAAGTTACAGGGACAGAGGAAAGCAAGGCTGGAGATGTTATAGATAGAGAGGAAAGCAAGGCTGGAGATGTTACAGTGATAGGAAAGCAAGGCTGGAGATATTACAGAGAGAGAGGAAAGCAAGTTTGAAGATGTTACAGAGAGAGGAAAGCAAGGCTGGAGATGTTACAGTGATAGAAAAGCAAGGCTGGAGATGTTACAGAGATGCGAAAGCAAGCCTGGAGATGTTACAGAGGTGCGAAAGCAAGGCTGGAGGTGGTCTAGAGATAGCGTGGCCTGTGCATACTAGAACATGTTTTTGAGATATTTTATAATTCATTCACAGGATATGGGGAGAGGTGTAGCAGCTGGATATTAGAGAGACAGGGAGAGGTGCAGGGGCTGGCGGAATTTACAGTGAGAGGTGAGGCTGGAGTATGAGATAAAGATTGTGGAGATACGGAGGGTTACTGAGATACAAATGGATGTAACGGCTGGTGGAGATGACAGGGAAAGATACAGAGATACATGTAGATAGTTTAAAAAACGGACTTATGCAATATCTTAATAGTGAAAATATTGTAAAAATCTGTGGAATAGACATGGCACTTGGAAGAACTGAAGGAGTGAGACCTGGACTGTCCAAACACAAGAGTCATAGAGTGAGTGTCATACAGTACAGAAGAGGCCATTCGATTGATAGTGATGAAAGTTAAAAGCACTGCAGACACTGGAAATCCCTCCTTCCTAATGTCTGGGGACGAGGGCTAAATGTGGGAGAGGCGTCCTACAGACTCCTCAAGCAACAATGTGACATAACGAAACCTCATGGTATCAGATCAAACACTGAAATGGAAACCTCCTGATGACTCCCCTGCCTGAGCTGGTGGATCAGTGTCCCTCTACGTTGAACAACACTTGGAGGACGCACTGACAGAGTGAATGAGCTGGGGAATGCATACTGGGTGGGCCATTTCAAACCTCACCACCAAGAGGGGCTCAGCAGCAGCATTGCTGATCGAGATGGTTGGGTCCGAAAGGACATAGCTGCTGGACTGGGGCTGCACCGAATCGGGAGTGACCGACTGACAGGGAGAAACATACTTGACCTCATCCACACAAAACTACCGGCTGCAGACACATTGATCGAGGACCATATTGGGAATGGTGACAGGGCATACAGTATTTCTACAGAGAAAGTCCCACTTTTACATTGTCAATAGTGTATGTGCGTGTGTGTGTACACACATGCATGAGCGCACATGTGAGAAATACTATCACCATGTTAAATGGTAAAGATTTCAAAGAAACCTAGAACACAGCACTGGCCTGTGTGAGGTGATTCTGGTCATTACCGACAGCAGCAGAATTGTACTCTAGCACAATTTGCGCTGTCACTGCCTGGCATATGCTCCACTTTACGCTGACCATCAGGGCAGGGGTTAAACCCTTGTTCTATGAGGAACACAGGGGGACCGGACAGGAGCAGCACCAGGTATACCTCACAATGTAGTGACGTTACCTAACAGGACCACTTACTTACCAAATGGCATAAACAGCCAGTAACAGAGAGATCTAACCAACAAATCACACCTAATTTCTGCAATCCTGATACATGTAATCAGCGTGAATTGTGTGGTCAATCAAACAACTCACTGGAGGAGTAGGATTCATAAATATCACCCTCCTCAACGATGGAAGGGCCCAATACAACAATAGAAAAGATAAGGCTGAAACATTCACAACAATGTTCAGACCAAAGTGTCGATGGGATGATCTATGTTAGTCTTCTCCAGATGGCAGTCATCAGCTAAGTCTATTCACTGTGTGTGGTAACTCCAAACGGCTGAAGGCATGGGGAATGCAAAGGCTGTGGGCCCGGATAACATTCCATTCAAGCTTTTCCTGCTGGGATACAGCACTGGCACCCACCTGACAATGTGGGAAACTATCAGGGTATGTCATGTACACACACAGACAAAACATCAGACAATCAATGACTGCCCCATTGCTCTAGTTCCCAAAATTAATAAAGTGATGGAAGATGTCATCCACAATGGGATCAAGCAGCACTGCCTCAACACCAACCTTCCCCTCTCAAGCTCAGTTTTGGCTCTCATCCCTTGGGCACATTGAAGCCTTGGTTTAACGATGTACAACAAGAGAAGACACAGTTGAATTCTCGAGTTGAGGTGACAGTGACTGCACTTAACATCATCATAACTGCATTTGACCAAGTGTCATATCCTGGATTAACAGCAAAATTGGAGCAAATAGGAATCGTCTGCACTGGCTGAAGTTATACCTGGTACAGAGGAAGGTGGCTGGGGTTGGTGGGGAGCAGCCATCTCAGCTCTGCCACAGGTCTCCTGGGGAGGGGTTTCCGAGTAAACCTATAGCCAGAAATGGAAAGGCAGGGCACCATACACCAACAAGATGATAGGGTTGTTCTCTCGTCAGATAGATGCGACTAGCAGCAGTTTAACTAAACAGTCATCATGTCTCAAGCAAGGGAGAGGTTGTGTAAGACAGGCCTTTTAAGGCACCTCATTCAGTGCTGGAACTGAATCCACACTGTTGGCATTAATCTGCATTACAAACTAGCCGTCCAACTGATTGAGCTAACTAAGTCCTCGCTCAGCTCCTTGGGGAAGATGCTGTAACATTATTCTGTTCAGATATGTTGTTAGACACCTTTGGAGCAGGTGGAACTAGAAGCAAGTTTCCTAGCTCAGAGAGAGGGACAGCATCAGCTGTAAGAGTTCTCTCTGCCCTCGGCCCAATAATTTTCAGCTGCTTCATAAATAACCACCCCCTACTCAAGTAAAGTCATAACTGGGGATGTTTTCCACTGATTGGACAATGTTCAACACCGTTCCTGATTTACTCAGACAGCAGTCCTTGTCCAAATGCAACCGGTACCGGAACTTTACAGGTCTGTGCTTAACAGTGACAAGTACCATTTCCATTACACACATGCCAGACAACGATTACCTCTGACAATAGAAACGTGGACCATATCATTTAATGTTCAATGCCACCACCATCACTGAACACCCACCTAGCAATATCCCGGGGATTACCGTTAACCAGAACTGGACAGACCATATAATTTCATTACCCAGTCCTGTGAAGGGCTTATGCTAAAATGTCGACTCTCCTGTGCCTCAGGCGCTGAATGACCTGTTGCGCTTTTCCAGTGCCAAACTTTGACACATATTAATTCATTGGCTACAATAATATGTCAGGGGCAAGAAATCCTACAGGAATGACTCACCTCAAAATTTCAGAAAGCCTGTCTCCCATCAAAAAGACTCATGTTGAATGTGTGTGTGTAGAGGGTAGTGTAATTTTTAAACGGTTAGCTGCCTTTTAGTCTTTTCTAACTCATAGTAAACACAAGCATGTAGGGGGTAGACCGTTAGCTGCCTTTTAGTCTTTTCTACCTCATAGTAAACACAAGCAGACACTCGAAACTGTTGCCGGACCTCCCCCACGTTTATATGAATGAAACAGTTGTAACAGCTTTCCTCGATAGTTGAGAGACCGCCCTTAACCACAGTTGTACAACATCATCCATATAAGGGAAGAACGGGAAGCTCAAACACTGATTGGCCAAGTGAATAACAAAATAATCGCAGGCACCAGAACCCAAATAAGGAAAACAGTGGGGAATCCTAGCACTCGTTGGTCAAGGCAGCAGTAGTAGACCCAGCCCACATATACATGTATATAATGCGTGGAGATTACTATGCTTGTGTGTGTGTACCTTTGGGAACAGCACCCGACTTTGCAAAGTTGAATGAAAAAGTTTTGGACAGACTCCTCCGTGTCTTTGTTCCTGGGAAGGGAAATAAAAAGTGCCGTAGATGAGGCTGGACAGCCACTTATCTCGCACAATTGGGGGCTCCTCCGAGGTGAAATAATTATTGCCGGGGGGGGGAGGCAGTCTCTTCGGCTCACGGATCAAGCCTGATTACAACAAAGACGCGTCTAGTATATATTTATACTTCTCACTGATCAGCTTGGTCCGTCGGCCGTCGGCCAAGAGAGGATGTGATCCGGCTCATTTAAAAATAATTTTGAATCCTGGAAAAGTAACACACGGACGAGTGCTGGGACGACCGGTTAGTGACTATACACGGGGGTACACACATTTAAAAAGGCCAGACAACTCCGTGCACGGATCAAGGTAGAGATTTTTTGTTCTTCCTTGTTGGCCGCGTGGTTTTGACGGTCATCTGCGAAAACGCTTTGGGCGTTTAAGACCAGGACTGAAGATAAACCACGGGAAATTGTGGTTTTGACGGTCATCTGCGAAAACGCTTTGGGCGTTCAAGACCAGGACCGAAGATAGACCATGGGAAATTGTGGTTTTGACGGTCATCTGTGAAAACGCTTTGGGCATTTAAGACCAGGACCGAAGATAGACCAAGGGAAATCAGACTTCTAAGGAAAAGTCAGGGAAGACTGCAAATGGGAAAGAAATACCCCCCGATAGTCCATTAGGTCGGAAGTTAAGTCTATGGACGGACAGTAGTAGAACGAAGGACTTAAAGAAAGAGACCATGATAAAATATTGTTGTTTTATATGGACCAAAGAACCTATCCGCGCCCCCTCGGTAGTTTGGCCCGAGTATGGGTCTGATGAAGACTGGGTGTGTCAAATCCTAAATGTATATGTTAACAGAAAACAACCGTTTGACCCAGAGGAGAGCAAATATGCCGCCGCCTGGTTGGCGGGCGACGGCGAGAGTCCCACGCGTCTCTATCCTCTGATTCCCCAAACAGACCCGAGGAAGCCCCAGAAGTCTTGGGACATCCTCACCGACGGTTTGCCACCGTCTTCCCCGCCCCCGTATATACCACCCGCGCACGACCAGGCGTCCAGCGCGGACCTCCCTCCTGCGACGGATAATTGCGGGTCCCAACAGGCTACGACCAGTGAGGAAGGGACTGCTGGGGGGGGGCACAGTAGGGGGCGCAGAACTCACCCCAGGCACTAGGAAATCAGTCCGACTCGAGATGCGGAGAGGTCGAGAAGAGGGATTGAGAGCTGGGAGGAGTGACAATATTGAACAGCTGAACCCCTTACGAGAGGTGCCGTTTGGGAACGAACGGACCAGGTTCGTAGTACAACCTTTAAATTCTGGGGATATCCAGCAACTCCGTAATGAACGACCCCGTCTACTGGACGACCCCGTCAGTGTGGGAATACAACTGGACCAATTTCTGGGGCCCAGTATATACACATGGGCTGAACTGCAGGCCATGATGAGAATACTATTTAATTTCGATGAAATTGTTATGATCCGGAATAGTGCAATGGCCATTTGGGATAGGGAGCATCAGGACGGCCCTCAGCGTGGAGAGCAGAAGTACCCCTTAGAGGACCCTCGGTGGGATCATAACGACGCGGGGGGACGGGCCAATATGACAGACCTCAGAAGCCTTATAATCAGGGGGATCCACACCTGCGTGTCCAAACAGCGGAATTTAGCAAAAGCATTTGAAGTTGGACAGAAAAAGGATGAATCCCCGAGTGAGTTTTTAGACCGTTTGCGGGAGTCCATGCGAAAGTATTCAGGTTTAGACCCCGATGGGGAAATAGGCAAGAGCATGCTTAAGGTGCACTTTGTGACTAAGTCATGGCCTGACATTCAGAAGAAATTAGAGAAAGTGGAGGATTGGGCTGAAAAGGATGTTGCAGAATTATTACGGGAAGCACAGAAGGTGTACGTTTGGAGGGATGTAATAAGGGAGAAACATAAGACAAAAATGATGGTGGCAGCCGTACGGGAAGCTTGTAAATCCACCGGAATGGGGGAGGGCGATTATGGGGTGGAAAGAGGAACGTCGAAGAAAAATTGGAGAGGGAGAGAAGCGAGACGGGGCAGAAGTGAGAGAGGAGGATCTTATGGAATTGAGCGCCCTCAGAAGGCCGGATGTTACCATTGCGGGAGACTGGGACACTTCAAAAGGGATTGTCCCGAGTTTAAAAGGTAAAGAGAAGGGATGTATGAAATGGAGTGTGAACAAATGGATTAGGGAAGTCAGGGGAGGATCGGAACACGGGCCTACCAAGAACCCCTGGTAATTTTACGGGTGGGCCCATTTAGACAAGATGTTACCTTCTTAGTTGACACAGGCGCTGGCAGGTCCTCAATTCCCCTCCATCCGAGAGGGGTTGGCTTCCAAGCTAAAACATTAAACATTTCAGGAGTTAAGGGTGGGGTTTTTAATGCGAAAATATTCGAACCACAACCCTTGCGGCTGGAGGAGGAGGAGCTCCAGGTGGAACTCCTTCACCTCCCCCATCTTCCCTATGGGTTGTTGGGACGGGATTTGATAGTCCGTTTCGTATTGCGAATAGAAGTGGGAGAAGAGGAAGAATTAGCCGTTACCATGTCATACCTTAGTGAGTCCCGATTGACAGAGATAGACCCTAGGGTTTGGGTCGCCAAAGGGAACCGGGGGGGGACTCGCAATTCGACCTGTGGAGGTAAAATTAAAGCCCCAGAGCCCCGACGTCAGAGTGCGCCAATACCCCTTCTCTTGGGAAAGGAGGCAGGGCCTGAGGACAGTTATGGAAGACCTAATAAAAGATGGATTGGTATAGCCCTGTATGTCACGATACAATTCCAACATCCTGCCGGTCCGGAAGTCGGATGGGAGCTACCGAATGGTCCAAGACCTAAGGGAAGTAAATAAAATTGTCCAAGTACGGCACCCTGTGGTACCGAACCCATACACTATTCTGGGGCGAATCCCCCCGGACCACGGCTGGTTTAGTGTTATCGACTTAAAGGATGCCTTCTGGGCGTGTCCCCTGGACAAGGACAGTAGGGATCTTTTTGCTTTTGAATGGGAGGATCCTGATACTGGCAGAAAACAACAGTACAGGTGGACCGTACTCCCCCAAGGATTCACTGAGTCCCCGACTCTGTTCGGGCAGATTCTGGAACAATTATTGGAGGGACTAACCTTGTCCCCGGCCCTTAAGCTTATACAATACGTGGACGATCTCCTTTTATCCGGACCGGCGGAGGAGGACGTCCTACTTGGGACTAATGCCCTGTTAAATTACCTAGCTGAGAAGGGGTTAAGAGTGAGCCAGAAGAAGCTCCAATATGTCGAGAAAGAGGTTAAGTACCTGGGACACTTGATAAGCCAGGGACAGAAACGAATAAGTCCGGAAAGAGTGCGGGCAATAATCGAACTAGGCCTCCCAACGACCAAGAGAGAGTTGCGGAAGTTCTTGGGACTCTTAGGCTATTGTCGGTTATGGATAGACGACTATGCCCCCCTTACTAAAGACTTGTACCTAAAACTCATTGAGGAGGCACCCAACAGAATAAAATGGGAGGAGGAGGAGAAAACGTTAATTGAAATCCTAAAAGGAAAATTGATGGCCGCACCTGTTTTAAGCTTGCTGGATTTTAGTAAGACATTTCGTCTCTTTGTGAACTCCAGAAAGGGAACCGCTCTTGGAGTATTTACCCAGGACTGGGGGGGGGGAAAAGGAAGCCCGTGGCTTTCCTGTCAAAAATTCTGGATCCAGTCTCCCGAGGGTGGCTGGAGTGTGTCCAAGCGGTGGCAGCCACGGCAAAGCTGGTCGAGGAAAGCAGGAAGTTGACTTTTGGGGCCCCCTTGACAGTCACTACTCCCCACCAGGTTAGAACTATCCTGAATCAGAAGGCCGGGAGGTGGCTGACTGACTCGAGAATTCTGAAATATGAAGCCATATTGTTAGACCGAGAAGACCTCCGAATAGAAGTCGGGGGCTGCCAGAACCCGGCGGACTTTCTTTGGAAAGGGGAAGGGGAGGAGGAACTGGAACACTGCTGTTCAGACATAATAGAGTACCAGAGTAAAGTGAGGGAAGATCTGAGGGATACCCCCTTACATGCAGGTAGGCGGTGGTACATTGATGGGTCCTCTCGAGTGATAGATGGGAAGAGACACAACGGTTATGCAGTCATTAGTGAGGCTGGTTGGGAATTAGTGGAAAGTGGACGGCTACCGAATGCCTGGTCGGCACAAACGTGCGAATTGTACGCCTTGCACCGGGCTCTGAGGAATTTAAAGGGAATAGCCGGGACAATCTACACTGACTCTAAGTATGCCTTTGGGGTAGTACACACCTTTGGGAAGATCTGGAAAGAAAGGGGAATGATAAATAGTAGAGGAAAGGAGTTGGTCCACGAGGAACTAGCAGCCATGATCTTGGAGGATTTGTTGCTGCCACAAGAGATTGCTGTAGTACATGTGAAAGGACACCAGAAAGACGATAAAATAGAGACCCTGGGGAATCAATTGGCAGATGAACAGGCAAAATTGGCTGGGATGGGGAAGGAAGTAATAAACTGACTGGTAAGGATTCCACAGATATCCGAAATTACCGAAGTGCCCACGTTTACTGACAAAGAAGAAACTCATCTCGCGTCTCTGGGGGGTACAAAGGATAGGGACGGCAAGTGGACCTTACCCGATGGCCGCCAGCTACTAGATCGACCGTTGACGCGGGACATTATTGCCCGTTTACACCAAGGGGGTCACTGGGGCGCCCAGGCACTGTGCGATGCCTTCCTGCGCCGATATGCTCACCCTGGTCTGTACACGGTAGCCAAGCAGGTCACAGGAGATTGCATGACATGTCGAAAGATTAACAAAAGGGGGCTGCGGCAGCATGCAAGACAAGGGGTTAGGGGTCTGGCGTATAGGCCGTTTGAGTATGTTCAGGTAGATTACACTGAGCTCCCCCCCATAGGTCGCCTGAAGTATCTATTAGTAGTGGTAGATCACCTGACAGGATGGGTGGAAGTTTCCCCACTACCACGGCAACGGCAACTCAGGTTAGCAAGATTCTACTCGAGCAAATCATCCCACGATTTGGGCTACCCCGCGCTATTGAATCTGAACAGGGGATCCACTTCACCTCGACCATCCTCCAGAATGTAGTGCAAGCAATGGGGATTGACTGGGATTTGCACACCCCCTGGCATCCTCCCTCCTCGGGCAACGTCGAAAGAATGAAGCAGACCGTCAAAAAACAGCTAACCAAACTCACTAGTGAAATTGGCCTGCCTTGGACCAAATGCCTACCCCTTGCCCTATTGCAAATTCGCACCCAGCCAAGGCGGGATTTGGGCGTCTCCCCTTTCGAAATGCTGTTTGGCCTCCCGTTCCATGGGCCGAAGGGGGAACCTCCTGTATTCGAGTCTCGGGATATGTTTGTGCAAAAATATGTGGTGGCTCTGGGGTCTGCTCTATCTCGTTTAAGCCAACAGGGACTTTTGGCACAGACGCCGCCCCTCGAGTTTGCGGTGCACACCGTCAAGCCGGGCCAGTGGGTCCTGATTAAAAGCTGGAAGCAACGTACCCTCGAACCAACTTGGGACGGTCCCTTCCTGGTACTTTTGACGACCGAAACGGCTGTCCGTACGGCCGAAAAGGGCTGGACACATTACACTCGAGTCAAGGGACCAGTGCCACAACCGACGGAGGACGAACGAACCTCTCTGACAAAGGCAACTAAGGAACAGAGACCCTGAGAACGAACTAATCGGACTTTGGCGAGTCTAAAGGAACTGTGCCCTCGGGCTACGGGTGTCGCAACAAAATGCGGTCAATCGTATTGTTAACTTGCTATGCCATTATCCTTGGGCTGGGTCATAGTGTGCGTGTTACCCAATTTGGCCTCCGTATAAAACAAGCAGAGGACCGTCAGTGGTTCTCCATCTCCGTGCTTGCCAACCAATCAACACAGACATTTAGCTTAGACCTATGTGAGTTGGTGCCCGGTAGGACTAAAAGTGAACGGAATCAAACTAAGCGGAACCTAGAGAGAGAAAGGGGATTCCAGGGTCAGACGTTAGTATTACAATTGCATGGTAGGGAAGGCCTAAATCGGCCTCCAGCCCCCGGGGTCCAGGCTATGGTGTCAGTTGTCCGTGATCCCATCACCCCTGGACGGGATTGTGGGCAGAATCAGTGCAATCCGCTCTATCTGACCATAAAGAACTTGGAAAATTACGGGGCGAGCCTTAATAGAACAATACTGGGTATTAGAGTTGGGGGCCAGGCAGGATGGGGGGGGGGGGGGAGGGATGCAGCTGTGCTGCACGTTTATCACGGTCATTGAAGCTGAGTCTGGGGGCGCATCCACCACTGATAAGCAGGAAAAGATTAGAATCATTGAGGTGACGGATTTGGAAAAGACCTTTGAAATAGAAACGGGATACGGGGAGGCGAATGCCTGGATGGAATAGGTCAAATATACTGTGAGGAGCATGAAAAAGCGTGATTGCTACGCATGCACGAGTGCCCGCCCTAACCCTCAGGTGGTCCCATTCCCGCTGGGATGGGAGAAACACCCACGAGCCATGGGCTGCATGATAAGGCTGTACCAGGACCGAGAGACCTGCAACGACCCCACTTGTCGACCCTTGAGGTTGAAGTTTCCCCCCGTCAGGTCTGAGGGGGCGCCCCGCCCGCCATCATTCTCAGGGGTAACGGGTACGCACCAGGCCTGCGTCTCTCGGACAGGACTACAGTGGGACGACGATGTGGGGACATTTGACAAGTGCAGCGGATCAATTCGGCTGGTCAATGAAACTACCGAGGGCGGGAATTACTCCCACATTCATGTGCCTAGGGCAGACCTCTGGTGGTACTGTGGTGGGAGGGTTCTGCGACGGACCCTGCCCCAAAAATGGACGGGCACTTGTGCAATCGTTCAATTGGCCATCCCATTCACCCTGGTATTCGAAAAACAAGAGCGACCCCGTTCTAGTGGAAGAACTGAGAGAGCTTTGGAGACCTCTTTCGATGATAACATATATTTAGATGCCATAGGGGTCCCCAGGGGTGTTCCTGACGAATACAAGGCTCGGAACCAGATAGCGGCGGGTTTTGAATCGTCACTGTTCTGGTGGGTGACCATCAATAAGAATTTGGATTGGATTAATTATATTTACTACAATCAGCAGAGGTTCATGAATTATGCCCGGGATGCAGTGAAAGGAATAGCAGAACAACTGGACGCCACTAGTAGGATGGCGTGGGAAAATAGGTTGGCCTTAGACATGATGTTGGGAGAGAAGGGGGGTGTTTGTGTCATGATAGGCACTCAGTGCTGCACTTTCATCCCCAACAACACAGCCCCTGATGGGTCCATCACCCGCGCCCTGGATGGACTCACCACATTGGCGGACGAACTGGCCAAAAACTCGGGCATCGACTCTGGCTTCACGGACTGGCTGGAAGCTTGGTTCGGTAAATGGACGGGGGTGGTCGTTCCCTTTCTTGTCTCATGTATAGTGGTGGCAGGGGTGCTCACTGCCCTTGGGTGTTGCGTTATTCCCTGCGTCCAGGGATTAACTCAACGACTGATCGAAACCGCCCTTACTAAGAAGGATGTTCCCTATGGGCAGGTTGAACGAATAAATCTCGAGATGGAACAACGTGAATCCCTCTTGGGCGGGGGTAGTATTAGAGACTGGCAGTTTGATGAACAAGCTCGGGAGTTATTAAATGCCCTGGAGAAGAAACTTACAGTTTAAAAATTACAGGCTGTAAGAAAAGACACGGGGGATTTGTAGGGGGTAGTGTAATTTTTAAACGGTTAGCTGCCTTTTAGTCTTCTCTACCTCATAGTAAACACAATCAGACACTCGAGACTGTTGCCGGACCTCCCCCACGTTTATATGAATGAAACAGTTGTAACAGCTTTCCTCGATAGTTGAGAGACCGCCCTTAACCACAGTTGTACAACATCATCCATATAAGGATAATATGGGAAGCTCAAACACTGATTGGCCAAGTGAATAACAAAATAATCGCAGGCACCAGAACCCAAATAAGGAAAACAGTGGGAATCCTAGCACTCGTTGGTCAAGACAGCAGTAGGAGACCCAGCCCACATATACATGTATATAATGCGTGGAGATTACTATGCTTGTGTGTGTGTACCTTTGGGAACAGCACCCGACTTTGCAAAGTTGAATGAAAAAGTTTTGGACAGACTCCTCCGTGTCTTTGTTCCTGGGAAGGGAAATAAAAAGTGCCGTAGATGGGGCTGGACAGCCACTTATCTCGCACATCAGCACCAAGGTAGCAGTTAAAAATTGAGCTAGATTGATCATTGCTCAGTCTGATGGATCAGGTATACTTCATAACAAAATGACATAAATAAAACAGCATATTAATTGAACTGTGGGTGACTGTTTTATTTTACTGTAGATCCTGCAATGGCCATAGACATTATAGATAACTGAAAGGTAGTAAACTTGATCCATCTATGTACACAGAGAAGAAGAGATAATGTGCAGAACTGCAGAACAATTAATTTGACCTATGTAGGGAAACAGTTAGAATCCATTATATAAGAAGTGATATTGGGTACTTAGAAATGAACAGCAAAATTGTTGAGATGCACATTGCATTTCTGACAGAAACATCATGCATGACAAACTTATTTGAAGTTATTTCTTGCAGCATAGACCATGGACAACCAGTGGAAGTAGTGTATTTGGATTTTCAGAAGTCTGGGCGGGAAAAACTTCTGGCTGCAACAGCTGCTCATTTTTTGAGGTATTTTACGTGTTGAAGGTTATTTCCCCGAATTCCAGGAGCAGCAATTTCTGTTTTGTATGCTGTTGCATTATTTTGAAACTTTGGGGGAAAAAAGTCAAAGCAACAGCAGTTTTAAGAGGGAAAAGAACAGACAAAGGAAGCATATGGTGAGGGGAGGCAACGGACAGGACAGCGTACCTGCACAGTTACTGCCTTTGCTGTTTCAATTAATGTATCCCTATATATCGGAGTGTGCCGAGAAAAAAATAACAAACAGTGACATTTACAACTGGTTTGGAGGAACTGTTTGGGCAATGTCCCCAGCCAGATAAGTGAATTGTTTTAACTGTGTCCTACAGAAAGTCTGCAGAAGTGAGTAGAGTGCGTTCTTCTTAAATTATATGTTTTTTGAGATATGTCCGTTGATTAATCATAACATAGAACTTATAAATATAAATTTAACTTTGGGCAGTGTTTTGTAGAGGAATAAGACAGTTTTGTTTTTCTGGGTCTGTAGATTGTGAAGGAGCACAAGTGGCCTTAGTAGAATCGTATGTACTTTTTTGTCAGATGTGGGAGTTTAAACAGGATTTAAGGGTTACTGCAGATTATGTCTGCAATAAATGTTTCTAGTTGCGAAGCCTTTCAGATTGAATGGATCGGTTGGAGAGACAGTTAGAGACAACGAAAAATTTGTAACAGCAACAGTATGTGATGGATGACAGTTATAGGAAGGGGGGAAGTCTCAGATGCAGTCACATAGATGGGTTAACTCCAATACCGTAAGAGAGGTAAGCAGCTCGTGCAGGAGTCTTCTGGGGCTGTCCCCATTTCAAACAAATATGCTGTTTTGGAAAATGTAGGGGGTGATGGATTCACAGGGGAACATAGCACGAACAGACAAGTTTCTGGTATTGAGACTGGCTCTAAGGTAACAAGGGGTA
Source organism: Chiloscyllium punctatum (assembly GCF_047496795.1). Taxonomy (NCBI): domain Eukaryota; kingdom Metazoa; phylum Chordata; class Chondrichthyes; order Orectolobiformes; family Hemiscylliidae; genus Chiloscyllium; species Chiloscyllium punctatum. The sequence goes on from NC_092757.1 coordinate 8,261,110, forward strand.
GTCGGATTCCATGAGGTCAATTGTGTTAGGGGTCTACCTAGTCTGAGGTACAGACAGACGTTTCTGTGGCCCGCAGAGAAAAAACACAATGGTGTGTTGCTTCCCTGGCGCCAATATCAAGATGTCTCAGAAACGGTGTAGAATATTCTTACGGGGGAGAGGGGTCAGCAAGAGGTAATTGTGCAAATTGGAACCAACGATATCGGAAGGGAAAAGTTTGAGATTTTGGATGGAGATTGCAGGGTATTAGGCAGAAATTTAAAAAGGATGTTCTCGAGAGTTGTAATATCTGGATTACTCCTGGCGCTGCGAGCTAGTGAGGGCAGGAATAGAGGGTTAGAGCAGATGAATGCATGGCTGTGGAGCTGGTGTTTGAGGGAAGGATTTGCATTTTTGGATCATTGGAATCTCTTTTGGGGTAGAAGGGACTTATACCAGAAGGACAGATTGCACCTGAATTGGAAGGGGACGAACATACTAGCAGGGAGATTTGCTTGAGCTGCTCGGGAGTGTTTAATCTAGTCAGGTGGGGGGGGGGAGCGGGCCAGGGAGATAGTCAGGAAATAGATCAATCTGAGATTGGTACAACTGAGAACAGAAACGAGTCGAACAGTCAGGGCAGGCAGGGACAAGGTAGTACTAATAAAGTAAACTGCGTTATTTAAATGCAAGGACCTAACAGGGAAGGCAGATGAACTCAGGGCATGGTTAGGAACATGGGACTGGGATATCACAGCAATTACAGAAACATGTCTCAGGGATGGGCAGGACTGGCAGCTAAATGTTCCAGGATACAAATGCGACAGGAAAGATAGAAAGGCAGGCAGGAGAGGAGTGGGAGTGGCATTTTTGATTAGGGTTAGCATTACAGCTGTACTGAGGGAGGATATTCCTGGAAATATATCCAGGGAAGTTATTTGGGTAGAACTGAGAAATAAGAATGGGATGATCACCTTATTCGGATTGTATTGTAGACCTCCTAATAGTCAGAGGGAAACTGAGAAACAAACTTGTAAGGTGATCTCAGCTATCTGTAAGAAAGTAGGGTGATTATGGTAGTAGATTTTACCTTTCCAAACATAGACTGGATCTGCCATAGCGTTAAGGGTGGAGATGGAGAGCAATTTGTACAAGAAAATTTTCTGATTCAGTACGTGGACGAACGTATTGGAGAAGATGCAAAATTTGACCCACCCGAGGGAAATAAGGCAGGGCAGGTGACTGAGGTGTCAGTGGACGTGCACTTTGGGGCCAGCTGCCATAATTCTGTTAGATTTAAAGTAAATATGGAAAAGGGTAGACCAGTTCTAAAAGTGGAAGTACAAAATTGGAGAAAGGCCAATTTTGACGGTTTTAGGCAAGAACTTTCAAAACCTGACTGGGGGCAGATATTCACAGGTTAACGGACGGCTGGAAAATGGGAAGTCTTCAGAAATGAGATAACAAGAATCCAGAGAAAGTATGTTCCTGTTAGGATGAGTGGAAAGGCTGGTAGGTATAAGGAATGCTGGTTGACTAAAGGGTTTGGTTAATAAAAAGAAGGAAGCATGTGTCAGGTATCGACGGGTTTGATCGAGCGAATCCTTAGAAGAATATAAAGGCAGTCGGATATAGCCGTAGCAAGTCGAATTACGGAGAATCCAAAGGGTATTTACAAATACATTAATGACAAAATCATAACTAGGGAGAGAAAAGGGCCCCTCAAAGATCAGCAAGGCGCAGAAAATGGGGGAGATACTAAACGAGAATTTCGCATCAGTATTTACTGTGGAAACGGATATGGACGATGTAGAATATCAGAAAATAGATTGTTACATGTTGAAAAATGTCCATATTACAGAGGAGGAAGTGCTGGATGTCTTGAAAAGGGTAAAGGTGGATAATTCCCCAGGATCTGAACAGGTGTACCATAGAACTCTGTGGTAAACTAGAGAAGTGATTGGTGGGCTTCTTGCTGAGACATTTGGACCGTTGATAATCACAGGAGAGGTGGTAGAAGACTGGAGTTTGGCAAACGTAGTGCTACTTATTAAGAAGGATGGTACGGACAAGCCAAGGAACTATAGGCCAGTGAGCCTGACGTCGGTGGTGGGCAAGTTGTTGGAGGGAATTCTGAAGGACAGGATGTACATGCATTTGGAAAGACAAAGACTGATTAGGGATAGTCAACATGGCTTTGTGCGTGGGAAATCATATCTCACAATCTTGATTGAGTTTTTTGAAGAAGTAACGAAGAGGATTGATGAGGGCAGAGGAGTAGATGTGATCTATATGGACTTTAGTAACGTGTTCGACAAGATTCTCCATGGGAGACTGGTTAGTAAGTTTAGATCTCATGGAATACAGGGACAACTAGCCAATTGGATACAGAACTGGCTCAAAGTTTGAAGACGGAGGGTGGAGGTGGAGGGTTGTTATTCAGACTGGAGGCCTGTGACCAGTGGAGTATCACAAGGATCAGTGCTGGGTTATCTTTTTTTGTCATTTACATAAATGATTTGGCTGCCAGCGTAGGAGGTATTGTTCGTAAGTTTGCAGATGACACCAAAATTGGAGGTGGAGTGGACAGCGAAGAAGGTTACCTCAGATTACAACAGGATATTGATCAGATGGGCCAATGTGCCTCGAAGTGGCAGATGGAGTTTAATTCAGATAAATGCGAGATGCTGCATTTTGGGAAAGCAAATTTTAGCAGGACTTATGCACTTAATGGTAAGCTCCTGGGGAGTGTTGCTGAACAAAGAGACCTTGGAGTGCAGGTTCATAGCTACTTGAAAGTGGAGTCGCAGGAAGGTAGGATAGTTAAGGCGGCGTTTGTTATGCTTTCCTTTATTGGTTAGAGTATTGGAGTTGGGAGGTCATGTTGCGGCTGTACGGTACACTGGTTAGACCACTGTTGGAATATTGCATGCAAATCTGGTCTCCTTCCTCTCAGAAATATGTTGTGAAACTTGAAAGGGTTCAGGAAAGATTTACAAGAATGTTGCCAGGGTGGGAGGATTTGAGCTATAGGGAGAGGCTGTACAGGCCAGGACTTGTTTCCCTTGAGCGTCGGAGGCTGAGGCGTGACCTTCTCGAGATGTACAAAATTATGAGGGGCATGGACAGGGACAATAGACAAAGTTTTTTCCCTGGGTTCGGGGACTCCAGAACTAAAGGGCTTAGGTTCAGGCTGAGAGGAGAAAGATGTTGGGTGGCATGGTGGAACAGTGGTTCGCACTGCTGCCTCACAATTCCCGCCACAGGCTACTCTCTGTGTGGAGTTTGCGCGTTTTCTCCGTGTCTTTGTGGGTTTCCTCCCACAATCCAAAAATGTGCAGGTTAGGTAAATTGGCTATGCTAATCTGCCCATAGGGTTAGGTGAAGGGGAATGAGTCTGGGTGGGTTGCGCTTCAGCAGTTCGGTGTGGATTTGGTTCCACACTGTAAGTAATCTGATCTAAATGTAAAAGAGACCTAAGGGGCAACATTTTCACACAGACAGTGGTAGGTGTATAGAATGAGCTGCCAGAGGATGTGGTGGAGGCTGGTACAATTGCAGCATTTAAAAGGCGTTTGGATGGTTATATGAATAGGAAGAGTTTGGAGGGATATAGGCCGGGTGTGGGCAGGTGGGACTGGATTGGGTTGGGATATCTGCTAGACATTGACGGATTGGACTAAAGGGTCTGTTTCCATACTGTACATCTCTATGACTCGATAACTCACACAGTGAGTTCGTAAATGCAATTAGTTTGAATGGTAATTGGAGGAATACGTGTAATTGGAAAGTTAAAGTTGGGTTGGATTTTGTTTAAGGGAATCGGAATATAGAGGGAAAGACATCATGAAGCAGTTGCATAGAGTGTTGATGAGAATGTACCTGAGCTATTGAGTTCAGTGTTGGTGACCTAATCTAGAAAGATTGCACTGATCACAGAGGACGTGCAATGGACATTCTACAGATTAATTCCTGAGATGACAAGATTTTCTGATGGAGAGAGTTGTCTTGCGACCTCTCCAGTTTCAAAGCATGAGAGGTGATCGCAGTGAAATTTCAAAAATCTATGATACACGTGATGAGGTGGAAATAAACAGGATGTTTCTCTACCTGCCTACTCTATATTTAAGGCAAATAATGACAGGATAAGGGATATGCCATTTAAGACCGTAATAAGGAGGGAATTCTTCCCTCGGAGGGGACTGACTAACATAGGGGCATTGAAGCCTGTTGGCAGGGCAAGATTAAGGAGTATCCCCAGATATTCTTCACGTATATCAAGTGGAACAGAACAACCAGGGAACATATAGGGCCTATTAGTGACTTGGCAAGTTGCATCCCAACTCAACTTCATGGTAGAAGGGTGTTTGTGTGACTGGAGCCCAATTTCCCCTGGTGTACCGCAGAGATCAGTGCTGTGTCCCTTATTATTTGTGGTATTCATAAGTGATGTAAATGTGAAGTGGGTAGGGGGAGTGTGAGAAGTAGGTTTGTGTTTGACACAAAGATTGGCCGGGTGGTTGGCAGTGTGGAGGAAGGTCTTATGTTACAAGAAGATACAGATGGAATGGTCAGATGGTCAGATCAATGGCAGATGGAATGCAACCCTGATAAATATGAGGTGATACACTTTGGAAGAAGGAACCAGACAGGGGAGTACTCAAAGAATGGCACCACACTCGGAAGCTCAGAGGCTGCCTCTCCACACATTTCTGAATGTGACTGGATATGATAATTGATTAGTTCAGCATGATTGGAGATAAAGCCTTTATTCATTGACCCAAAGGTTATACGAAATTTATATGGCAATTTGGTTAGGCCAAATGAAATATTGCGTGCAGTTCTGGGAGCCACATTACAGGAAGGATGTGATTGCTCTGGATGAGGTGCAGAGGAGATTCACCAGGATGATCCCTGGGATGGAGCATATGAGCTGTGGAGAGATGATGGGTAAGCTCGAGTTATTTATTTTGGAGCAGAAGAAGTTGAGTGGGTTAGTAATTCAGGTTTAATATTACAAGGGACATGGACAGGGTGAATAGACAACAGCAGTTCTTTTTAGTCAAAGTTTCAGTTTCCTTACAGTCTGAAAACAGGAAATGGAGAATGGAGAACAGAGAAACATGACACAACTACTTCACTTCTGTCGTCACAGAAAAATACATCAACAAAGCCTTCCCAGCAAAAGGATAAAATCTGAGTCTGAGGAGGAAATGATATTGAACAAAATTAGTAAATAAACTAATTTGGTGGAATTATTGGAACCGAAAATAATGGGGATAAAAAAAATCAACACACATTGATGAAATGGGAAACATATTTGAGAAACTGACTGGTAGATTAATTACAGAAAAAATAATAGAGGCATTGAACTTGGATTTTCAGCAAGAATTGTAATAGAGTCCCAAGCCTAGTGTGCAATGTAAAAGCAATTGGGATAGGCGGTAATATATGAACATGGTGTTAAAATGGGAGTGTTGACAGGAAACAATGAGTAGGAATAAATGGATGGGTTTCAGTTTGGAAGGCTCATGAGGCATTGCAATGATTGGTGATGGGGTGCCAGATATGCACAATACATCACAAACATCTCGTTGAGGGATTCAAATGCAAAGTTTCCAAGTCTGCTGACGGAACTAGGATTTTGAAAATTGAGGACGATGTGAAAAAAATTTCGAGGTGATTGAAACAAATGGAGTGAATGAGTAAACATGTGGCAGATGAAGAGTAGTGTGGACAGATGTGATGTTGTCTACTTTGTTGGGGAACACTAAAATGCCAGCCAATCATTTAAAAAGGGAGTGGTTGAGAAATGTCGATCTATGAAGACACTTTTCTTCTGTTATTGTTTGGACAGACCTCTGAGTTCCATGCAGGGCAGTGAGTTCTGAAGACAGAAGCCAATACTGGAAATACATTGACACAGAGACCAGTTTACGCAGACCCATCATGTGGGGAGCTGTAACATTTAAAAAGGATCTGGGATCTCCCTGTACACCAGTCACTGAAAGCAATATTGCAGGAGCAGAAAGCAGTCAGGAAGATAAATGGGGTGTGGACCCTCATTTCAGGTGGACTTAAGTCCAGGAGTAAGGGTGTCTCAGTGCAGCTGTACAGGCCCTTGGTTAGACCTCAACTCGAACATTGTGCAGTATTGTGTGCAGTTTTGGTCTCCGTACCAAATAAAGTACAAACCTGAAATTGAGGGAGTGCAGCAAAGGATGACCAGACTGATCTCTGGGATGACAGACTTTTATGGAGCAGAGTTTGGGGTGACTGAGCCTGTAATCCATGTGGTTGAGGAAAATGAGTGGAGATCTCAGAGGAATATATAAAGCACTGACAGGGTTCGATAGATTGGAAGCAGTGATGATGATTCCCCTGGCTGGGACGTCTCAAATAAGGAGCCACAGTATTAGGTACAGACAGGTCACATTGCATTTAGATAAGAATAATTATCTGCACTCAGAGACTGGTGAACCAGGGAATTCTCTCTCACACAAGGCTGTGGAAGACAAGGTATTAAAGACTATTAAGGATGTCTCGACACCAAAGGGGTGGTGGAGAGAGCAGGAGTATGGTGTAGAAATAAATTGTCAGTCATCATTATATTGAACTGGACAGCAAATTCGACAATTCAAAGGGTTGACTGCAGTTCCTACTTTATAGCTTCACAAGGTTAATGACATTAAGGGATGTGTATAGTGTGTGGGAAAAGTGCATTGAGGAGATGTTCAGACATTAACCAGAATGGGGCAGGCTCAATGTGCTGTATGGGCCATTCCATTCCCAAAGTTTCTGAGCGGTCTGTGGGAAAACTCTGTAAATGTTGTCACAAGTTCGCAGATGTTAAGAAGCGGGTCTCTGCCGGTTCAACAGGACTGTGTTTCCCGTTCCCTTTTCCATACCGAGGGTGGGGCTGGATGTTCTGTCAGGTTTTACCCTTTAAGACGTCGGAGCAGTTTGATACAATAGAGTATCATGTTTGGCATTTTCAGAGACCATTGAAGAGTGTATCACATGTCTGTGTGTCTGGAGTCACGGTTAGGCCAGACCAGGAAAGCACGGGAGATTCACTTCCTGAAAGTACATTCGAAAAGCAAATTGTTGTTTACAATCGACATTGACTTCAAGGTCACTCTTACTGAAACCAAATTTGAGATCTCGATATTTTATTAATTGCTTTTAACTTCCACCAGCTGCCAGAGCATTAGCCTGGTCTGGATTATTAATCCAGTGACTTTTCCAAAACAGCATCATCTCCACATGGGGACCTATTTGAAACCACACTGAGCAAGTTATGTCTGTGCTGCTTGACAGCTCTGTCAAAAAGAACTCCCAATTTGACTATCGTGATGAGACTGAGCGGGTTGTAATTGGTCAGATTGTAATTAATCCCCGCTTAGGAAATGGACATAGCTGAGTCATTTTCCACATTGCCAGGGAGATGTCAGAGTTAGAGCTGGAAGGAAACAGCTTCCCCAGGGACAGGGATAGTGAGAGTTGGAGCTGCCTTTTTTTAGAGACATGAAGTGGACGAAATTTAATAGTCTACTTCAGCTGTATGTTTTTGAAAAGCCACAAAATAGCCAGACATTAAAATAGATTGCTTCAGCATTCATGAAAAAAGTGACTTTGAGAAGGAAATAATTCCAAGGCCAAAGAATGGATAATCCGATTCGCAAGATTCTGAAACATGCCATCATAGTGATAAAGAAGGTTCTTGTTTTGAAAAATTGATGATTTGTAACAGAACACAGATGAAATAATGAAATTGTAGCCCAAAAACTCTGAAGAATCACTACAAAAGGTAACTTATTCTGATCTCAGTAAGGATTCTTTTCATCCTCAAACACAGCAACTCAAGTTATCTTTCAGAAGCTCGCTGCGCCTTTGAAACTGTTTACGATATTAAAAGTTCTAGTTAAATATTTGGTGAATAATCATCCACACAGATTTCAACGTAATTATAAAACCTTTAAGAGATGCCTGGCAGGTCTTGTCTCATTCGCAAAGAAAAAGGTTAACAGTAGAAATAATAATAATATTATTCCGAATTTTGCATCAGAATCAACTTTTTAATGTAAAATGTGAGAAGTGGTAGCCTGCCCAATGAAGAATAGAATTTATGCAATCCTTCAAAATAAACAATGAGGGGTATGACTAAAAAGAGCACAGCCACAAACTTTGGAATACATTATAGAAAGATCCCAAGGCCTAGAGGTAACAAAAATCGTTAAACTTCCAAAACAAATAAGAAGCTCGGGCTGTCCATGCGAGTGTCAGTTGTTTTACAAGATTGGTTCCGCAGAAGGGGAGTGGAGGGTACACTGACAAAGTTGTGTTCAATCATTGCAACACAAAACATATAAAAATACTGTCTTTTTACTTCAAAATCGAAGTGTGTCATTGATTTGCCTTCTGATCTGAGCTAAAGATTAAGGAAACGATTGTCTTCTCATGTCAAAGCCAAATTCGAGGAAGATCCTTTGGTATACTCTCAACATTAACGAGGTTTTGCTTGAATTAAAGTCCATTCCGTGCCTGTGTCCTCTCTGCCTCCAGAGTCTTTGTCCCGAGCTGGGGAATCTCGCTCCTACAATAAGCAAGGAACATACAGATCATAGGGTAAAGGAAAAACTTAGACTGAGACATAAAGGCTACACCAGAAAGGGCATGCAATAGGCAACATCTTTGTGAGCAAGATCAGCATTATTTGAAGTTAGAGAGTCCATTCCTGAGTTTAATAATGGGCTGGGATGATGCTGTTCATGAGCCGCTGGTTTGTGTGTTCAAGATTCTGTATTGTCTGCATGATGGAAGAGATTGTAGGAGATCCAGGGTGCGATGTGTCTTTGATAATGTTGTCAGCCGTTCCGCGGCAGTCAGCTGTGTCAATGGAGACAATGGATAGGACGTTGGTTTCCGTGATGGCATGGGCTGTGCACACAACCTGCTGTCATTTCACTTACTGTCCTGGGCAGGGCTGTGGCCACACCAGGTCATTATGCACCCAAATACTTTGCTGTCAGTGGTGCATTTGTAGAAATTGGTGAGGGTCCTTGTGGACATGTCAAATGTCCTGAGCTGCCAGAGAAAGAAGAGGCTTTTTTTGTGCCATCTCGGCTGTCACGTCTAAATGGGAGGTCTGTTATCGTCGCTCCAAGCAACTTAATGCTTTCAACTCTTTCAACTGCAGTTCCATTGATGCAGATTGGGGCATGTTCTCCTCATTTCTTTCTGAAGTCATTGATCAGTTGGTTAGTTCTGCCGACGTTGAATTAGAGTATGGTCTCAGTGCAGCACATCACAAAGTCCTGTATTTCCGTTCTGTGTTTTGACTTGCCATCATTGCATACCTGTCCTACTGTGATGGTGTCATCAGTGAACAAGTAGATGGCATTTGTTCAAAATTTTGCAATACAGTCGTGGGTATACAGGGGTATAGTAGGGGGCTGAGGACACATCCTTTGGGATTTCAGTGTTGAATGTTATCATGGAAGAGACACACTTACCTATTTTCACTGATTGTGTACTGTGGGTCAGAAAGCTGAGGATCCAAATTCAGAGGGCGGAGCCAAGACTAAGGTCAGGGAGTTTGGTGATCAGTCTGAAGGGAATAATGGTGTTGAAGGTGAACCTATAGTCAATGAGCAGGAATCTGACGTCGGTGCCCTTGTTGTCCAGATGTTCCAGGGATATGGCACCCGCTATGGACCCATTCCACTGGTAGGAAAATTGTAGGGGATCGAGGCAGGCTGGGAGACTGGAACTGATATGGGCCATGACTAGACTCTCGAAGCACTTCATGCCTCCCTCAGTCTCCTGCGCTCTAAAGAGAAATGTCCCAGTTTATCCAACCTCCAACTATGACTCAGACCCTTGAGGCCTGGCAACATCCTTGTAAAGTTTCAGTTTAATACCATCCTTCCTATAGCAATGTGACCAAAACTGAACACAATGCTGAACTGGTAAATAATTGGATCTATAAGTTTCACTCTGCTGCCAATTATTATGCTGCTGTGATATTGCTTTATTTTTTGAGTTATTCTGAAACCTTATTATTCATTGAATCCTCTGACGGTAATCCCCTCGGGTGAACGTCCTGTTGACTGCTTGAATGTGAATCAATCTATTTTGTTTGGACTGATATTTTGAGGCCGCTGTATATCAGAGAACAGGAAGAGATGATGGATGATTGTGCAATGTGTGTCCTTTACTGGACCAACTTGGCTCTCCAGGCACCTGAAGCTTTTATTGTGGACCAGAGTGCCTCAGAATCGTTACATCACAGAAGGAAGCTATTTAGCCCATTGTAGGTCCATGCACACAGAACATTACAGCTCAGTACCTACAACATTCTTCAGCACTGCCGACAGATCCATCGACCTTACTGTCAGCCGTAAATTTACTAACTCATCCTTCTATACACTCATTAAGGTAATTTTCAAAAGGACAAGCAACAATCACTCCAAAGCAGATCCTTGCAGTATACCCCTAGCAACTAAACTCCAGGATGAACATTCCCCATCAACTACCACCTTCTGTCTGCTTTCAGCTAGCCGATTTGTGATCCAAACGCTAAATCACTCACAATTCCACGTCTCCATATTTTCTGGGAGAAAGTAAAGATTGCAGATGTTTGAGATCAGAGTCGAGAGTGTGGCGCTGGAAAGGCACAGCTGGTTAGGCAACATCCGAGGAGCGAGGAGACAATGAAGACTGCAGATGCTGCAGACCAGAAAAGTGATTCCTGATGAAGGGCTTACAAGACAAACATCAACGTGCATGCATCTTGGACGCTGCTTCATCTGTTCTGCTTTTCCAACGCCACACTCTCCATATTTTCTTCAATAGCCTACCATGGGGGTACCTTATTAAACGCTTAAATGAAATCCACATAACTCACTTTACCCTCATCCACCTGTTTGGTCACCTTCTCAATGAACTCGGTAAGATTTGTGAGGCATGACATACCCTTCACAAAACCTTGTTGACTATTCATAATCAAATGATTCCTTTCTAGATGAGAGTAAATCCTATCTCTTATAATCCTTTCCAACACCTTACCCACAACCAAAGTAAGACAGGTATCTAATTACCAGGGTTGTCTGTTCTCCATTTCTTGAGCAAGGGGACAACGTTTGCTGTCCTCCATTCTTCTGGCACGATCCCTGTAGATAATGGCGATGTAAAAATCCGAACAGATGGTTGTGTAAACTCTTCCCTAGCTTCTCAGAGAATCCTAGGATAAATCCCATCTGGCCGAGGGGACGTATCTGTTTTCACACTCTCCAGAACTGCTAACATCTCCACGTTACGAACTTTAAACCCGTATCTCAGTATTGGCCTCGACAGCATTTTCTTTCTCCACTGTGAATACTGATTCAAATATTAATTTATAGCCTGTCCTATCTCCTCACACTCCACACGCAACTTAATACTACTGTCATTGATTGCCATTAATCTTCATTTGGTCATTCTATTATTCATGACGTACTGATAGAAAGCTTGAGGGATTTCCGCGATCCGACTTGCCAAATACTTCTCATGCTCTCTCTCCTGGCTATTCTTAGCTCTTTTTTAAAGTCCTTCCAGGCTGACTTGTAACTCTCAAGCATCCGAACTGAGCCTTCACGTTTCATCTTAAAATAAGCCTCCTTCTTCCTCTTGACAAGAGATTCAACTGCTTCAGTAAACCACAGCAGCCTCACTCGACCACTTCCTCCTTTCCTGACAAGTATAAACTTATCAAGGACACACAGTAGCTGTTGTTTGAAAAAGCTCCCCTCTTAAATTATGCCCATCCCCTACAGTTTCCTTCCCCATCCTATGCATCCGAAACCTTTCCTAATCGCATCATATTTGCCTTTCCTCCAGCTATAACTCTTGCCCTGCGGTATACACCTGTCCCTTTCCATCGCTAAGGTAAACATAACGGAATTGTGGTCACTATCAGCAAAGTGTTCACCTCCCTCCAAATCTAACACCTGGTCCGGTTCATTACTCAGTACCAAACCCAATTTGGCCTCGGCCCTTGTTGGCCTATCTATATACTGTATCAGGAAACCATTCTGCACACATTGGACAAAAACTGACCTATATAAAGTAATTGAACTGCAGCATTTCGAGCCAATATTTGGAAAGTTAAACTCTTCCATAACAACTACTCTGTTATTTTCGCTCCTATCCAGTATTATTTTTGTAATCCTTTCCTCGACATCGCTGGAACTTTTCAGAAGGCAATAGAGAACTTTCAGCAGAGTGACCTCTCCGTGTTTGTTTCTAACCTCTTCCCATACGACCTCACTAGACGAGTCCTTATCAAGCATCCTTTCTACCAACGTAAAGCTGTCTTTGATTTTCAATGCCACCCCACCCTCCCACACCCCAACCCCCACCCCGCCCCACTTTTAGTACCTTTCTTGTTCTTATTGAAGCATCTAAACCCGGACCCTCCAACGATCAGTCCTTTCCCTGCTCTATCCATTTCTCCAAAATGGCCAAAACATCAAGTTGGGCGGCACGGTGCCACAGTGGTTAGCACTACTGCCTCACAGCGTCAGAGACCCGGGTTCAATTCCCACCTCAGGCGACTGACTGTGTGGAGTTTGCACGTTCTCCCCGTGTCTGTGTGGGTTTCCTCCGGGTGCTCCGGTTTCCTCCCACAGTCCAAAGATGTGCAGGTCAGGTGAATTGGCCACGCTAAATTGCCCGTAGTGTTAGGAAAGGGGTAGATGTAGATGTAGGGGTATGGGTGGGTTACGCTTCGGCGGGGCGGTGTGGACTTGTTAGGCCGAAGGGCCTGTTTCCACACTGTAAGCAATCTAATCTAATCTAATCTAAACTGCACAATTTGGAAACAGGGTGTGATTGAAGGGATGCTAAAAGAGGGTGAGTTGGATAGATCAGCAGACAGCATGGGGGGAGATAGGCAGGAACAGACAGAAAATGGAAGTTTTATTCAGAAATTCTCACAGACTGCAAGACCTTTATCTAGTACCATACCCTTTGAGCACTTTGCAGATACTGGCTGTGGTCCCAGAGCATTTATCGCCAATAATATCACAGAGCTGTGTTGCTGACAGTTAAACAGAGTTCAAAAGGCAAAGTAACTTTTTTTTCTCTACAGCGAGAAGGTGATTTAATTTAAATAGACTGGATGAACAGCAGCAGGAACTGGGAATCGTGCTCGATACTGAGAAACTGCGCCAGAGAATCTCAATGAGGTGGATCACTGACAGAGGGGAAATCAGCATCTCAGCTGTGGACCAAAAAATGATTGACAAAGATTACACATCACTTCCGTGGTTTTGTGATACACATTTCAATTTATGAAGCTCAATATCACGAGTGTATCTTATTTCTTTGGACTTCCCATAGTTTAGTACGGACAGAAAATCATTTTGTCCCCGTGTTTTGTGTTCAATAAACAAATTTTACTCCTCATTCCTCACTTTAGATGTATCCTTGAATCTGTTCTTCATATGAGTTATAAAGAGTAACATTCCAATACTGATGACTGGGGAATAATATTGTCCCTCCCTCCAGTCTGAACTGTCACATCCCACAATTCTTTCTGTTTCCTGTCTCCTCCACAATGCCATAATCACACTGTAATTGAAGTCCAGTAAATAACATTTCATCAAGTTCACTAACATCGATAACATCAAGAGCACAGGCCTCATCTGCCTCTCTCTAAACCTGGAATAACAATCTGAATTGTATTCGCCACGTTCAATTCTCTGTTAACATATCCATGCCATTTGTCTGTTACAACCCCACGTTTCTCAGACACGCATTCGCCTCAGATCATGAATTATAAAAATTGTCTCAATGTTTAATTGAAATTGTAATGCTTGATCAATAGTTCCAGGATGTATGTTTCCATTTATAATCAGAGACACGTGTTTACGTTCTGATAAACTTATGGCATTACTCCTGCATCCAAGACAGATTGAATGGTTACACTCAATTGATCTATCTGCCTCAAGATTTGTTCCATCAGTCACATATCCAATCCAGAAAATGACAGTTTGAATCATTGTTTTGAATTTGAATAAAACAATATTGAATTGAAAGGCGTTGGCTGGAGCTATTTGTTCAGTGACTGTGATTAATGTCATTCTCCGTGGATCCGAGATGTGTCACTGGATGGCTTGCCTCTTCTATTAATTAAGGACTTGGTTCAATGTGTTATCCCAGTATGGGCGGGAGCATCAATGACTGGACGAACAGGGATCAGTAGCTAGAGAGACAGGCGGAGGAGAGATAAGAATCTGAGAACATTAGATTGGAATGTTCCATTAATGGATCAGAATCTGAGAACCTTAGACTGGAATATTACAATAACAGACAGGAGTTTATCCGAGGGTCTTTTCTACCTTTCTCAGCCTTGGATATCATTAGCCTCACGGATCGTAGATATCCTTTGGATTACTCAAGGTGGTTACTATCCTATCCTCGCTATAGTTGGTGTTCCTGGTAAGTCATTCCATCTGACCATTAAGCTGAGTTGTACTGAATTGCTGTTCATATTCAAATTTTAAAATTTGCAAGTCATCATTTTCAGATCCAGTCAAAAATTTTATTCCTTACTGATTATAACTAGCAAATTACTATTCACAGCTTACTCAACAATACACGAGGAGAAACCAGACTGTTCCTAATTTCCATTATCTTTTTTCTTCATTCATATTTACATTTCTACATATTCTCCCCACTCACCAATCCTGCCCAAGACCACTATCAGGATATTTCAGTCACCTTCTCAGCCTCAATGCAGCTGCTGAATAATCCATCGTTTGTGCCTTTGGTAAATTCAGATATAACCGTTTCAAGTCCCTTCTAACTATGCTTACGTCACTTGAGCTGATTAATTTGTCCTCTCCACAGAATCTGTCACATGGACAGACAGTGCATGGTGGTCAAGTCATTGACTCATAATCAAGCGGCTCAGAATAATAATTTTTTCGTGTCTCATGAAGGAAGTTGATGGAATGCAAATGAAATCATCACGACTAGTTTTAAACATGAGCATATCTGTTTGCCTCATGTCCTCTATAGAAGGCAATGGGATTTCCTTTCATGTTCAGGTCTCTGTGTGACTGCAAACCCACATTAATATGGTTTACTCTTTATTATCCGTGCAACAGCTGAATCAGGCACTCAGTTCAAGATCAGCATAACATGCTGGCCTGACCAGGGCTGCACACATCCCGTGAGGGAAGAACAAAAGGAAAGCTAGCTCCCTTTCTCTGCCTGATTTCCATTTTCCTGCAAGTCATTTCCATTCAGGTAGGTGACCATTCCCTGTTTCAAGTGAATTCTTTCTGATTGAGTCCCTCTGAACGTGATATACATCCACATTGACACCTCTGGTGATGACAGACGCACAGATGTAAGAAACTTCAAAATTCCACATCATTCGCAGTGCAGAGAGAAGGAATGGCTTTTTATACCACAGGTAAGAAGCTGAGACAGCTAAGTGAGGGAAAAGAATTGTTGTGATCAACCTTAGAGTGTTGTTGAGATAGCATTTGGAGTATTCTGCACAGATTTTCTCTCCTTTATAAGGAATAATCCTCTTGGCAGAAACAGTATAAAGGAGTTTTACCAGACTAATTATTGGGATGATTGTCCCATCAGGAGTGCATGCGGATCTGTAGCGCTTTGAAGAATAAGAGGTGATTGCATTGAAACTTAAGGTAATGGACAGTCACTCATTATATTCCAAACAGAACTCATCCGGTGATAAATTTCATGTTTTTTTTAAGTTGGTTTACATAATTCTCAATGGCTTAAAAGACTCTGAGAATGTTCCTCTCAGTCCAAGCCACTCCCCATTTCGATAAACTCTTCCAACATTAATCCAGTGCATTTGTTGTGTGATCATACACAGAACTTCACGTTATCCTCCATCCCGACAGGAGCCACAACACCTTCATTCTAAAACAGTTAACTATCCCCACCAGCTCCTGAGCCCCACGAAGAACATGGGTCTGTCTTCTTGGAGATGGAAGATGCCTCCTTGAGGCTTGGCATGGAACATTTGATTCCTTCCTCACTGCCAGCAAAACACGTTAAAGAATCATTTGTTCCACAGGCAATGGAGCCACGAGGAGCATTGTGAGCAGTCTATGAGTGCAGTCTCTGCTCCGTTCGTTTTCCAGGTTGGAGCATCAATGACACCCTCCTATTCCTGTATAAGTGTCTCGAGGGTTGAATGGTCTCCTCCTGGTTCCATAGAACAGGTTTAGGGGTCTTACTGAACTCTGCCTGTTCCTGTTTAAAAGTTCAATGTACTGACCAGACGCCTCCTCTTCCTGTGGAACAGGCAGGAGGATTGAATGGGCTGTCCCTCTTCTTGTTCAGTCATTTCGATGGACTGAATGGTTTCCACATATCCGGGCGTAACCAGCTTGAGGTGCTGAATGAGCTCCTCTTTTAACTGTGGAAATTTGCAGTGCCTGGCCGTTCTGTTACATCAACGTTACCGACACTTTAACAGCACAAACGTGAATGTTGTTTGGGTCTTGCTGAATATAGACACAGACCGGTTCAGAAGCTGAGTGGGGACAAAATGTTCTGAATATTGTGTGATCTTCAGTGATCACTCCACTTCTGATCTTGGGATAGATGGGGAGCGCCGGGAATGGGGGCACATAGACGTTGATGAAGGAGCTGAAGATATTTGTGCTGAGGAAGTAAATCTGAGGATCTCCTGAAGAGATGTCCCGGGACTGTGAGGATTGTTGGCCACCGACCACAAACATCGTCCTTTGTGCTCTGAAAGACCCCAACCAGTGAGGAGGAGAGACCTGATTCTCATTAAGCTCAGATAAGTAGGTGGTCTTGATGACATCCTTAGTCAACTACTGCCTTGATATCAAGGTCATTCACTCTTTCCTGAACCCCTGTGTTCACCTCTTGTTCACATCAATAGGTGACGGTATATGTGTAGAGAGTGTTTTCCTCTCACAGAGGGTAATCAATGTCAGGAATTATCTGGACTAGAGAGTTAGGGGAGCTACATCACTGAAAGTATTTAATGGGGTGGTACATGAATCTTTGACCTGTCAGAGAGCTGAGGAGTGTGAATAACTGGGCATTAAGGAGGAGTTAATGCGAACAGTAGATTAGCCATGATCGTCCGAATTACCTATTCCTGTTCCTTATGTTTTCATTTTCTGTAATTTCAAAGTAAACGGCTGTAATTTTCCTAGATGAATTGATGGGTTTCTGAAGAATATCTTAACAAAGTTTATAAGACATAACATGTAATATGTTCTGAAAATATGCCAATGGCAAAATTAAGAGAAATAAATGTGCAGCTTTCTTACAGTTTGATACCAGATAATTGAGGAACGGGAAATAGCAGAACTATGGAGCAAATACTTCAGTTATGTCACCACAGAGGAAAACAAAACAAAAAATAAAACTTCCTAGCAATAATAAGGATCTTTAGTCTGGTGAGAAAAAGGGAATAGAATGAAATTGGCAACTAAACAGTTTAAAGAAAGTATCGGACTGACATTAATGGGCATAGTCAAAATCAACAGAGATTTATGAAATGTGAATCAATTTTGAGATAGTGGCTATTAGCAAAATTATGGAGAAGCTATAAATGCAATACGAGTGGAATCTCAGAAAGATTTTTGATAAAGCCCAAGCCTATTGTACGAATTCGAATCCTGTGGGACTGAGGCTCATATATGGTCATGGTTTTAGAATGGGAGAGCTGGCAGGAAAAACTGAGTAGGAATAAAACAATGTTTTTTTTTAAAAAGAAATGGAAGTCTAGGAGGATATAGCAAGGATCGTGGCTTGGGCCCCAGCTACTCCCAATACACATTATATATTTGGTTGAGGGGCTCAAATGCAACATTCCAAATTCTGCTGACAGCACTGAATGATGTCAGCATGTGAGTGGGTGAGGGGGATGTAAAAAAGCTCCAAAGTGACTGAGACAAGTGACATTACTGGGAAAATACGTGGCAGATGGAGACCAATGGGGGAGATGAGATGTTGTGCACTTTGATGGGAACAATAAAAAGGCAGCCCCTCATTTGAAAATGAAGTGGTTGAAAAATGTTGTTCTATAAAGGAACGTAAGCTGCATTTTTGTTTATTTCTGCGCAGCCCTCTAGGTACATGTAGGGCAGTGAGTTCTGAAGCAAGAAGTCAATACTGCGAATGGCATTGGCACACTGTATATAGACATTGTACACAGGGCAGACATCGTATATAGACCCTGCAAGGGGGAAACTGGAACATTGAAATGAATTTGTATCTCCCTGTACATCAGTCACTAAAAGCAATATTGCAGGAGCAGAAAGCAGGTAGGCAGATAAATGGTGTACTCACCTTCATTTCAGGGGAATTGAGTACAGGAGTAAGAGTATCTTACTGCAGCTGTACAGGGCCTTAATGAGACCCCATCTCGAACATTGTGCAGTATTTTGTGCAGCTTTGGTCTCCTTACCCAACAAAGGACAAACCTGACATTGAGCGAGAGCAGTGAAGGATGACCAGACTGATCTCTGGGATGACAGACTTGTTGTGGGAGCAGAGTTTGGGGCGACTGGGCTTGTATTCCATGCCGTTTAGGAAAATGAGTGGTGATCACAGTGAAATAAAGAAAACTCTGACAGGGCGAGACAGATTGGAAGCAGGGACGGTAATTCCCTGGCTTGGACGTCTAAAACAAGGGGTCACAGTATTAGGTACAGACAGACCACTTTGCATTGAGATGAGAATAAATGTCTGCACTCAGAGAGTGGCGAACCAGGGATACTCTTTCCCAGATCAGGCTTTGGAAACCATGGCGCTGAATATAAGTAAGGATTTCTGGAAATTATAGGGATATGGAGAGAGCAGGAGTATCGTGTGAAGATAGATCAGCTATCAGTTCAGGTTGTTCTCCAATAACACAGTAGCTGTGTTCCTGTGCAACACTGTGTTGTAGAAAATCGTCCAATATTAATAATGACGTCTATGGGAAAAAAGAGGGTAAGGGACAAACCCCCCAAATATCAGTAAAAGCAAAGTTAATTTTAGTCTAATACACACACTAGCACAGTCTAAAATACATCTTTAAATCACATATTGTAATGAAACTGTCCTCTAAATGTAACACTTTCAAACTACAGTCACTGACTACAACAGTGTACCTTTCAGCACACTCTTCAACAGAAAGTGCGTGGGGCTGACTGAAAACGTGATGCTGATGGGGAAATTCCAGTTCTCCTCAAGATTCTCCCACAGTTTGAAATAAAGTTCTTTCTAAGTGGATACTACAACTCCCCGTTTCAGGCTCATTTTCAAGGCTTCCAGATCGGATTACATTCCTGTTTTAGCTGAACACATTGTTGTACATTTTGCAGACAGAGGATCCTGAGGCTGGGTTTTGCTGTTCAGTTGGTTCCCGGCAAGGAATTGCTTCACAATGAACGGGAGTTCACTTTATGGAAAAAGGTTCACGAATCACATTGCAGCCAAATTGTATTTAATCAACATGTGTAATCTGAGAACTGCCTGTATATTAAATGGAGGAGCAAAATTGATGGGCTGAAGGGACTACAACAGTTCTCATTTTATATTTCACAATGTTTAAACATATTATGGCATACGAATATTGTATGGGTAAAACTGCATGAAGGAGATGTTCTGCCATTAACTTGCACAGGGAAAGCGCAATGCATTGTGTGACGTACTCATTTCCCGATGTTTCTATGCAATCTGTGGGAAAGCTCTGTAAATGTTGTCACAAACCGTCAGACGTTAGGAAGGAGGTCTCTGCAAGGACAACAGGACACTATTTCCTGCTCCCTTTTCTGACTCCAAGGTTGGGGCCTGGTGTTCTCTCCGGGTATATCCTTTAAGACCTCGGACAATTTGATACAAATGAGTGTCTTGCTTGGGTGTTTCAGAGACCATTGAAGAGTTGATCACATCTCTGTGTGTCTGGAATCATTTTTAGGCCAGACCAGGAAAGCACGGGAGATTCACTTCCTGAAAGTACATTGGGTAAGGGGATGGATGTTTACAATCAACATTGGACACAAGATCACTGTTACTGACACCAGATTTTAGATCTCGATATGCTAATAATTGTTTTTATTATTGCACCAGCTGCCACCAGCTGCCCAAGCATTAGCCTGATCTATATTAGTCATCCAATGACAATTCCACAACAGCACTATCTCCACATGGGGACCTATCAGAAACCACATTGAGCTGTTTATTTCTGTGCTGCTTGACAACTCTGTTAAAAAAAAACTCCCACCAATTTACTGTTGTGATGGGACTGATGGGGTGGTCAGATTGTATTTATTCCCCTCTTAGGGAACTGGACATAGTTGAGTAATTTTCCACATTTCCAGAGAGATGTGAGAGTTGGGACTGGAATGAAACAGCTTCGCCAGGGACACGGCTTGATGTGCAGCACAGGTCTTCAGCCCTGCTGCAGGAATGGTGTCAGGGCCCATTGCCTTTGTCGTATCTACTGTGCTCACCTGTTTCTTCATGTCACCTGCAGCGAATCGAATTGGTTGAAGACTTTCATCTGTAATTCTGTGGGCATCATGATAGGGTGAGGTGGATTATCGACTCAACATGTCTGACTGAGGATAGTGCAGAAACCACATACTTGACTTTTACACTGACGTACAGGACTGTTCCATTATTTAGGATGGGGATATTTGTGGTGTCCTCTCCTCCAGTAAGTTGTTTATGGTTCATCGACATTTATGCTTGGATTTGGCAGGATGACAGAGCTTAGATCAGATTTGTTAGTCGTGGGATCATTTCTGCCTCTGAACCAGATGTTAGTTCTGCGGTTTCGAATGTAAATTGCGGTAGCTTTAATGCGTTGTTATCAGGTAAAGATACACATGGTATTGACCCTGGCATCTTCACCCACACTCGTCACTGAACCATAGATCTGCTTGATGGTAATAGTGGACTGAGAGCTTATCCTGAGGGAAAGGATACAGATTGTCATTGAATACAATTCTGCTTCTGCTGCTGCTATGACCTATAGCATCTATTATAACCCAGTTTAAGCTCCAATATCTACGATTAAATTCGACTGACTGTCCCCCAGTTCACACCGAGACCCATTCACCCAACTGCCCTGTATTCACTGATCTACTCAGATTTCTGATGCGGCAACCCTTCCATTTTCACATTCTCATTCTGCTGAAATTCTTTCCTTGGTGTCACGCCTCCAATTTGTTACTTTAACTCAATCAATTTTAGGTACTAATCTGAATCTTTTCCTTTCAGTAATGCCATCTTCTGTATTTGAAGTGAATGTGTTTCCTTCAGTTTTTCTCCCTAACCATGATTCAGAGCACTGCAGTGTCAGTGATGCCAGACTAAAGCAGTTTCAGAGTCACGGAACTTGTCACCATGCATTATTGTTCAGTTCCCAGTGTACGGCGCTCCATGTTGGATAGGATGTTTGAGCATATTTGACAAATGTCGGTGGAAATTGTTCAAAAACAGAAATTGCTGAAGAAATTGCTAAAGATGTTGCAGGATTTTCTGGAGTGAATGCAGAGTTAAACTTTCAGGTCCATGAACCTTCTACAAAGCTCCCTGTTTCTCCAGCAATTTTTGGTATTTTTATTTCCAGGATTGATCGTTATTTGTTGAATTGAAAAATTGTTCTGTACCCAAATTCACTTCTGGATAAACTCTGCAGGTCTGTCAGCATCTGCAGAGACAGAGGAACAGAATTAGTGTTTCAAGTCTAGTGTGACACTTTTCAGATCTGAAAATGATTGGAAAATTTGCTTCTTATCCAGAGATAGGGAATGGGTGACAGGGAAAAGAGGGTGTGACAAAAGATAAAAGAAGAGTATGTAAAACTGGTTTAAATTAAGATGTGACAGGGGGAAAGGGGTTCTCTCTATTGAGTGCAAGATAAGGAAGACACAAGCACACAAGGCCATATTGTAATATGGAGAAAGACAAATAACAGTATGAAGGTTGGGCTGAGTATTGTTTTACTGCCATGTTTAATATAGTTTCAAATTTGCAGCACTTATCTTTAAATGTTTGTTCTTGAAGATAGTATCAGATGGAGTGTAGAAGGTTGTGGACTGACATTATAGAAGTTTATGAAATCATGAGAGGTATGGATTGGGTGAATATACAAGGGTTTTTCCAGAGGACGGGAGAGTTCAACCATAGAAGGCAAAGGTTTAAGGTGAAAGGGGGAAGATTTAAAGTGGACGAGGAGGCAATGTTTTAACACAGAAGGTGGTGTGGGTATGGAATGAGCTGCCAGAGGAAGAGTGATAGATCCTTGTAGAGCTGCAACATTTAACACTCATTTGGACAAACATATGAATGGGAAACATTTAGAGGCATATGGGCCAAATGAAAATAGATGGGCCTAGTATAGTTTGGAAAATCTGGCCAGCATGGACATTGAGGAAAGCTTTACGCAGAGTCAGTGTGGTTTTGTGAAAGGGAAATTGTATTTTGCACTGTAAAAACATTCAATTTTTTTCTGGAGATGCCTGAGAATGTAACAAGCGGACTTGATAAAGCAGATCTGGTAGATAAGAGGCTTTCCAGTGATTTTCCACAAGGTATAACAGAATAAAAGATCTTACTCAAGACAGAAGATAGTAGGATGATGGATAATGTATTAACATATGATGATGATTGGTTAACACATAGACATCGGCCAGTCAGGATTAAAGGATCCTTATGATAAAGGTGTATCTGCTGGAATGCCATACATATCAGTTCGATGGCATCAGTTATTTACGATCTATGCTGATAGCCTGAAGGAGAGAATTGAGTGCAGTATACATCCGAGTTTGTGGAATACACTGAGAACCAAAAGCCAGGCTGCTATTTCATGGAGAAGACTTCCAGAAAAAGGAGCAGTACAAAGTGATTGGAGTGTTCCTGTGTATTAAATATACAGTCAACATGCTGATGCAGCAAGTAACCAGGTTGGATCATTAGCCGGCTTCCAGAGATGAAATGGTGGAGTTATTCAGAATCCCTATAATGGTGAGGTGATTATTCATTGGGGTTTAAATGAATGAAGAGGGATACTGTTGAAATATACAAGATACAGAGCGGGCTTGAGAAGGTAGATGTTGAGAAGTTGCTCCCACTCCTGGGCAGAGTGTCGAACTCGAGGACATAGATACTGAATAAAGAGTATCGATTTCAATCTGAGGTGCAAAGTGATGTATTCTCTCAGAATGTAGTGAATATCTGGAATCCCCTAACCCAGAGAGATTTGGAGGGATACAGGAGTCGGCAAAAGGTGGAGTTGAGCCCTTGAGTAGGTCCGCGATGTTCTTAATAAATGAAGGGGCTAGCCTGAGGAGCCGAATGACTTACATCTGTTACTATTTATTAATTTCACATGTTATGCTTTTGGAAATTAACTGGTTATTTTCCTGGAGTTGTGTTGCACAATGTTGCATTCAGGGACAGCAGGTGATTTGTTTGAGTTAACCGTGGGTGGGGTATAGGGGCTGTATTCCCAGCATATCTAGGTCTGTAACATGACCCACATCTAGAGAAGAGGTTACATAGAGGGGAAGCCTGGAAAGAGAGATTGGGGGTGGGGGTCGATTCCTGACCCAGGCTTGATTTTCCAAGTGCATTTCCAAAACTACACCTAACCATCGGAATGGCCTCGATCTGCCCTTGTGTAGCAGGTGTGAAGGGCTGAATGGAACATCAGAACACAGGGCTGAGGGACACGAGGTGGCCATTCGGCCCTTTGACACTACCCCACCAGTAAATAAGGTCACGGCTCATTCCATTGTGTACCCAGCTGCACTTTGTTCTCCATGCACCATTATCCCTGATTCACCTGTCTATGGAAATTCAGATGAAGCCAGCCTCGACGTAATATAAAGATTCAGTCCTCCCAAACTTCTGGGAAAGAGAATTCCCACTGGAATGAATGCCCACTTGGTGAATTTTCCTAATTATTGCTCTGACTGAGGTTGCAGGGTGCCACCGTTTCCTTTTCTAGTCACACTCCTCCACTGTTCGCAACAAATGTTAAATGTAACCAGGTTGGTGATATGGCCGATCATAAAGGTCTCAGACCAAGTCAGGTTCAGTGACAGGAACAAGTCAGGCAGATTTCTTTAGTCAGCCACAAGTCGCTACTAGAACTAATGGATGTGCATGGTGGATCTGTGGTTTTCACTGCTACTTCACATCCCCAAGGAGCTGGCTTCAATACCAACCTCGGCCGACGCTCTGTGTGGAGTTTGAGCAATCTCTAAGCAGGTATCTCTGTGGGTTTCCTCACAATGCTCCAATTTCCTCCCACAGTCCAAAGATCCGCAGCTTAGAGTGGATTGGCCATGCTAAATTGTCCATAGTGCCCAGGGATGTGTAGATTAGGTAGGTTAGTCATGGAAAATGCAGCATTACATGGATAGGGTAGGGGGTGCAGGTCCGGGGGGATGCTGTTCTGAGGGTCAGTGTGGACTTGATGGACTGAATGTGCGGCTTTCACACTGTAGAGATTCTATGAAAATGACAATAAATTTGGACTATACCCAATCTGATCCACTCTCGTCTAGGCCTTGTATGTTTCAATAGGATCAACTCTCTTTCCAAGAGTGACATGTTAAGGCCTTCATAATGTAAGGTACTCATTCCTGGAATACGTGAAGTGAAACATCTCCGAACTGCTTCCAATGTAATTATATGCTTTCTCAGATAAGAAGACAAAGAAAAATTAATCTCACACTCAGATCTTGAGTTTTTTTTTTGATTTCTCAGTATTGTTGGCCTTTGTAACTCTCTTCCCCACAGAACATTGGAGGCAGAGATATTGGATATTTTTGAGGCACTGGCAGAAGGTTCAAAAATAACAACGGAGTTAAGGATTATCGGCGATTAGCAGGAATGTGCGTTGTGGGGGAAATGTAGACGGTGTTACCAAATGACATGGCTCCAGAATATGCAGGAATATCAGTTAAAACGAAATGATAATATCGATAAAATGTTAAGGGGGAATCCAAGATGGCGACGATCCAGTAGTTCTGCTTTACTGAGCTCTGCATCACAGCACAGGCCAAGTGGATCTCTAACCCACCCCATCCCAGCCATTTACTTAAAATTCAACACTAGAAAGAGCGATAGAATCTTTACTAATCCCGTTTTGTCAAAGGGAAATGGCAAAACACGGGAAAGGATCGAGTTAGTCCCAACAAGTGGTGCACCCGTCAGAAGCATCGAACATGCCTGAGACCGTAACTGCAACCCAATCTGTTCGTTCGATAGACCCAGTTACTCACCAAGCCTTGGTCACTGAGTTCACCAAGTATGTGAAATGATTGAAGCCATGATTGAAGAAGGATTCAGCCGTGGCTAGAGCCGCTCTCAGCTGTGCTCCAAAAACAGCAACCTGACAGCCTTGGAAACAGAACAGACAATGTCAAGCGCCGAACTGCATTGACACAGACCACGTTTGATTCCTCTCAGGAAAGGATCCTCGCCCTTGAAGTACAGGTCCATACCTTAGCTGAACTGGGACAGGATGAAGAATGTTCACATTGTGTTTATGCTGGACCAGACAGCAGGTGGTCACCAATGAGATTTTTCCAGATCTGACTGCTGTGAATCCTTCAGTTCGAAGCTGAAGAGGGACGAGTGAAGACTAAGACAGTTCATCGGGTTATGGCACGCTGGTCAGACTCAGACCAACGCCTTCGCCCTGTCCTTTTGCAGTTACATAGTTATGGGGATAAACAAAGACTAATGGAATCTCAGTGTGGTTTCCAATGGTTTTAATTCACGAGAGCTCCAGGATTAAATTCTTTCAGGACTTTTAAGTAGCAGTGATTCAGAAAAGAAAATCTTTTGATGATATCAAGAGAAGAGTAAGGGATTCAGTATTCCTTACGGAACCCAGCGATGCTTCATATTGCTTTCAATGGATCCATATGGATCCATACACTCTTCTGACTCTTCAGAAAAAGCAAAAACCTTGTAGACATTTTAAAGTAAGCTGGATATTTAGATAGTCAAGTTCTTCTCGTAAAGAGATTTTGTTGAATTTTTCTGGTATTAGCCAGTGTTAAATTAGAGTCAGGCGTGGGTAGAGTTCTTTTAACTTCATCATTCGTATTACTACTCGTTTTCTCTTTCTTTGCTTGTGTCTGGGGTGTGGCTTAAGCTGGAGGGAGTTACAAATGTGGTTGTGATGACGAAGTGCCGACCTCAGGTCAGTTGAAGCCCGATTTTTGTTATTAATTGCCCTGAATGCCATATTGGTAGCGGGCAGAAGATACAGTTTTGGGATATGTAAGCGTCCCCAGTGGGCGGGGAATGTGGTACATTCCCCTATCAAGTGTCATTGGCACTTTGGATTTTGTTCCTTTTTTTTATGTGTTTAGCTTTGGAAAGTCTTTAGAGTTTGTTAGTTGTAGTAGTTTTAGTTTGTACAGTTTTTAGACTCAATGAGTCTTTTGTCATTAATGTTCTGCGATGTGTAATTTGATGTGAAACTGTCGAGAGTTCAAATGTTGCTACAGTGTGTTATGGATAATGACGTGCTTAAATGGTGTGCCTGAAACATTAAGGGGAGCCATCTGCCAGTCAAGAGGAAAAATGTACTTTCTCATCTTAAAAAAAGAGAGGGTGGATGTTGCCCTATTGCAGGAGATGCACCTTGATGACAAGGAACATTTGATGTTACAACAGGGTGGATTTGATCGAGTTTATTTCTCGTCTTTTAATACTAGGAGTAGGAGAAAAGTTAGAATGCACAGGAAGAATCTTTTATTTAAATTACTAGATTGTATTAAACACCCACGGAAGGATCATAATCCTCAAAGCCTTGAACTATGGGAAATAATACAGTATTTTGAATGTTTATTGCCACCCAGCGCACCCTCTTAAAATCTTGTTAGATGCATTTTCCAAAGTAAGTTATCTTAAATCGTGGCACCTTATTATAGAAGGAGATTTCGACTGTCTTATGGTCTCACGGTAGACAGAATGTCCAAATGTCCCCCAATACCCTCGTTTTAATGTAAGCAATTAGTGGATTTGTGTGCAGAACTAGAGCTGGTGGATGCCTGGAGGAAAATCTGCCTGACAAGTAGGAGTTTAATTTTCTGCTTTAACCTGCAGAAATGGAACACGAGGGTTGATCGCTTCCCCATCCCTGCCACAATCTTAGATTCGGTGGCAGCCTGCACACAGGATTTGGTGTTGGAGAGACTGTTAGGTCTGAAGGTTGATAAGTCTCCGGGACCTGATGGCCTGCATCCCAGGGTACTGAAGGAGGTGGCTCGGGAAATCGTGGATGCGCTGGTGATTATTTTCCAGAGTTCAATAGAATCGGGGTCGGTTCCTGAGGATTGGAGGGCGGCTAATGTTGTGCCACTTTTTAAGAAGGTTGGGCGGGAGAAAGCCGGAAATTATAGACCAGTTAGTCTGACCTCAGTGGTGGGAAAGATGCTGGAATCTATTATAAAGGATGAAATTACGGCATATCTGGATAATAGTAACCGGATAGGAAAGAGTCAGCATGGATTTATGAAGGGGAAATCATGCTTGACTAATCTTCTTGAACTTTTTGAGGATGTAACTCGGAAGATGGACGAGGGAGATCCAGTGGATGTAGTGTACCTGGATTGGGGGCAAAGTACTAGATTGGATAGAGAATTGGTTGGCTAATAGGAAACAAAGGGTAGTGATCAACGGCTCCATTTCGGAATGGCAGGCAGTGACCAGTGGGGTACCGCAGGGATCCGTGCTGGGACCGCAGCTTTTTACAATATATGTAATTGATATAGAAGATGGTATCAGCAATAACATTAGCAAATTTGCTGATGACACAAAGCTAGGTGGTAGGGTGAAATGTGATGAGGATGTTAGGGGATTACAGGGTGACCTGGACAAGATAGGTGAGTGGGCAGATGCATGGCAGATGTAGTTTAATGTGGATAAATGTCTGGTTATCCACTTTGGTGGCAAGAACAGGAAGGCAGATTACTACCTCAATGGTATCAAATTAGGTAAAGGGGCTGTTCAGAGAGATCTGGGTGTTCTTGTCCACCAGTCAATGAAGGCAAGCATGCAGGCACAGCAGGTCGTGAAGAAGGCTAATAGCATGCTGGCCTTCATAACAAGAGGGATTGAGTATAGAAGCAAAGAGGTGCTTCTGCAGCTGTACAGGGCCCTGGTGAGACCACACCTGGAGTACTGTGTACAGTTCTGGTCTCCAAATTTGAGGAAAGACATTCTGGCTATTGAGGGAGTGCAGCGTAGGTTCACGAGGTCAATTCCTGGAATGGCAGGATTGCCTTACACGGAAAGACTGAAGCGACTGGGCTTGTATACCCTTGAGTTTAGAAGTCTGAGAGGGGATCTGATTGAAACGTATAGGATTATGAAAGGACTGGACACTCTGGCAGGAGGGAACATATTTCCGTTGATAGGGGAGTGCCGAACCAGAGGACACAACTTAAAAATACGGGGTAGACCATTTAGGACAGAGATGAGGAGAAACTACTTCACCCAGAGAGTGGTGGCTGTGTGGAATGCTCTGCCCCAGAGGGCAGTGGAGGCCCAGTCTCTGGATTCATTTAAGAAAGAATTGGATAGAGCTCTTAAAGATAGTGGAGTGAAGGGGTATGGAGATAAGGCTGGAACAGGATACTGATTAGGAATGATCAGCCATGATCATATTGAATGGCGGTGCAGGCTCGAAGGGCAGAATGGCCTACTCCTGTATCTATTGTCTATTGTCTATTGTCTATTGCACAATTGGGAATATGACCCCAACATACCTGCCCCAGAGGTGGGATAGAATTCAGATAAGATTATGTTGTATGCAGATAGTCTTATGTTTTTGTCAAATCCCACAATTTTGGCAGCTCACGTGATGCAATGCAATAATTCGCTTGTTGCCTTTTCGGGCTTTAAGATTCACTTTACAAAGTTGGAGGCCATGCCTATGGGAGGTATTGGGGAAATACCTGATGTTGAGTGCAAATCCTTTTAAATGGTCCCGGGTGGGGGGGCGGGGCGGGGGGGAAGCTGTGGTGGGGGAGGGGTTTCCTATTTCTGTATATTCATTACATCCGTCTTTGATCATTTACTTAACATGAACTATGTCCATTTGTTTGACAAAATTAAACAAGACCATCAAAGATGGGAGGCACTTTTAATATCCTGGCTGGGTCTAATAGTTGGTATTAAAATGAATATGCTTCCTCATTTGCTATTCCCAGTTTGAATGCTTCCTTTGACGTTTCCGAGACAGACATTTAGGAGACTTTATGGCTGGTTTAGCTCTTTTATTTGGCACCATAAACGACTCTTTATCAAGCTAACCAAATTGCAACTACCCCACAGATTGTGGGGAGTAGATCTCCCAGATAAAATCTATCAATTAAGCTCTTTATTATCCTATGTTAGTGTCTGGGCTGCTGAGGAGTCAGCGTCAATAGGGCTAGATATTGAACCCTCTCAGACAAAGTGAACCCTTATTCGTCTGTTGGTCTCAGACAGATTGACAACATTTATGGAGTATTGCCATAACCCAATAATTATCAATACTGTTAAAGCATGAATGACAATGCGTCAGATTGAGGGCAATACAGCCAAAACCATGTTTCTTACTCTTATAATTGGTATACTGGGTTGTCCTCGGGGGTTAATGGATTCCAGGTTTAAACTGTAGGCAGCCAGAGGTGTGACTTGCCTGAATGTTTTAGAATTAGTTGAATCCCTACAGTGTGGATACAAGCCCTTGGGCCCTGCAAGTCCACTTCGACCTTCTGAAGAGTAACCCACCCAGACCAATTCCCCTACCATCCTATATTTACCCTGACTAATGCCCAAACCTACACATCCCTGAACACTGTCGGTGATTTATCAATGGTCAATTCATCTAACCTGCACATCTTTGGACTGTGGGAGGAAACCCACAGAGACACAGCGAGAATACGTTCACTCCACACAGCCAGTCAGCCAAGGCCGGAACCAAAGCCGCGACCCTGGTACTGTGAGGCAGCAGTGCTAACCACTAAGCCACCACGTGTTATTTGAGGGGAAAACAATGATATCATTTGATCAAATAATTCCTACGTATGGACTACCGAGTAGAGACCTCTTTTGTTATTTTCCAGATCAGAGATTTGATTTGTAAAAAACGCTTTTAACAGACTCTTACAGTTCTGATAGAGAGAAGAGGATGCCTATTGCTTAGAATACACTCTCTGTCAGTATCCCTTATCATTTGTTGGAGAATGTCCCCTCAGACGAGACTGTGCAGCTTTGTGATGTCTGCGAGAGAGAGGTGGGGATTCAGAACACTTCGGAGACATGGGAGGATATTTGTGAAAATGCTCGAAGGATTTTGATCTGTAATAGGACCCATTCCATGCAGTTGAAAATTCTTCATAGGGTCTATCTGACCCCAGATTGTCTCTCAAAATTCAAAGTGGGAATATCTTCAGCATGTACTAAATGCAGAATGGCTACAGGCACTCTTACTCATTGCTTGTGGTCCTGCTGCAGGCTTCAGATATATTGGAGCACTGTGGTAGGTGTGATAGAGTGGGTCGAGGGGACTGAATTGGAGGTGGACCTGGTTTCTCTTTTCTTTGGCCTGTCCAGGGTACTTTACACAGATGCACATGGGAAAAAAAATCTTATTTTTTGTTCTAGGAAAAATATTCTGTTTTGTTAGATGTCTGAAACCCCCGGCTCTGTTGGATCGTCGTAAGCTCTTCATGTACCAGTAATGTACACCAAAAAACAGAGATTTACATAAGACATGGCAGCCCTTTTTAGATTACCGCGATACAGGCTTATCTGCCACTCTCAGAAGGGCTTTTATATAGCCATGACGATATTGTCTAATGAATCAACATTCAGAGAGGAAGAACAAGGAACATAAAAATGTGTATCAGTTCATGCTTGTTGATGAACGAAAGCTATCGTTTTGTTATGCTGAGCTGCATTATTTATTCATTATTTATTGTTTATTTTTGTTTTTCTTTTGTCTGTGTAGTGTTTTTAACTTGTTTTGTATGTACATGAAATTGGATGTATTTTTGTTCAGTTATTTGAGTTATCTTGTTATTCATTTATTATAATATTAAAAATCTATTTTTCATTAAAATTATATATTTTTAAATGAAAATGCTAACATTGATGGACTAGAGTCCCAAAAACTGTTATTAGAGAGACCACTTATGGTGGATTATATTGAGTATCACCACACCTGGGGTGATGGGGTGAGGTTGAGAGAGCGTCCCCTTCATGGTAACCTCTGTCAGTGTGAGGAAATGAACCTGCTCTATTGACCTCCCTCTGCATCACAAACCTGCCGTCCAGCCAACTGACTGGGAGGCAGTGTAACTGTTACAGACAGAAACAGTCACAGACAAAGGGTAAGAGTAACATTCATAACAAGGAAAGTGGTACAATGCAGATAATAGTCAAGATAACACCTGAGGGTAAAACAGTTCTCTGTTTGCAATTGTATTTTATAACAAGATGTGTTTAGAAGCTGTCTTTGGTTTAATATCATTAAGGTGAGTCAAGTGAAATAACGAGAATTACCATGTGTAGTTGGATATTTATAACCATAAAATAAGTGTAGATTTTTGTTTGGTCTGTGTAATACATGCTGACCGTTGCATAAAAGTATAAAGATGATGGAATATATTGTTAGGCTTGTCCGTCCCCATGGAAAATGCCCTCAAACAGGCGCTTCAAAAGATCCGGGGTAAAGGTGCCTGAGTGCAACCTGGTCAGTGACAGGAACCCAGGGTGTTGAATGAGGAAAAGTTCCTGTAACATGGAGTTGAGAAAACCATCAGATCAGCGGGGACCTTATTAAGTGCCAGAGCACGTTTGAAGAGCTGAAATGCTTCAGCATGGATTGAAATGTGTGTTAATTGAAAAACGTACATCTTTACTCCTTCCTCTTATGTGTTACACACTGGGACACTGCCATTTTCCAGAAACTGGGAATTATTTGGAACATTATCTGGAACATTCCATAATTGGCATTCTCCAGAATATTCTGTAACTGCTCTGGGGGATTTGCAAAGGCGAAAGATCGAGATAGAGAGAGAGGGAAGGTGTTGCATGCATTAGTGGGAGTGGGGGATCATGAGCCTTGTTCAGGGATCGCTGCCAGAACAGATATACAGTGAGTGTGAGGGCGCAGAGAGAACACGGTGACCCTTATCCTGACAGAGCGGGGAAGGTTATTGATGCTTGTCCTGTATTGCTGGACATTTCTTCAGACAGCAGATACTGCACTGAGTTGGGTGGTGAGCTCAGACCATGTTCGGTGGCTGATGTGGCTCCGTCTGGGAAGAGCATGGTCCCCCTCTGTACTAGTCCATCCATTATATCCACCATGGTGTAATTGCCCCTTATCGGCCAATCTGCCATTTCCCTGCCCTTGCTCTCATCCTTTCCTATCGGTGTATTTGTCCAAATGACTTTATAATGTTGTTATTGTACCCACCTCAAACACTTCCACTAGCAGCTCAGTCCAAATGCGTACCACGCTCTGTGTAAAAAAGTTGACCCTCAGGTTCATTTTTTTTTCCTTTCCAAACATTAACGGATGTTTGCTCGTACTCGATTCCCGAACCTTGCAAAACGATTTTGAAGTATTCACCCCATGCACGCCTGTCAAGATTTGGTAAGATGTACACGTCCATATGAACCCTCTCAGTTTCTTACGCTGTAAAGAAATAAGTTCTAACCTGTCCAACGTCTCCCTATAACTCAGACCCTTTAGCTCAGGAAACATCTTTGTAAATTTCTTCTACATTCTTCCTCGTTCAATAACATCCTTTCTAGAGCAAGCTGAACAAAACTGAACACAATACTCAAACTACAGCCTTACCAACATTCTGTACAACTGCAACATAACGTCCCAACTTCTAGAGTCAATGCCCTGATGAAGGTCAGTATGCCAACAGCCTTCTTCACTGTCCTGTGTATCTGTGACTCAAATTTCAGACAACTGTGCACCTGATCTCCAACGTCCTTTTGTTCCACTACACTCCTTTAGGCCCTCTCATTCATCATTAAACTCCTACCTGGATTTGACATTCCAAAACGCAAGATGTCACACTTATCTATATTAAACTCCATTTGCTATTTCTCAGCCCACTTCCCCAGCTGATCAACGTACTTCTGCAATTTCTGATAACGTTTTAACATTCCTCACTGCAAATGATGGCTCCTATTGTAGTGTCACCTGCAAACTTACTAACCTTGCGTTGTTCACTCTCATCCAAATCATTGATATAGATAAAAAAACAGCAATAGGCCCAGCACCGACACCTGAAGCACTCCATTAGTCACAGGCCTCCAGTCCGACACGCATACCTCCACCCTCGTCATTTGTTTCCTAATGTCAAGCCAGTTGTGTCGCCAATTTGCCAGTTCACCTTGGATTCCATGCGATCTAACCTTCTCGAGCGGCCGACTATGTGGACCCTTATCAAAGGCCTTACTAAAATCCATATAGACTATGTCCACCACCCTGCCCTCGTCAACCTTTCTGGTCAGTTTCTCAAAACCCTCTAACAAAATTTGTAAGGCATGATCCGCCAAGCACAAAGCCATGCTGACTGCTCCAAGTCAAACTCTGTCTTTCCAAATGCATGCACATCTTATCTCTCAGAACCTTCTCAAGTTGTTTACCGAAAACAGGTGTGAAGTTTACGGGTCTATATTTCCCAGGCTTTTCTTTGCAGCCATTCTTGAATAAGGGCACAACATTTGCTACAGCCCAGTCTTCTGGAACCTTGGCCCCTAAACCTTTGCTCTCGCCTCTTGCAGTGCTCTTATATATATCTGGTCAGGACCAAGAGATTTGTCTGACATTGTGCATTCTAATGTGTCCAACAGCACCTCTACTGTGAGATGGGCACTAGCAAGATATGACAACTAACCTCCCAAAGGTCACAGGTCTTCATGTCTTTTTTTCATGGTAAACACAGAGGGGAAATTGAGGACTTCACCAATCTCTTGAATTTTTACACATGCACGCCTGTTTTGGATTTTAAGACATCATATTCTCTCTCTAGTTGTTCTTTTTCTTTACTATATAGAATTTGGATTCACCCTAATCTTCTCTGCCAAAGTTATCTCATACCCCCTTTCCGCCTTGCTGATTACCTTCTTCAGTAACCTCCTCTATCCTCTGTGTACCTCCAGGGATTCCCTTGATCTGAGCTGCATGAAACTGAGGCACGCCTCCTTTTTCTTCTGAGATAAAAACAATAACTGCAGATGCTGGAAACCAAATTCTGGATTAGTGGTGGTGGAAGAGCGCAGCAGTTCAGCCAGCATCCAACGAGCAGCGAAATCGACGTTTCGGGCAAAAGCCCTTCATCAGGAATAAAGGCAGAGAGCCTGAAGCGTGGAGAGATAAGCTAGAGGTGGGTGGGGGTGGGGAGAGAGTAGCATTGTGTACAATGGGTGAGTGGGGGAGGAGATGAAGTTGTTAGGTCAGGGAGGGAAGGGTGGAGTGGATAGGTGGAAAAGGAGCCAGGAAGGTCGGACAAGTCCGGACAAGTCAAGGGGGCAGTGCTGAGCTGGAAGTTTGAAACTAGGATGAGGTGGGGGAAGGGGAAATGAGGAAGCTCTTGAAGTCCACATTGACGCCCTGGGGTTGAAGTGTTCCGAGGCGGAAGATGAGGCGTTCTTCATCCAGGCGTCTGGTGGTGAGGGAGCGGCGGTGAAGGAGGCCCAGGACCTCCATGTCCTCTGCAGAGTGGGAGGGGGAGTTGAAATGTTGGGCCACGGAGCGGTTTGGTTGATTGGTGCGGGTGTCTCGGAGATGTTCCCTAAAGCGCTCTGCTAGGAGGCGCCCAGTCTCCCCAATGTAGAGGAGACGACCCACCCTCCCATTCTGGCACTTACCCCTGCCACCGCAGGAACTGTAAAACCTGTGCCCACAACTCCTCCCTCACTTCTATCCAAGGCCCTAAAGGAGCCTTCCACATCCATCAAAGTTTTACCTGCACATCCACTAATATCATTTATTGTATCCGTTGCTCCCGACGTGGTCACCTCTACATTGGGGAGACTGGGCGCCTCCGAGCAGAGCGCATTAGGGTACATCTCCGAGACACCCGCACCAATCAACCAAACCACCCGGTGGCCCAACATTTCAACTCCCCCTCTCACTCTGCCAAGGACATGGAGGACTTGGGCCTCCTTCACCGCCACTCCCTCACCACCAGACGCCTGTAGGAAGAACGCCTCATCTTCCGCCTCAGAACACTTCAATCCCAGGGCATCAATTGGGACTTCAACAGCTTCCTCATTTCCCCTTCCCCCACCTCACCCTAGTTTCAAACTTCCAGCTCAGCACTGTCCCCTTGACTAGTCCAGACTTGTCCGACATGCCTAGCTCCTTTTCCAGCTATCCACTCCACCCTTCCCTCCCGACCTATCACCTTCATTTCCCTCCCCCACTCACCCATTGTACTCTATGCTACTTTCTCCCCACCCCCACCCTCCTCTAGCTTATCTCTCCACACTTCAGGCTCACTGCCTTTATACCTGATAAAGGGCTTTTGCCCGAAACGTCTATTTCGTTGATCCATTTTTTCTGGTCAGAGCCTCAATATCTCTTGTCATCCAGGGTTCTCTCTTACAGCCTCACTTTAACTTCACCATCACAGGAAAATAGAAACCTTGAACTCAAGCTATCTCACATTTTAAGCCCTCTCTCTTGCCTGAGATCCTTTTACCTCGAACCAAACTCCTTCGATCATCCCCTGCAATCCCCTGTCCAATTACAGCAAAATTCGTCTTGCCCCAATTTAGAACTTGAATCTGTGGAACAATTTTGTCCCTCGCATAACTATTTTAAAATTAAAACAACTCTAGTCACCTTTCTCAAAATGCTTCTCCACTTTACCTCCTCCACCTATCCTGCCCTATTTCCCAACAGTAGGTCGAGTCTGCCACTTCCCACGTAGGACCCGCTATATAGCTTGTGGAAACTTTCATGGACACACTTAACAAATTATGTTCCGTCTAAATTCTTAAACATCTGGAAGTCCCCGTGTATGTTCCGAAAATTAAAATCACCTATTATAACAACGCTATTGTTCCTGCAAGTCTCCCCAGTCTCCCTGCATATTTGTTCCTCTAATTCCCATTGTTGATTTGGAGGCTTATAGTGCAACCACTATAATATTGCCATCTCCTCTAACTTCTTTGCACCATTCACAAAACCTCACTGTATATTATCTCAGTTGTTTTATCTTTAAATACTGGGGTGATACTCGCCTTAATTAGAACTATTGGTATTTAAACTGGTTCCACTTACATCTCTCCCTCGCAGTGATTTTCACATCCACGGCACTTCTTGTCAAGGCATAGTGGAGATATGGAGCTATAAATGGATTGTTGCTGCACATCCTGTCACTTCCAGCATTGACTGCAAGTTTCCCCACGCTGGGCAGGGAGCTAACACAGTGTTACCAAACAATGCAACAGCCTGGGTGTATATAAGAACGAATCAGTGCGGTCTGCACAGCTCCTCACACTGTACATTTAGGCCAGGATTATAGATCAAGCATTGGTGTGGGCTACACAGAGTTCAATTCTGGATATTGCTGGGATGCATTCAGCAGTACGATAGCTGGATCTACACTGTGCTCCATCCTGAACGTATAATGGATAGGCTGGTTATGTGAGTTGGATGCGAAAGTGAGAGAACTAAACATCTGGCAATATCTTTATTTTGTGTTTTCATCTCTGTGATTGGATCCATCAAATCCTGAATCATCTGGTTCGACCCATTCCTCTGGATGAGTCATGGTGACTGTTGTTACAGCATCTGGGTGTGCAACATTACCAACAATGGAGCACAGGCTGCAGAGAGTGGAGTCTCCGTAAAGTAAAATGAGGGAGTCACCATCAGATCAGCCGTGGTCTTAGTGAATGGTGGGACATGATTGAATGGACCACTAATGCAACTTATTCATTATATTGCTGTTTCTTCTAAGCAAACTCCCCTTCTCTCCCAGTGTCCCATACTGGTGGGGAGTGAGTCAGCTCCTCCTGTTCCTGCGTAATAGGATCCTCGGGCCACACGAGCTTCCATATTTCCCTGTGCCCCAGTTAGGGGCAATTGAGTGACTGGCTACTGTCCCTTTATCACAGTCTCGAACAGTTGAACGACTCCCTCCTGTTCCTGTGTCCCAGTCTCGAGCAGCTGAGTGACTGCCAACTGTTCCTGTGTCCCAGTCTTCAGCAGCTGAGTGACTACCTCCTAATCCAAAGTTTTGTGAAAATACATGTCCTCCTCGTGCTCCAGAGTAACAGGCTCCAATAGCTCTGAGCTCCCCTGCTACTCCTGTGGAATGGAGTTGAGCGATTGAATGGCCTCTTCACATTCTTTACGGTTCTTCTTGACGAAAAACCTTTCTCCTGTTTCTGTAAAACACCATCAAAATCTGAATGATGCATTTTTGTTTTTGACTCTCAGTAATTGAGCAAACAAGCCGCCTGGCAGAATTCAGAAGCTGAATAGCCTCCTCCTGATCCCATGTTAAACACTCAAAATTCAATAGACTCTCAGAGATGTACATCACGGAAAAGATCCTTCGGTCTGTTCATGCACACCGACCACATATCCGAAATTAATCTCGTCCCCCTTGCCAGCAGTTGGCCCATCTCCCACTAAACACGTCCCATGCATGTATCCATCCAAATGCCTTTTTGAATGGTGTAACTGTACCTGCCTCCACCACCTCTTTTGGTTGTTCAATCCATACACACAGCCGTCTCTTTGTGAAAATGTTGCCCCTCATGTCCCTTTTAAAAACTTTCTCCTCTCACCTGAAACCTTTGTCTTCTAATTTTGCATTCGCCTATCGTGGGGAAAAAGACATTGACTGTTTACCTTATCTATGCACCTCACGATTTTATGAACCTCGTTAAGGTCCCCCCTCAGCCTCAACAATTGAAAATAATCCCAGCCTATTCAAACGTTAACCCTCCAACACCTGCAATATTCTTTTAAATCTCTTCTGTACCCTTTCAAGTTTGACAACATCTTTCCGACAGCAGGTTGACCACAATTGAAGGGAATATTACAAAAGTGGGCAAACCAATGTCCTGTACAGATGCAACATGTCATGCTAATGTTAAGACTCAAAGCACGCACTAATAAAGGGAAGATCACAAAGTGCCTTCTTCACTGCGCTGTTTACCTGTGACGGCATTTTCATGGAACTGAGAACCCGCACCACAAGGTCCCTCACAGGGCAGCGATCTGGATTTAATTCCACCCTTGAATGACTGACTGTGTGGAGTTTGTACATTCTCCCCGTGTCTGTGTGAGTTTCCTCCGGGTGCTATGTTTTCCTCCGACAGTATAATGATATACAGGTAAGGCCATCCTAAATTGCGCACTGTACCCAGGGATGTGTAGTCGAGGTAGATTGTCCATGGGAAATACAGGCACAGAGGGATAGAATAGGGGGTGGTCCAGTAGGATACTGTATAGAGGGTCGGTGTGGCCTCGATGGGTCGAATAGCTTGTTTCCTCACTGTAGGGATTCTGTAAGTCCTATGGAGTTTTCCTTGATTGGCAACTTTCGACAGGACCCTACCTATATGTCTTGTCCTGATTTTTCTTGCCAAAATGCAACACCTCACATTTATCTAAAATAAACTCCATCTTCCACTCCTCAGCTCAGCTAATCAATGTCCCATGATATTCTGAGAGATCATTCTTCACTGTCGACTTCACCACCAAATTTGTTATTATCTACAAACTTACTGACCATTCTTCACAAACCCAAGTGCAAATGATTTGTATAAGTAACAAAAGGCAGTGGACCCACTCTTGATCTTTGGGGCACGTCACTGGTCACAGGTCTCCAGGTTTAATGAACAAATTTCCACTGTCACGCCTTGTCTCCAATATTCATGAAAATGTTGGATTTAAATGAAGATCTCTCCCTGGATTCCAGGCAGTCTAACCTTGCTAAACAGTCTACCATGTAGAACATTATGGTTTTCTTACTGTATTCCAGAAAGAAAACATGCAATGTCCTGCCTTCATCAATCATCTTAATCACTTCCTCAAAAATTCCACCGTGTCAGTGAGATGTGATCTTCAACGTGCAAAGCCCTCTTCAGTTCTTGTCTTTCCAAATGCTTATACATCCTTTCCCTCAATATGACCTCCAACAATTTAGTCACCATTGACGTCAGGCTCACCAGTCTATAGTTACCTGGTTTTTCCTTACTTTCTTAAATAATGACACTATGCTAGCAGTGGTCCAGTCTATTGGCACCTCACCTGTGGAAATCAATGATACAGATATATCAGCAAAAGGCTGAGCAGTCTCTTTCCGACCTTCCCACAAACTTCTGGGATATAACTGATCAGGTCCCAAGGGTTTTTTTCACCTTTATATGTTTTAAAATGTCTAACATCTCCTTGTAATACAGATACCTTTCAAGATATCACTATATATTTCTTCATTCGGTCGTTCATGTAAACTCGTCCACACTAAATACTGAGGAGAAATACTTGTTTCGTATCCCTCCCATTTCCTGTGGTTCCACACATAGGTAGCCTTACTGATCTTTAAGGTGCCCTATTCTCTACCTAGTTAATCCTTTGCCACTAAAGGATTTGTAGGATTTCTTCAATGCCGCATTAACCCTATTTCTAAAGCAATCTCATGTCCACATTTTTCTGACCGAAGTTCCTCATTGACTATACACTTACTGTCCTTATACTCCTCTCGGGATTCACTTGATCTCAGCTCTGTTTACCTGACATAGGCCTTCTTCCTTACATTGATCAGAGCATCAATATATCTAGCCATCCAGCACTCCCTGCACCCACCAGCCTTGCCCATCTCACTAATAGGAACACGTTGGCTCTGGAATCTACGATACCAAATTTTGATGGCCTTGCATTTTCCAACCATCCCTTCACCTGTGAATAGGGTATTCCAATCAGCCTTTCACAGGGCTCGCCTAACACTTTCAAAATTGGTCTTTTCCAAAGTTATAATTTTAATGTTTACATCAGGTCTTTCCTAAGCCACAACTAGTTTAAAACTAATATTTATGCGTAACAGACTTGAAATGTTAAATAAACACTTCCTGCCTCTCTGTAACAGGCTCGAGAGGCTGAAAAGGCAGTACAGTCGAATGTACTGTATCCATTATTCGGTGAAGGTTTCCAATAGCTAAATTATTCTAAATTACTCTTCACTGTGTATGGATTTTCATTAGAGTGTTTAAATTTATTGAATTTTAATCAATGGTGAGTGGTTTGACTAGTAGCATCACATCTGGAACTCCCACTTCACATCTAACTTTAAAATAAGGAAATGTTGGCATCCAAGTTACCTTCTTAAAATAGTTTGAGGCATTTAGTTTATCTATAGCAAACTAGAGACTCTTGGCTGGTTCTAACTCGATAATACCAAATTGGGTTTAGAATTACAATCCCGACAGTGTGCAAACTAGCCATTCGATCCAACAAGTCCACACCAACCTCCGAGGAGTAACCTACCCAGACCAATTCTTCTACCCTATTATTACACATTTACCCCGACAAAGGCTTCTAACCCACACATCTCTGAAAACTACAAACAATTTAGCATGGCCAATTCACCTGACATGCACATCTTTAGATTGTGGGAGGAAACCAGAGCATCCAGAGAAAGCTCATGCAGACACTAAAAATTTTTCACCGGGAGA
Organism: Chiloscyllium punctatum; assembly: GCF_047496795.1. Taxonomy (NCBI): domain Eukaryota; kingdom Metazoa; phylum Chordata; class Chondrichthyes; order Orectolobiformes; family Hemiscylliidae; genus Chiloscyllium; species Chiloscyllium punctatum. The sequence continues at coordinate 8,301,847 of NC_092757.1, forward strand.
CTATTGGGTTCAAAGTTCGTGTATGGTACTTGTGAGTGTCTTTTGTTCCGGATATTGAATTCGGTTGGTTTAAACAGTGTTTTGGGAATAAAGATTCTTTCAGTCACTGAGAGTTCTCTGGGTGTGAAAGAAGTGAAGTTGGGGGTTTTACAAAAGGTAATGAAGGCAAAGCTGTAGGAATTGGCAGACAAGCTGGAGTTGGGGTTGGGTTTGTGAGAAAATGAGAGACAATTACAGCTATCGCTCGGCAATTAAATTTGGTGGAAACGCCCCCAGAATCTATGGAAATGGCTAGAATTCAATTTCAAATGAGTTACTTTGAACATGAGAAGGAATTGAAATAGTTTGAATTATGATGAAATGTAGAAATAAAAGAAAAGGAAATAAAGAAGAAAGACAGAAGAAAAGTAGAGAGGTTCAACTTCAAAAGTTAGCAATTAGAGAGGAAAGTTGACATAGAAGGCGGAGATGAAGGTAGACGGTAGGCTGGATGAGGACAATAGTGAGGTTGAGCAACCCTATAGTCGCCAATGGCCTGATGTGGGTCTGTTGAAATACACCCAGGCATTATCTAAATTTGGTGAGAAGGATGGAGAGGCATTTTGAACTTCATTTGAGAATGTGGCTAAACAAACGCAATGGCCAGTGACCACGTGGATTTAGTTGATCCAAACGAAGCTGGTGGGTATTTGCATCCCTATTGGAGGAGGTATCTGGCCAGTGTGAGGTGGTGAAGAAAGCCATCTGAAGTGTACATGAGCTTGTGGCAGAAGCCGACAGACAGCGTTTCAGGAATCTAAAAAAGGGGCCCTGGTTAAATGCACATTGAGTTTGAAAGGATCAAAACAAAGTTATTTTGAAAGGTGGGTAAGGATATTAAAAACAGAGCAAACCTATGAGACACTCTTAGAGAGATTCTTATTTTGGAGAAGTTCAACAATTCACTTCCTGCAGTCGTGAGAATTCGTATGGAAGATTAGAGAATTAAAACAGCAGGATTAGAAGCTGAAATGGCTGATGATGATGATTGGGTTCAGAAATCAAAGTTTGGTTTCTGTGAGAGATTGAGAAGAATGTGCGAGATTTTCTTAAAACACATACCTGTAAAAGTAAGGTTTACTGGCAAAGGCCAGGAGTAGCAGGTAAAGAGTTTTCAGCATTAAGAGGTACAGGACCACGCAATTCTTTTATGCTGAGACATGAGGAGCTATGTCATTCAGAGGGATTATTGGAGAGGTGAGAAGTGCTTCATTACGTAACATGTGATTGGAGTGTCCAGTGGAAACATCAACAGATTTATTCCACAATGGGGAAGGAGGCCTTACACTTGGTGTTGGTGTTGCAACATTTCAGCATTTAAATTGTGAATAACATACATGAGCCAAATCCTTTTCACTGATCCTGACCCCTTAAAGTTTTTGGAGAAGTTTAGGGAGAAAAATACCAGTCTGTTTCGATTGAGCTTATTATTGCTGGCATTCAGTTTGAAATTATACAGGTGACAAGGCGAGAAAACCGAAGGTTTGACACGTTGTGGATACTTGGATGAGGAAAGACAAAGGCATTCTGTGGCAGGAGTAAAATGACTGAAATCGAAACTAGTTGTGAACATTTGTATGCTCACAGTCAATGTAAAGTATATGCATTTCAGTCTGCTTATAGAGGAAGATTAGGAGGTCTAAAATGAATCCATCTTTGTATATTGATATATTATTTTATTAAAGATGGAGTTGTGAGGATACTATCACTGTAAAAAGATTATTTTCTCTTGAGTTTTTTTGAAGAGAGGTTTTAAAGGCAGAGGTGCAGAACTACTGTCTGAAAACAGCCCAAGTAAATAACTAAGAAAGTCTTTCGGTTTTATTAAAATGGTGGGTACAATGGAAGGGCAGTGGGCAGCTCTCCCAGATCAGGATTCCGCGATTTGCTTTTAGCTGCAGCATTCAGAAGCTGCTGGGGGTCCCAGAAGGGTTGGAAGCTTCAATAGATCAACCCCAAATGAACAAGAAATGGAGCAGCGGCTTCAGAGAGGGGAAGCTCGGAAACCACGGAGTGAGTGTGTCTGGGGAAAGGGATTTGCTATATCCACCCCGTGTTTTCCAGGAACAGCTTCCCAAGCTTCACTTAACCCAGGAGCAGAGTGTGAGGGACCCTGACTGAATAAGGAGCTGGTCACAGAGCGGTGTCATCTCCTTTAACACGACCTGCAACTTCACATCAGGGGGCGGATGGTGCTGCCATTGGCTGTTAGGATCACAGTTTCATTCAGCTTCTATGATCCAGAACTTTCCAGGCAGGACTAGGTGACATATCCATCATCTCCCAGTGTCTCAACATCAATGTCACCATTCGGTGATGGAGGATATATATGATGGATGAGGTAAATACATTGTTTCTCCCATAGCAGGGAGATGTCGTGTGTATCCAGTATAGTGGGATTCCCGATGGTGAACATGGCATCTGCAGAGTCCCCATGACAATGGGGAGTGATAGAGGATCTGAAAGAGCTCTCTCTCTATTAATATTGCAGCGTCCCCATGCATAATACATCATGTTGGTGAATACCCACTGTCCTGGCAACAGTCAGGGCCTCTTCTTTCGGAAGCGGTCAGCCATTCCCATCGTCAGCGGGTCTCCACATAGAAAGAAATTAATATATATTGGACAAAGGCGGCCCCCTTGATACATATTTCAAAACACCATCCCCACCACCAATCAACCACACCAAAGTATTCCAAGTGCAGGGAGAGCAATGGGGGCACTTGGAGCGCCGAGGAGCAGATGATCAGGGATGGAGAAAAACCTCCCATGTCAGAACGAGTCTGAGTGAACCCCCTAATACGCAGTATCATTAAGTCCTGTAATCCCTCTCCATTTCAGTAACATACTGCCTTCCATTATTCCTGTAAATGGAATGACAGGTTATATCATGTTAAATTCCACCTGCCAAAATATTAACTATTATCTTTACCTATCTGAATCTATTTGCAGACTCTCCAAACTCTCTTGATAAAGTAATCTCCTGCTTACCACAGCGGCATCACCAAACTCAGCACCTGTATATCTGTTCCATCCTCCTGATCATTAATATAGACTGTAAATAGTTGAGAACCCAGCGCTGGTCACTGTGTGACCCTACCGTTACGTTCTCTCAAACTGATTTATCCTGACTGCCTGCTTCGTGTATGATACCCAGGCTTCCACAATTCCTGTGCAACATAGTCGAAGGGTTGAATAAGAACAAGGAGCATCTGTGAGGAATCCAATTCCTCGATGAGGCTGATGTCAACGGGGCCTCTGTTCCACTTTCCTGCTATCTGTCCATCCTAAAACTCTAATCTCTTGTTGTAGATTGAGCCACGTGAAAAAAAATCCACTCTACATAGACACTTTCAATTACTTTAACATTTTACAGACCTCAATGAGATCTCCTTTCATTTTTGTAAACTCGAAAGTATAGGCCTAAACTGCTCAATTTCTCTTCATAAGACTAGCACTTCAAATATGGAATCAATCTAATGAAGCTCTTCTGAATTGCCTCCAATGGAAAACCTCATTCTGCAGGACACCCAAACTGTACTCCAATTGCAGCCTCACTCATGTCTTGCATAGCTACACCAACACTCCCTACATTTCTACTCTATCCTTTTATAAATAATCACTGAAATTATACTTGCATTTCTCATTACTTGCAGGACCCGCAGGCAGGTTTTCTGTGATGTGCAAGCAGACACCCAAATCCCTCTGAACCAGAGCACTTTGAAGTTTCTCTCCATTTAGAGAATGATTTATCTTTCTATTACACTGGCCAACTTGAATAGCCCCATATTTATTATCTTTAATTTTCCTTGCCAACTGTTGGCCCATTCACCCAACCTATCCATATGGTCTTAAAACCTCTTGCGTCATCATTCCAAAGCAATTTCTCACCGATGTTAGTTTCATCTGAAAATGTGGTATCGCATTTTCTATCCTGTCAACCGAGTACAGTAATACCATGGAATGAAAATGACTGAGGCTTGAGTACTAAAATCAATGGCACCCCAGAAATTGCATTTTCCAAATGAAAATGCGGCATTTATTCCATCTGACTGCATTTTGTTGGTTAACCAATCCTTCATCCAAGCTAATAAATTACTCCTAAACCCATGTTGTCTGATCTTACCACTTACTCTTTGGAGAAGTGACACATCCGATGCCTTCACGAAGACCAGATATATTCCGTGTTCATGATTCTCTCTGTCCACCTTGTTTGTCACATCTTTAAGTAACTCAAGCAAACACTTCAAACCTGATTTCTCCTTTGTAAAACCATATTGACACCGATGGATTGTGGCTTATATTTTCAAATGTCCTCAACAATGGATTCTAATAATTGTCTTAAGTCACAATAGTTTTATCGTTACATTTTACTCCCTAATGCATACATTCGTTATAAATACTTCCCTTTCGAAAACCTTCACGCTTTCTTTGAAATCCTGTTTAATGGGCAAAAGGTTTTAAGAGATCCTCTCCAATTGCTGTATAAGAGGCATGTGTGACTGACTGGACTCATCATCCTGCTGGTGTACAAACTTGATGGGCTGATGTCTTTCTGGTTTTCCCATGTTGTCACCTCCAAGGACAGAATGACCTCCTCCTGTTGATGTGTTAGAGGATTGGGAGATTATGGAATTTCCTGTTGCTGTGTAACATTTTGAGGGACTGATGGGTCTTCCCATACTTCTCCATAACAGTTGGAAACACTGAACGGTCTCCTCATGTATACCGGAGATGGGAGCGAGGGAGTAATTGGTCTTCTCTTGTTCTCATACAACAGACACATGTCTAAATTACCTCTTCCTTTCTCATGAAAGAAGTCTCAGATAGTTTTTTATCCTTATCCAATTCCCTTGCAATAGGCTCGGTGGGTCTGAATGGCCTCCTGTTATCCCAGTGTAACAATCTTCAGTCACTGTGTGACCTCTTCCAGTTCCTATGTTCCAGACTTGAGGAGGCTGAATGGACTGATCCTGTTGCTGTTTAACAGGATACTCGTGCAGCATGGCCTACTGTTATAGGCTCGAGTGGCTGATTGGCCTCCTTCTGTAAATGTATATCAGGCTCCAGGGGCTGAATAGCCTCGTCCTGTTTTGTAGTAACAGGGTCGAAGGTCTGAATATCCTCCTGTTGTTCCTGTGTAACAGACTGGAGAACGGAATGGATTCCTCCATTATCTGTGTAATTCGCTTCACTTGTTGACTCCTTCTGTCATCTACGTTGAAATATGACACTATTTAATTTTTGTAAACTCCAGTGGCTACTGGGTCAACCTGATCATCCTTTCATTATAAGCTAGCACCTTCATTGCAGGAACCATCTCTGAGCTGCTTCCAATATAACAACATCATTTCTTCATTGAAGAGACTAAATCTGTACACACTACTTCAGATGTGATCGCACTTTGACCCTGTACAGCAGCAGCAACACCTTACCAGCCTGCTGTGAAGTTCCCACCCAGGATAGAGCTGTCTCAGCTCTCTGGGGGAATACAAAGCATTGTTGGAAGATCATTGTCCTTCTCCATTCCACAGTATCATGGGAGTTCTGGAGAAATTAAAGTTTGAGAAGATCATAAATGATGTGGCAAGATGATCTCTACCATTAATCTCCCCAGAGCCCACGTCGCTCAGATTCCACAGAATCTAGTAAGGTGGAGCACAAAAACAGCAAGGAGGAGTGAACATTGATGGAAGTTATATATCAAAGTGAAAGCTGCAGTACAAATGCTGGACATGTTATAAAACAGAAAATGAGATATACACATTTGTGGGTACTTCAGTAATAATGTACTGTTTAAATTATATCTAAACTGTGTTAACCCAAGTGAATGCTAATGCTGGGAAAATAGATCTCATGAGCACGTGTGAAATGGTTTACATTAACATTATGCCGAGTACTGAGCTCGAGATCAGGTTATTTAGGAATTGGTGTTGAGTGATCAGAAGAGCTAATTGAAACTTTTGCTGGAGAGGACCTTTTGGGAACAGTGGCCACAATGTATTGGTTTTCTTTTCTGCTGTTTGATTACATGATAGTTTTTGTTTTATTTGAAGTAACCGTTATAAATCGGAGTCAGGCCAGCCCTGAAGGTGTGAGGAGAAAGTTGGGACTGCAGATGCTGGAGATCAGAGTCGAAGAGTGTGGTGCTGGAAAAGCACTGTCAGGCAGCATACTGAGAGCAGATAAATCGATGTTTCAGGCATAAGCCCTTCATCAGGGCCAAGGGGTCTGAGGGATAAATGAGAAGGGGGTGAGGCAGGGGGGAGGTAGCTGGGATTGCGGGAGGTAGATGAAGGTGGGGTTGACAGAGCTTTGTGATGAAGGGAGACAGAACGCCTCATCTGCTGCATCCTTTAAACCCAATGTAGACTTCTTTACATTGGCGAGGCAGGAGGTCAACTTGTGGATCATTTCAGAGAACATCTCTGGGACAGCCACATTGCACAACTCCATCGCCTTGTGGCTGACCACTTTAACTCCCCTTCCCACTCTGCCAAGGACATGAAGGTCCTTGGCCTGATCCATCTCCAAACCAGAACCACCAGAAGCCTGGAGGAAGAAAGCCTCCTCATCTGCCTTGGGACCCTCCAACCACAGGGGATCATAGTGGATTTCCCCATTTTCTCCTAATCCCACCTTATCCCACTGCAACATTCCAAGTCAGCACCATCCTTTTGAATGTTCCTATGTGTCCACCTTCCTTTCTACCAATCTGGGCCACCCTCCTCTCCGACGATCACTTTCAACCCCATCTTCATCTTCCTCTCAGATGAAAGGAGGCAGCTTAGAAAAATGCCAAGTGCTGCAGTGAGCCAGTGGATTCAGAGAAATGTAGGACCCAGCAAAGGATAACCAAGAAACTGAGAAGAAAATCAGAAAGAGAAAAATCGTGCACACGAAAGAAAAACATAAAGACTGCTAAAAAGCGTCTAGCAATGTATGAAAAAAAGAAAAACAAGTTCAAATGTGGAACAGTTGGTGTGCGTTCAGGAAAATTTTTTTGCAGAGAACAGAGAGATCGCCGGGAAAAGAAACAGTTTCTTTGTGTCTATCTTCATGGAAGAATGTCCAGAAATTCTTCCAAAGATACCAAGTGACCATGGGACTTGTGTAAGTAAAGTCTAAGACCATTCTTATCAGTGTTAGGGTCATCTTTGAAAAGAAAGCTGTATTGAGTATTTATAAATCTGACAGACTAGATGTACTTCATACAAGAATTTCAGAGGAAGTAGCAACAGACATGTTGATTGCATCGCGGATTTTCACTTTATTTTCCGACACATTCCCGAAAGGCATTTAGTCAATCTGGAGAAGGGAAAGGTTATAAATATTATCCAACAGTCTAAGAAAGGATGGATTTGGAGAATTGCAATCTTCAAACCAGTTAACCTGTCATCCGCAGTCAGGTATCTCTTGGACTCGATTACAAAGAACATGCTACTAGATATTTAGAAGGTAATTACATAAATGGGGAGTGTGAGAATGTACCGATGGAAGGAAAACCAGAAGTGGCAAAATTTTTTTTGGAATGGTTTGAAGATGATTCTTGTGGACATAGGCAATGAAGAACCAATGGAAAATGTATAGTTGGATATTCATGAGCTTTTTTAAAAAACTCATACACTGAGCTCATAAGAAAAGTTAAACCGAGAGGTATTAGGAAGAACATATGCAAATGGGAAAGTAAAAATTAGGTTTACATTCATGTGAATGTAATTGGAAGATAGAGGATGTCGTGCACCAGTTGCATCGAGCAATGGTGAGACTAAGCTTTGACTATTGTGTATCATTCGGAGTTCCAATCTAAGAAAGAATATACTGACTACAGAGGAACTGCAAAACAGATTCATGAAATAAATAAACAGAAATTAACAGAGGAAGTTTGTTGAGGTGTCGCAGGGTTCGATGCTTGGGGCCCAGCTGTTCACAATGCCCTTTAACCATTTGGTTGCTGGAATCAGATACAATATATCCCAGCCTGCTGACAGCACTAACGGATGTGGGATTGTGAGTGGGTGAGGAGGTTATAAAAAAGCACTGAGAAGTCTAAGACAATTGGAGTGAATGGGTAAATACGTGACAGATGGAGAACAATGTGTATAGAGGTGACGGTGTGCTCTTTGGTGGAAACGATAAATTGGCAGCCTACCATTTGAAAGGGATTGGTAGAATCATGTTGATCTACAAAGGGACGTATGCTCCTTTTTGTTGTTTCCTTCTGCATAAACCTCTGAGGCCCATGCAGAGCAGTGAGTTCTGTAACCAGAAGTCAATACTGGGCATGGCATTGGCACGCTGACCAGTGTATACAGACCCTTCAAGTGGGGGAGCTGTAACACTGAAAAGGATCTGCATCTCCTTGTACACCAGTCGCTGAAAGTAATATTGCAGAAACAGAAAGCAGTGAGGAAGATAAATGGTGTGTTGACATTCATTTCAGGTGGATGTGAGTCCAGGAGAAAAGGTGTCTTCCTGCAGCTGTACAGGGCCTTGGTGAGATATCACCTTGAACATTGTGCAGTATTGTGTGCAGTTTTGGTCTCCTTACCTAATAAAGGACAAACCTGACATCGATGGAGAGCAGGGAAGGATAACCAGACTGATCTCTGGGATGACAGGCTTGTTGTGGGAGCAGAGTTTGGGGTGACTGGGCCAGTATTTCATGGGATTTAGGAAAAGGAGTGGAGATCTCGGTGAAATATACAAAACACTGACAAGGTAAGACAGATTGGAAGCAGAGATGATAATTCCCCTGGCTGGGACTTCTAAAACAAGGGGCCACAGTATTAGGTACAGGCAGTCACTCTGCATTGAGATGAGAATAAATGCCTGCTCTCGCTGACTGGGGAACTTGGGGAATACGCTCGCACCTGGAAACCGAGACACTGCTTATAAATAAGGATTTAGAGACTGTAAAGAGATGGTGGGAGAGCAGGAGTACGCTGGAGAAATGAAGGGCCAACCAACATTATATTGAATTGGGTAGCAAACTCGATGGACCAAACGTACTACTGTACCACCTATTTTATAGCTTCCCAAGGTTACTCACATTAACGGATATGTGTATCATGTGGGGTAAGTGCATTGAGGAGATTTTTTCTATGAACTAGAATGAGGAGGTAAAATGTGTTTTCCATTCCCGCTGTTTCTGTTCAGTCTGTGGGAAAGCTCTGTAAATGCTGTCACAAGCTCTCAGATGTTAGGAAGGAGGTTTCTGCAGGGTCGACATGACTGTGTTCCCATTCCCTTTTCTGATATTGATGCTGATGCTGAGGCCGGGTGTTCTGTCCGGTTTCATCCTTTCAGACCTCGGAGTAGTTTGATACAAATGAGTGCCCTTGCTCTGGGGTTCAGAGACCATTGAAATGTTTATCATATGTCAGGGTCTTTGGAGTCAGTTTTAGGCCAGCCCAGGAAATCACGGGAGATTCACTTCCTAAAACTGCATTGGAGAAGGAAATTCTGTTTACAATCGATATTGGCTTCAAGGTCACTGTTACTGACCCCAGATTTGAGATCTCGATATTTTATTAATTGTTTTTAACTTCCACCCACTGCCAGATCATTAGCCTCGTCTGGATTAGTAATCCAGTGACATTACCACAACAGCACCATCTCCACAAGGGGACCTGTCAAAAACCATACTGAGCAGGTTATTTCTGTGCTGCTTGAAAGCTCTGTCAAAAAGAACTCCCACCAATTTGACCGTCATGATGGGACTGAGGAGGTGGTAATTGGTCAGATTGTAATTATTCCCATTTTAGGGGACGGGATTTAGCTGAGTAATTTTCCACATTGCCAGGGAGATGTCAGAGTTGGATCTGGAATGCAACAGCTTCCCCAGGGACACGGCTTGTTGTGCAGCACAAGTCTTCAGTCCAATTGCAGGAATGGAGTCAGGACCCATTGCCTTTGTCGTATCTACTGTGTTTTTTCTGTTTCTTCATGTCACGTGCGGCGAATAAAATTGGTTGAAGACTGGCATCTGTGATTTTGTGGGCATCATGATGAGGGTGAGGTGTATCATCGACTCAACACTTCTGGCAGAAGATGGTGCAGATAAAACATCTGGTAATGACAGACTGAGGTGTTTCCCTGGTAAAAAGTTACAGGTTGTGGTTTAATGCATGTCTGCCTCTCCTGCTGCTGTGGTCTACAGCACTACGTGAATACGCAGTTTCGAGCTGCAATATCTGCAATGCAATTCTGCTGTCTTTTCCCCAATTCTCACTGAGACTCATTAACCCATCAGCCCTGCACTCAGTGACCTAACCTGGTTTCTGATGTGGCAATACTTCCATTTTCATACTCTCATTCTGCTGAGGGTCTCTCTTCCCGGGTCTTGCTTCCAACTTGACACATTCCGCAAAAGCATTTAACTGATCTTAAAGCAAATGTTTAATTCACCTGAATCTTTTTGCTTGAGAAATACCATCTTCTGTGTTAAAAGTCACTGTGTTTCCTCTGTTTCTTTCCCTGATCATGATTAAGAGCTCTGTAGTGTCAGTGATGCCAGCGTTATGTAATTTCAGAGCCAATGAATTCTCTGGATTCACAATCATCTTCACCATATTGTATGTTTCCTCTTTTGGTTTGATGCATTATCACTCATGGCTGCCATGTTCTCCCATGAGCATGTTTCAAGTTCTTGGGGTTGCATTTCTGGTATTATCTTTCGACTTATCCCCAGAACCTCCTCCCATTGCTGCTCCATGGTCTTTCCTGCTCAGCTCCCCTTCCAATTAACTCTGGCTAGCAACGCCCGCATGTCTTTGTAGTTACATTGCTCAATTATAACCACATTACATCTTGAAGAGAGCGTTAGATATAAACTGAAAGAAGGAGGTTTGGGAGATGGGACACGAAGAATAATTGGTGGATTTCTCAACTAGATACCAAGGGAGAACGAGAGAGGATATACATATGGAGATATGGAAAATGAGGCAACCATATTATCGAAGGAAGTAGATGAACATCCCCCAATGATTTGGCAATGCCTGTGTGCTGTGGTCCTTTGTACAGCGCATGTACAACAGAGTAATATGTTCAAATGCTGAGTCTGATGCCAGAATATTTATCTCCAATAATATGACTGACAGTAGTTTTGGAAAGAACCCAGCAGGCCAACATATTGAAGTCCCGGTAGAAAGGGGATTAACTGAACTAAGTTGGGACACCAGAATCAAGAATTTGGAGCACAGATCCTGGTGAGAATGAGAGATTCGAGTTGGGAATCACAGAAAAGGAGGGAACGTTGAGAGGATCAAAACATGTTTTAATGTTTTATCAATTTTATACATCATATGCATTATTTTTCGTTAACTGTGTCTCTGTTGTTCATTTACAATGTGTTGCGCACATATGAAAAATGCGACTTATCTGTACACACACACATTGATTAAACAGTGTATATAAAATCATTGTTCCACCATTGAAACTATCCTGTTTTTGTGTTACGCGGATACATGAACACCAACTAGCCACCAAAAGACATTACGCACTTTCACTATGTTCCATACATACAGACAAAGAAGGGCACCACTTTGACTGGGACAAAGCACACACACATACGAAGACACGCAAGGACCTTCTTAGAAGAATGGTATTCTAACCAGAAGTCCATCAATAAACGCATCAATTTAGATCCTGTCTACATTCTCTTGTTAAAATAACCGGAAATGGCATTACCCACTTTAAGAAACCAAGACCTATAAATAGAGACGTGGGACATACCACCAGAGCTTCCGCGGAGATTCTCACTGATGATGTCACCTCGTCATGGTGACGAAATTTCTGAAAACATACCTTCAATCTCAGCGAGCTAACTTGCACACATATAAATTGCTATTTTTTGTTTACTAGTGGAATTTAGGAGTTCTCTGTGGCTCAAGTTTTGACAGATTATGATGTGAGGTGAGCTTTTCTAGGTGTGTGGTTTTAATTAACAGAGGGGTTCGACATTGATGTCATAACAGTTTGGGGGTCTTGCTTGTGGCACTTGAACCAACTTGAACAGATTTGAGATACAATTCCCAGCAAATTCCAACTCATTGCAATTAGTGACTTTGATCTTCAAATGAAACCAGTGGGAAAATTCATTTAATTTTGTTACTTGTGGTTAGTTAAATAAAAAATGAGGGAAATGGCTTTTAACATTACTAAAGAGGTTCCCAAATTTTCCAAGGAAGTTTAGAAAGGCAGAATGAAGACATTTTTTAAAATGAGCAAATAGGTTGGAATTGGGTTTAACCAGGGAGAAAAGGGAAGCTGAAATTGTTATGGAGTTGGTTAAGCACTTTGATGTATCAGAGAAATAGGCAACTGCAGTAGTGCTAGAAAAACCTTAAATTGCAAATGTGGCAACTGGAGTTAGAAGATAAATAAAGGGGCGGAAACAGAGAGAGACGAAAGAGAAAGAAAGGAAAAAGAAAGAGAGAGGGGATTTGAAATTCAGAAGTTGGAAATTAGACAAGAAAGTTAAATTAACAGGATGGAGGTGAAGGGAGAACGTAGGGATGTATAGAACTAGGTTAGCAACTTGCCATATTTCGATGAGAAAAATGTCAAAACTTTTTTATTTCTTTTGACAAAATGGCTAGGCAGATGACGTGTCCCGTGAACTTGTGGGTAATGCTAGTACAGACTAAGCTACTGGGCACAGCTGGTGAGGTATGTGCAGCGCTGTCAGATGAGGGATCAAGAGCTTATCAAGATGTCAGATTGGCTATTTTGATTGGTTATGAATTGGTACTAGAAGCGTTTCGACAGAAGTTCAGAAAAATAGAGACGTAACCAGGTCAGACTTATAATGAGTTTAAAAGAATTAACCACGGTCATTTTGATAGGTGGGTGCTGGCCTTAAGAATGGATAAGACCTGTGAGGCTTGAAGGGAGATTAATCTGCTGGAGAAGTTAAAAGACTCACTTCCAGAGATAGTAAGAATTCATGTGAATGAATAGAAAGTTCAAGAAGTGAGAAGCGTGGCAGAAATGGCAGGTAAATATGCATTGTGGCATGTGATGAAATTTAGCTTCTGGCAGGAATTTCATCCTGTGAGGGATAGAAATTAGGAGAAGGGACGATCACACATTACAAAGCGAACGGTAGCTCACAATAGTTCACTACAGGTGAAGTAAGAAGCCCAAGGGGTTTGAAAGGTTGTGAAAGGCCTCAGGTGCTCTCACTATAAGCGAGTGGAACACATAAAATTACAGTGTTGGTGGTTTAAGGAGGGCACAGGGAAAAAGTTGTTTTCACTGCAGTAAGCTGGGACACACCGTGCTGGGTGTTAAAGGAAGACACTTTGGGGAAAGATGTGGTAGAAGACGCTAAGCCCAGTGGCATTAGTGAAACTGGTAAAGGAGAGCCCAAGTGGAGCCGAGGAGCTGCAGGAAATTACACAGCCAAGGCAAGGGCTGGGTATGGAGGCAGTGCCTGATCTCTCTAAAGAATTCACCTCTGTAGATAAAGTTTACTCAGAAAGAACAGGGGGAGAAGAGCAAGAAGTTATTATTTTGTGAGATATGGGATCTGCTCAGTCTGTAATCGTTGAGAAGTGAGGTGCCGGAAAAGCACAACAGATCAGGCAGCATCCGCACAGCAGGACAATCGAATATCAGGCAGAAACCCATCGTCAGGAACATGGTGTGGGGGCAAGGGGGCTGAAAGATAAATACGAGGGTAGTAGCTGAGCTGGTGGGAGGGTCACTGGGAAGGCAATAAGAAGATGTAGGTGGGAGTGATAGTGATATGTCGGAGGGTAGAATGGAGTCGATAGGTGGAAAGGAAGATGGCCAGTTAGGGCAGTCCAAGAGGGCAGTGCTAGGTTGAACAGTTGCATCTGGGAGAGGTTGGTGGAAGGGAGATTTGGAATTTGGTGAAGTCAACGTTGATGCTGTACAGTTTGAGGGTTCCAGCTGTCCGACCACCGATAGGAGTCCTATCACCCTCCTGTCCGACCGATCACTATCACACGCTCCCTGCTTCTACCTATCGCCTTCCAAGCTCCCTTCCACACAGCTCCACCTCCACCCTCCCATTTATTTGTCAACCTCCTTCCCCCTTCCTTACCTCCCACTTTCCTGATGAAGCATTTATGCCTGAAACGTTAACGCTCCTGCCCCTCGGATGCTGCCGATGTGTTGTGCTATTCCAGCCCCACACTTTACAACTCTCATCGCCAGCATCTGCAGCCCTCACTTTCTCTCACCCTCTAATAGTAAGAGATGAAAGTTTTTTTCACTCATTCTGGCATGTTAATCAAGAGCGTGTTAAGTTGTGGAATGGGGACAGAAATTAAGCATTCCCTTGTGTAACATCAGGATGGAATGCCAAATCAATATTAGGGAAGTAACAGTGACAGTGAGTAACAGAGTGTCAGTTCCAGCAATACAGTTTGTTCTTGGGAACGATTTCGCAGGAGGCGAGGTGGGATAGGCACCCCTTGTGGTGGAGAAGCCAAAGGAAGACGAGGGAATTGGTGCTTTAAAAGAAAATTACCCAGGAATTTTTCAAGGTTGTGTAGTAACAAGATCCCACTGTCATAAGTTACAACAGGAATGAAAAACGAACGAAAAAGACAAATGGGTTGATGCTCAGTGAACTGACCCCCTGTTTGATGTATCGGTGCAGGAAAAACCTGAACAGGCAGAGGATCAGGCAGAGGGGTTTAGTCTACAAAGGCTAATGGACTTACAACAGATATATACACACACATTCACACACACATACACATGCACACACACAGAAAAGGAATCAGAATATAGTGTTGAATGTTATTAACTTAAAGATAGAATTATAAAATTAAAATGGAGACCCCGATAGGTGACTGCAGAAGGGAAATGGGCCGAAGTGCACCAGATTGTGTTAGCAGTAACGTACAGTGTTACGGGTAACTCATAAACTAACTGCAGGCTGTTACCTACGTGTACAGAAGACTCAGGCTAAGGTACAGAATCATTTCTAGTGGCCTGGAATGCACACGGACACTGTTCATTTTTGTTGTACGTGACATACATACCAAATGGTAGGTAAGTAACAGGCAATAATAAAACCAGCACCTTTCTTACCAATTCCTGCATTCGAAGGACCTTGCACGTGGGTTATGATTAATTGTGTCGCTCCCCTTTCTAAAGTAAAAGTGGAAACCAATATTTGCTGACCATAATGGATGCGTCAACTAGATTTCCAGAGGCAATTCCATTATTGGAATGTCAAGGCAAAAAGGGAGGTGGAGGAGTTGGTAGCTTTCTTGACTCGCTGTGGGCTGCCCAGAGAGATTCAGTCAGGCCAAGGGTCTCATTTTACCGCTCAGCTGTTTAAGGAAGTCATGGGTGGATTAGGCATATAGCACTTCAAATCAAGTGCGTCCCATCCTGAATCCCAGGAAGCCTTGGAAACTTAGCATCAGACGCTGAAGACTATGTTAACAGCGTACTGTCACGGTTGGCCAAATGATTGGGATAAAGGTGCCCCATTAAATTGTTTGCCATTAGAGATGTCCCAAATAAATCTACTCCTTTGAGTTAATATTCGTACATGAAGTGAGAGCTCCTTTGAAATTAATTAAATATAAATTGACATGACCGAAGTCGGAAATCTCACACCTGGATTATGTGTATGAGGTGAAGGAGAGAGTAGATGGAGTAGGTAAGTTAGCTAAACAGTAGCTGAAGAGCACAGCACAGAGTGAAGCAGGTGGCAGATAAAAACACTGAAACTTTGAAGATTTCCCGTGGGGATGACGTATTAGTATTGCCACCAGTGGTAAGAAATCTATTCAAAGCCAGGTTTCGTGGCCCCTTTCAAATAAAAAAAATGTGGAGTCAGTTAAACTACCCAGTAAAGACACCAGAGATGACAAAAAACTTTATCGAGTATTTCATCTGGATGAATAATGTACCAGCCACATTTAAGACTCAGAAACAGACTTGTGACCAGATGAACAAATTTTGCAGTTTATCTGTATGATGTAGTGATCTTTAGCAAGTGATTGAAAGCTCACATGTAACAATTGGCAGAGCATGTTGAACGATTACAAGAAGCAAACTTGGTAATAAACTTAAAGAAAACAGAATTCGCGAAGGCAATGGTGATGTTCTTGGGACATTACATTGGACATTGAAGGTTGATCCCATGAACACAAAAATGAAGGGCTTTGAGGAATTTCCACGACCATCCTCGAAGAAAGAGAAGCTTCGATTTTTGGAACTGAGTGATTCTATCGGATGTTTGTTGCAAACTTCAGTAGCGTATGGGCACCACTGATGGATTTATTAAAGAAGGAAACAGAATTGTGGTGGACAGAACAATGCCAGGAGGCATTTGAGAATTTTAAAGCAGGATTTATCACCACATCAGTTTTAGCGACACCAAATATTTTGAAACCCTTTGAAAATTGTGATTGATGCTCGGAATATCGGGCTCGGAGATGTATTGATACAGAAAGAGGATGATGTAATTGAATGGCTAATTGGCTACTTGTTGAAAAAACTCAATATCCACCAGAACAAAAAATACAAAATCTCCATTATTGAAAAAGAATGATTAAGTTTCACACTGGCCTGACAATATTTTAGTGTTTATACGACAAACAAATTGTCAGAGATGGTTGTGGACAACGACAAATCTCTCGCATTTTTTGGAATATTTAAAGACCAGAATATGAGACTATTTAATTGGAGTCTTACCTTACCGACTTTAAACTCACAAAATGTACATTCTGTGGCTCCTACAATGTGATAGCAGATGGGTTTTCGCGGATTTAAAGGAAAGCAGTGGAGATAAGATTTGACTTATTCCAGTGTTGTATTGGTGTGCAGAATTAATATGAATGATATAATTGAGATTAATACTTTTGTATTTCATATAATTGGGATTAAGAATTAGAGGAGAAGAAATATAGCCATCTTTTCATTCTGCTGGTTCATTTTATTTTCTGAAGCAGGAAGATGTTATGAAGCCAAAAACATGTATGGGCACTTCAAGACAGATCGGGTTTTGTTGAATAGAAATTAAAGCCACAGATGCCAGCTAAAGGTCACACTGTTCCACATGTCACCATTAGCTGAGAAATGGATACCTGAGTTTTGGTTGCTGTTTTGACAGCCATCCAAATGCAACCAAAGAGTTTAAATAACGCTCAGGATAGCAGAAACCAACAGAATTTGAATATTATTGTTTGGACACTTGGACAGCAATCAAATTATGAGAATTATTATATCATAGGGAGTACATAAACTCAGCATTTTGAACACTGGAGGGAGAGCTGCTGCCATCCAACAATAGAGCAACTGCTGTAGAGCAGGAGTGCTAACTGGCTATCTCAAACACTCTCTATCAAAGACACATGTTCATTGAAACCTAATTGCAGTTAAAAAAAACATGACCCAAGGAGATCAGCAGCTGAAAGAGAGAACACAGCGGGGAAAGTAGAGACTGTATGGTCTTGAGATTGTAATGTTTAATATGTGGTTTGTTGGAACAGCATATTTTTTCAGAGTTGGAGTCAGATAGTAAGTAGCTAAGAAAAGAGGGTCTTGTATTTGAGAATAGTTGTTGTTTCGTGTTCTTAAAGTTCTTAACTTTAACGATTAAAGTTAAGAAACTAACTTGATAATTTTTGTTTAAATAGTGGAATGTAGGAGATCTGTGTCACTCATATTTTAACAGATTACAAGGTGAGGCGAGCTTTTCTGGGTGTTTGGTTTTAATTAAAAGAGGGGTTCGAGTCCACCTTGTAAATGTCCATCCACGCTAATCCACTTCCCTGCAGTTGGACCATACGCTTCCAGTCCTTTCCTATCCACAGATTTATCCAAATGTTTTTGAAATGTTGTTAATGTACACCCCTCAACCATATCTGCTGGCAACTCATCCACGTACCAGCCCTCTGTGTAAAGAAGTGGCCCCTCAGGTTCCCTTTTATTCCTTCCCCTTTAACCTGAAACTGATCCCCTCTAATCCTCGATTCTCTACACCTTGGAAAAAGACTGAGAGCGTTAACCCTATCCATACCCCTCGTGATTTTATACAGCTCTATAAGGACTCCCTCAGTCTCTTACACGCTAAAGAAAAGGTCCTAGCTTGTCCAACCTCTCCCTGTAACTCAGACCATTGGGTCCTGGCAATGTCTTTGCAAATTTCTTCTGCACTCTTTCTAATTTAATAACATCCTCCCCATAACAAGGTGACAAAGCTGAACACAATACTCCAAGTGCAGCCTTACCAAAGTCCTGTGTAACTGTAACATAAATTCCCAACTTCTATACTCAATATCCTGCCTGATGAAGGCCAATGTGCCAAAAGCCTTCTTCACTGCCCTGTCTACCTGTGTCTCCACTCTTAGATAACCGTGCACCTGAACACGAAGGTCCCTCTGCCCACTGCATCCCTTCAGACCCTCCCATTCACCATGAAACTCCTCTCTTGATTTCAGTTCCAAAATGCAAGACTCACGCTTCTATATTAAATTCTATTTGCCATTTCTCGGCCCATTTCCCACCTGATTAAGGTCCTGCTGCAATTTCTCATAAACTTCCTCACTGATCACGCTCCCACTTATTTTCATGTCATCTGCAAACTTACTAATCATACCTTGTACATTCTCAACCAAATCATAGATAACAAACAGCAATGGACCCAGCCTCCGGTCTGACAAACATCCTTCCACTCAACCCTCTGCTTCCTACCATCAAGCCAACTGTGTATCCAATTGGCCAGTTTTCCCCGCATTCCACGAGATGTAACCTTCCTTAGCAGCCTGCTATGTGGAACCTTACCAAAGGCCTCACTAAAATCGATAGAGACGATGTCTCTTACTCTGCCCTCATCAAAAGTCCTGGTAACTTCATCAAAGGACTCTAAGAAATTTGGGAAGCATGATCTCCCACTCACAAGTCTATGCTGACTGCTCCGAATCAAACCCTGTGTACGTAATGGGTGCAGTCAATGGTCTGCTGTCCTTCATTGTAAGATGATTCGAATACATAAGTAAAGCCATCTCCCTGCTGTTGTGGAGCCTTGCTGAGAGAGCATTTGGGGCACTCTGTACAGATTTGATCTCCTTTGGAAGGAATGATTCCCTTAACACAGACACCGGTGATAGTAACATGAGGATAGAGTGAATAAACTGAGTGTTTAATCTGTAGAGCTGTGAGAGACGAAGAAATGGTGATGCTGAAACACGAGGAGTGGCAACAATCTCTAATTTCCAAAACAGACATTGAAAGATAGAGGAATTCCATACTTTACACAGGATTGAGTGGTTTGATTTATTGTCACGTGTTCCTCAGTACAGGGAAACACTTTGTTTATGAGCAGTGGAGAGAGATCATAGAAAGCATGGCCAGGCAGATCATAGGGTGGAAATAGACTTGGACAGAGTAAGGCACACGGGATACACTGCACAGGACATGCACTAGACAAGGTCAACATGAACAACATCACCATTATTTGAACTTAGAGAGTCCATTCATCAGTCTAATAGTTTATATGCCTAAAATAACTCTCCCCATGTTATTGTGCAGTCGGCGTGTGAACCCTGTACTGAACGTCAGGTTGCTCCCAACAGCAGCCACAATACCTTCCGTCTGAAACAGGTAGCCATTCCCATCAGCTTCCACTCCATAGAGAACACCAGGACGTCTTCGTGGAGATGGAAGATGCCTTCTTGAGACTTCACACAAGACATATGGCTTTCCTGCTCACCACTAGAAAACCACGTTAAAGTCCCACGTGTGTATCATAAACAACGGAGCCAGGAGGAACAACGTGGAACAGTCTGTCTGTGCAGCCTCTGCCCCACTTGTTCATCATGTTAGAGCATCAATTAGGAGACAGTGAGGACTGCCGATGCTGGAGATCAGAGTAGAGCATCAATTGCTGGAAAGGCACAGCGGGTCAAGCAGCATCCGAGGACCAGGAGAATCGACGTTTTGGGCTTAAGACATTCATCAGGAACCAGCAAAAATTACCTCATTCTGCCCCCATGTAAGTGTATTGAGGTGGGAATGGCCTCCTGCTGTTCCTGTGTAAGTGACTTAAGGGAGTGATTGGCTTCAACCTCGTCTGATTGGACAGGGCCAAGGGCCTGACTGGTTAACCCTGGTTCTGTTTGACAGCTCATTGTTCTGGATTAGTGGTGCTGGAAGAGCACAGCAGTTCAGGCAGCATCCAACGAGCAGCGAAATCGCTGCTCGTTGGATGCTGCCTGAACTGCTGTGCTCTTCCAGCACCACTAATCCAGTATTTGGTTTTCAGCATCTGCAGTCATTGTTTTTACCTAGCTCATTGTACTGACTAGTGTGACAATGTTGCAGCTTTAAGAGTTTATTTTGTTCTGGTTTAGTTTATGAAAGAGATTGAACGATTGTTACCAAGCTTGCCAGTTAAGACCACTTGAGGAACAGCGAGGGAGGCCTTCGTTTAATTTTAATGCAGCCTGAATGGGTGTGGCCAACTCTCACAGATTAGGATCTCTGCGTTTTGGTTTCTCAGTAACATCAGAAACTATTGGGGTCTCCATAGAGTTGGAAGCTTCAGTGGATGTCTCCTGGCTGCTACTCTCTCTGAAATTTCTCTTGATACTGTTTTTAATTCTTGGATTGGAGAAATGTTTGTGACAATCGTGTCTGAATATTCCTTTTTGCCAAGGGCTGTGTTTATAGGATTTCCCTAGATTGGAACAGTTCATTAGTAATAGTTCCTAGATCTTTTTTTCTGTTAACTTATTCAATAGAATTACGTTATTCTAAGTTCCTCTTTCTTTGGTTTCATTTTATCTTTTATGTTTAAGTAGATGGTGTTTTGCTTCACACCAAGTAGTTTGACCAGTCACATTGCATCTGGAACAGACACTTTACATTTCCTTTAAAATAAGAAAACATTAGAATCTGGGCTACCACCTTCAAATATTTTCGAGGGGCTCTGGTGAGGTCCATCACACTAGACTCCTTCTCTTCCTGAGGAAGAGGCTGAGGCACTGAATGGGCTGTCCCTGTTCTTCTCCAACAGTGTCAATGGGCTGAACGACTTCCTCATATTCCTGTGAAACCAGCGTGAGGTGATGAATGAACTCTTGTTTTACTGTGGCAATGTGCAGTGCCCACCAGTGCTGTTACATGAATGTTACGGATAATTTAACAGCACAAGTCTCAATGGAGTCTGGATCCTGCTAATTACGGACAAAGACCAGTTCGGGAGCTGACGGGAGACCAAATGTTCTGAACATTGTGGAATCTTCAGCGACCATCCCCACTTCTGATCTTATGGTGGGGAGAGTGGGGCTGGGGAGACATTGATGAAGCAGCTGAAGATGTTTGTGAAGAGGAAGCTACCCTGAGGATCTCCCACAGAGGTGACCCAGGACTGAGATGATGAACAACTTCCTTTGTGCCAGGTTTGACCCCAAACACTAGAGAGTTTACTCTGACTCCCATTAAGTTCAGTTTTGTTAAGGTCCTTGATGTCAACAGAAGTCAACCACTGCCTTGATATCGGGGCCAGTCATCTTTACCTGAATCCATTTCTCAATTTTTTTTGTTCACATCAATAGGCCATGATATAGGAGCAGCAAGTGTTTTCTTCAAACAGGTGGTATTGAATGTCAGGATCTCTCTCCTCAAGGGTGTTCGGGAAGCTAGATGACTGTACGTATCTGAAGATAAGGTAGATGGAAATTGACCTGTCAGAGAGTTGAGGGATATGAAGAATTGGATATGAAAGAGGATTTGAGACGAAGAGCAGATCACTTATGATCTTAAAGAAGGGCAAGGCAGGCTTGGGGCGTGAACAACATGCCCCTGTTTCTGATGTTTTCCCGTTCTGTTATTGGAAAGTTAGTGGGTGTAATTTTCATGAATGTTCTCTTCTTGAATGTTGCAGACAGGGAGACCAGAGGATTTTGTGAGCCATCCTTGAGTGAGGTATGGGGGATGTATTCACACTGAATCTGGGTGTACAACATGACCAACAAATGAAGCACAAGTTGCAGAGAGGGGAAGCTCTGTGAAGAGAGATGAGGGGCCTCTTTCGTCCCCAGCCTGGGTTTTCCAATAACATTTCCCAATTCACTTCAAACCGTGTGGGACAGTACTGAGGGGCTGAATGGTCTCCTGTGTTTCTGTGCAACGTGTTATAGGAGAAAGTAGCCTCCAACTGCTCCTGTCTAGCAAGTTTGAAGGGCTGAATGGAACACAGGAACATGGGACTGAGGAGCAGGAGGGGGTCATTAGATACTTTGAGCCTTCTCCACCAGGCACTAAAATTGTAGCTGATCAGTTTGTGGTCTCAGCCCCACTTTCCTGTCTGCGTCCCATTGTGCATGACTCACTTCTCTGTCAAATATTTAACTAACACAGCTTTCAATCAATGTGAACATAGCGACACGAAAACCTTCCACTGAAAATAATTCGACTTGAAAAGAATTCCTTTCAGAATTGTTCGTCATCCCTCTTATTGAATCAGAGAGTCATGCAGAATGGAAACAGACCCGTTAGTCCAATCTGTTCACTCCGATCAGATATCAAATCTGATTTAGTCCCATTTGCCAGCATTTGGCCAATAATCCTCCTGTGATTGTATCCGCCTTGACCACTTCCTCTGACTGCACTTTCTGTACACACACCACTCTCTCTGTGAAATATTTACCATCAGGTCCCTTCTAAATCATTCGCCCTCTCCCCTCCAACCTATGCTGTCTTGTTCTGGACTCCCCTATTCTTGGGATCAGAACATGGCTGTTCAGAATATCCATACCCCTGATGATTTCATAAACCTCTATAACGTTGCCTCTCAACCTCTGACCATACAGGGGGAAACACCTCAATGTAATCAGCCTCTCCCTATAGCTCAAGCCCCGAGTCCTGGAACATACGTGTAAGTCATTTCTGCAGAAAACCGAGTTGTACGCAGTATTCTTAAAGTGGCCTCACCAACATCCTGTACAGATGCACCATA
This sequence comes from Chiloscyllium punctatum, assembly GCF_047496795.1. Classification (NCBI taxonomy): domain Eukaryota; kingdom Metazoa; phylum Chordata; class Chondrichthyes; order Orectolobiformes; family Hemiscylliidae; genus Chiloscyllium; species Chiloscyllium punctatum. Next base: position 8,324,846 of record NC_092757.1, read on the forward strand.
CCACCACAACTCTTATACTCAATGCTCTGACTGATTACGGCAAATGTGCCAAATGTGTTCAGCACCACTCTGTCGACCTGCGACTCACTCCTACAGGTAATCATGTACGTAAACATCAGAAACATTAATATGATGGTAGTGCCTGCAGATAGGAGGACCAGTGATACATTGATCGTCATTGAAATTAGATTGTGTTGGGAACATGAGCTTAACATGTCAGGAAGTGAAATCAAATCAATGGGTTCCGGGTAGTTAATATACAGAATAACAGATAGCCCGGAGTAATTTACAGACTGGAATCTAATCGAGGGGTTCGGGTGATTAATATACAGAATACCAGATACCCTGGAGTGAGTTACAATCTGGAATCTAATGAAGGGGTTCAGGGTTGTTTACATACGAATAACAGATATTCCAGAGTGAGTTACAGCCTGGAATCTAATTGAGGGGTTCAGGGTGGATTTTGTGCGGAATAACAGATAGTCCAGAGAGAGTTACAGCCTGGAATCTAATTGAGGGGTTCAGAGTGGTTTATATACAGAATAACAGATAGCCCGGAGTGAGTCACAGCCTGGAATCTAATTGAGGGGTTCAGAGTGGTTTATTTCCAGAATAGCAGATAGCCCAGGGTGAGTTACAGCCTGGAATCTAATTGAGGGGTTCAGAGTGGTTTATATACAGAAAAACAGATAGCCCAGGGTGAGTTACAGGCTGGAATCTAATTGAGGGGTTCAGAGTGGTTTATATACAGAATAACAGATAGCCCAGGGTGAGTTACAGCCTGGAATCTAATTGAGGGGTTCAGAGTGGTTTATATACAGAATAACAGATAGCCCAGGGTGAGTTACAGCCTGGAATCTAATTGAGGGGTTCAGAGTGGATTATATACAGAATGACAGATAGCCCAGGGTGTGTTACAGCCAGGATTCTAATTGAGGCGTTCAGGTTGGTTTATATGCAGAATAAAAGATAGCCCAGGGTGAGTTACAGCCTGGAATCTAATTGAGGGGTTCAGAGTTGTTTATATACAGAATAACAGATAGCCTGGAATGTGTTACAGGTTGCAACCTATTCGAGGGTTTTAGCATGCTTTATGTACAGAATAACAGATGCCATGGAGTGAATTACAGTCTGGAATCTAATCGAGGAGTTCAGGGTGGTTTATATACAGAATAACAGCCTGGAGTGTGTTACAGCTTGGAAACTCATCGAGGGATTTAGGATGGTTTATGTGCAGAATAACAGATACCCTGGAGTTAGTTACAGCCTGGAATCTAATCGAGGGGTTCAGGGAGTTTTAGATACAGAATAACAGATAGCCTGGAGTGAGTTACAGCCTGGAATCTAATCTAAAAGGGATATGTTAACCTTTTTATGTGAAATAACTTTGTAACTGGGAGTGAGTCACAAAGTGCACGATTGGCCAACTGGTTGCAAATCTTGACTCAAATAAACATAATGCAGTCACAAACTACACAACTTTAGTGACTCCCAACTTTCCTAGTTTGAGGACTATCCTCCTCTGTTTTCCCCTTTCACTGAAAGTATAAATATACCTTTTATACTGCACTGCCATTCTGGTTACTGTGCGACCTATCTCTCACTGTCTCATTTACCTTCAATCCTGTTGAAAGATACTTAAACCAACAGACACACAAAGTTCCAGAAAGAGTTTTGTTCAATTGCAGGTGCATTACTTTCTTTTCTTTGTAGACAACACACAATTTGAACCCACAGAAGGTCAGTGTGGCATTTGAAAAACCCTTCAATTTGGGATGTTACCTCGCCAGGCAGGATTCTGATCCAACGCTGCAAATCTACAATTCAGTGACTGAGCTCTATCAGGTTTTGTATATGATGTTTCTTCATATATTAGTAGCTTGGAAAGTAAGGCAGACCTTACTGAATGTAACATTGTCTCTCCGCATTCACTGTAAACAGATTCTGGGATTTGCATTTTAAGCACCTTCAGAGAGCTGTCTCCATTTCCTATCTCTGCTAGCATCAATGAATGGAATTGGCTTTTGACACATTGCCCCCTCTCCTTTGCTGAAAGTATTCCTGACACAAATCAGTCAGGCAGTCATTTTAGATTTGTCCAAAGCCACTATTTTATATCAACAAAACGATGACATTGAGTTTATAAATAAGAAAAAGCAAGAGAGACTGGCAACATCAATACAGTTCGAAAATACATAAAACATTGAACACGCACACAGAATCACACATAAACGTGCATACACAGACACACAGAATCACACACACACAGATACAGATACCTTTCAGGAGCTGTCTCCATTTCCTACCTTACAAGGGAATTCATGTTATAATGATGCATTCATGTAGGACAAAAAACAGCTTTTGAGACTTTCCCCATTGTGACAGGAATTCAGCCCCAATCTGAAACTTGGAGATATGTAACAGGACAGAAATGTACAACAGCTTTCTGTGTTTCTGCTCCCAATGTAACACTTGAACATTTAGTTTATCTTGTCTTCGATCTGACATCCAATAAGAATCACTTCACAGATCCAATAACAGATCCCCAGGAGTGAGTTCCAGACTGGAATGTAATTGAGGGGTTTAGGGTTTACATACAGCATATGAGATACCCAGGAGTGAGGGACAGACTGGAATCTAATCGAGGGGTTCAGCGTGGTTTACATACAGAATAACAGAGTCACAAAATTGCAGTGTTATGCAGTCATAGAGTTGTACAGCATGGAAACAGACCCTTTGGTCCAAACCGTCTATGCAGACCAGATATCCTAACCTACTCTAGTCTCTTCTTCAAGCACTTGGCCCATCTCCCTCTAAACCTTCCCATTCATATACCCATCGAGCTGCATTTTAAATGTTGCAATTGTACCAGCCTTCACTACTTCCTCTGACAGTTCATTCCATTCATGTATCACCCTCTGAGTGAACAAATTGCCCCTTAGGTCTCTTTCATATTACCTCTCACACTAAACCTATGCCCTCTAGTTCTGGACTCACCACCCCAAGGAAAAGACTTTGTCTATTTATCCTATCCATGCCTGTCATGATTTTATAAACCTTGATAAGGTCACCCCTCAGCCTCTGATGCTCCAGGGAAAACAACCCCAGCCTATTCACCATCTGCCTGCAGCTCAAATCCTCTAACCCTGGCATCCTCTTTGTAAATCTTTTCTGAACTCTTCCAAGTTTCACAACATCCTTCTGATAGGAAGGAGACCAGAATTGCATGCCATATTCCAACAGTGGCCTAACCCATGTACAGTCCAGCCACAACATGACCTATCAATGCCTATACTCAAAACACTGACCAATAAAGGAAAGAATACCAAACGCTGCCTTCATTATCTTATCCACCTGCCACTCTACTCTCACGGAGCTACGAACCTGCACTTCAAAGTCTCTTTGTTCAGCAACACTCCCTCAGACCTGACCATTAAGTGTATAAGTCCTGCTCAAATTTGCTTTTCCAAAATGCAGCACCTCATGTTTATCTAAATTGAACTCCATCAAGTGGAATATAATTGAAGGTTTTGGGGTGTTTTTGAAATGTGCGAATCACACATACATGGAAGTGAGTTACACGTTGCAATCTAATCGAGAGGGTTCCGGGTGATTCATATAATCCCCTCAGTGGGGAAACAAGCCCTTCAGCCCAAAAAACCACACTGACCCTCAGAAGAATAACCCATCCAGACCAATTTCCCCACATTTACCCCTGACTAATGCACCTCAACTGCACATCCCTAAATACCATGGGCAATTCAAATAGGGTTTGGATTGGATGGTTAATATACAGACTAACAGATACCCAGGAGTGTGATACAGACTGGAATCTAATCAAAGGATTGAGGTGGCTAATGTGCAGAGCACCTTAAAATTGGATGTCAGTTACAGATTGGAATTTTATCAAGGGGATTCGGGTGGATGATGTGAACAATAACCGATACCGAGAGTGAGTTACAGACTGGAATCTAATCGAGGGTTTCAGGGTGGTTTAATGCAGAATAACAGGTACCTCGGAGTGAGTTAGAGTCATAGAATCATAGAGATGTACAGCACGAAAACAGACCCTTCAGTCCAACCTGTCAATGCCGACCAGATATCCCAACCCAATCTAGTCCCACCTCCAGCACCCGGCCCATATCCCTCCAAACCCTTCCTATTCATATACCCATCCAAATTCCTCTTAAATGATGCAATTGTACCAGCTTCCACCACTTCTCTGGCAGCTCACTCCATACACGTACCACCTTCTGCGTGAAAATGTTGTCCCTTAGGTCTCTTTCATATCTTTCCCCTCTCAAACTAAACCTATGTCCTCTAGTTCTGGACTCCCTTACCCGACGGCAAACCTCTATACGGTCACCCCTCAGCCTCTGACACTCCAGGGAAAACAGTCCCAGACTATTCAGCCTCTCCCTGGAGCTCAAATCCTCTAACCCTGGCAACCTCCTTGTAAATCTTTTCTGAACCCTTTCAATTTTCACAACATCTTTCTGATAGGAAGGAGACCAGAATTGCACGCAATATTCCAAGAATGGCCTAACCAATGTCCTGTGCAGCCTCAACATGACCTCCCAACTCCTGTACTCAATACTCTGACCAATAAAGGAAAGCATACCAAATGCCTTCTTCACTATCCTATCTACCTGCGACTTCACTTTCAAGGAGCTATGAACCAGCATTCCAAGGTCTCTTTGTTCAGCAACACACCCTAGGACCTTACCAATAAATGTAGAAGTCCTGCTAAGATTTGCTTTCCCAAAATGCAGCACCTCGCATTTATCTGAATTAAACTCCATCTGCCACTTCTCAGCCCATTGGCCCATCTTGTCCAGATCCTGTTGTAATCTGAGGAAACCCTCTTCGCTGTCTACTACACCTGCAATTTTGGTGTCATCTGCAAACTTACGAACTGTACCTCTTATGCTCGCATCCAAATCATTTATATAAATGACAAAAAGTAGAGGGCCTAACACTGATCCTTGTCGCACTCCACTGGTCACGGGCCTCTAATCTGAAAAACAACCCTCCACCTCTATCTTCTACCTTTGAGCCAGTTCTGTACCTAAATGGCTACTTCTCCCTGTATTCCATGAGATCTAACCTGCTAATCAGTCTCCCATGGAGAACCTTGTTGAACGCCTTACTGAAGTCCATATGGTTCACATCCACTGCTCTGCCCTCATCAATCTTCTTTTTAACTTCTTCAAAAAACTCAATCACTATCTGCCTTTCCAAATTCATGTACATCCTGTCCCTCATGATTCCCTCTCACAACTTGCCCACAGCCGAGGTCAGGCTGACGGGTCTATAGTTCCCTGGCTTCTCTTTACCAACCTTCTTAAACAGTGGCACCACGTTTGCCAAACTCCAGTCTTCCGACATCTCACCTGTGACTATCGATGATACAAATATCTCAGCAAGAGGCCCAGCAATCACTTCTCTAGCTTCCCACAGAGTTCTCAGGTTCACCTGATCAGGTCCTGGGGACTTATCCACCTTTAACCATTTCAAGACATTCAGCACTTACTCCTCTGTATATCTGCAACATTTTGCAAGATGTCATCATCGATTTCCCTGCAGTCTATACCTTCCATATCCTTTTCCACAGTAAATACTGATGCAAAATATTCATTTAATATCTCCCCCATTTTCTGTGGCTCCACACAAAGGCCGCCTTGCTGATCTTTGACGGGCCCTATTCTCTCCCTAGTTATCATTTGTCCTTAATATATTTGTAATTACACTTTGGATTCTCCTTAATTCTATTTGCCAAAGCTATCTCATGTCTACGTTTTTATCCTGATTTCCCTCTTAAGTGTACTCCAACTTCCTTTGTACTCTTCTAAGGATTCACTCGATCTATCCTTTCTATACCTGACATATGCTTCCTTCTTTTTCTGAACGAAACCCTCAATTTCTTTCGTCAGCCAGCATTCCCAATAACTACCAGCCGTCCCTTTCAACCCTGACAGGCAGTTACAGCCTGGAATCTAATCGCAGGGTTTAGGGTGGTTTATATACAGAATAACAGATAGCCCGGAGTGAGTTACAGCCTGGAATCGAATCGAGGTGTTCAGGGTTGGTTATGTACAGAATAACAGATAGCCTGAAGAGAGTTAAAGCCTGGAATCGAATCGTGGGGTTCAGGGTGGTTTTTGTGCGGAGTAACAGACAGCCCAGGGTGGGTTATAGCCAGGAATCTACTTGAGGGGTTCAGAGTGGTTTATATATAGAATAACAGACAGCCCAGAGTGAGGTACAGCCTGGAATCTACTTGAGGGGTTCAGAGTGGTTTACATACAGAATAACAGATAGCCCAGAGTGAGTTACAGCCTGGAATCTAATTGAGGGATTAAGAGTGGTTTATATACAGAATAACAGATAGTCCAGAGTGAGTTACAGCCTGGAATCTAATCGAGGGGTTCAGAGTGGTTTATATACAGAATAACAGGTGACCCGCAGTGAGTTACAGCCTGGAATCTAATTGAGGGGTTCGGGGTGGTTTATATACAGAATAACAGATAGCCGAGGGTGGGTTAGAGCCTGGAATCTAATTGAGGGGTTCAGGGTGGTTTATATACAGAATAACAGATAGTCCAGAGTGAGTTGCAGCCTGGAATCTATTTGAGGGGTTCAGAATGATTTATATACAGAAAAACGGATAGCCCAGATTGAGTTACAGCCTGCAATCTAATCAAGGGGTTCAGTGTGGTTTATATACAGAATAACAGGTAGCCCGGGGTATGTTAAAGCCTGGAATCTAATCAAGGGGATCAGTGTGGGTTATGTACAGAATAACAGATAGCCCAGGGTGAGTTACAGCTTGGAATCTAATTGAGGGGTTCAGGGTGGTTTATATACAGAATAACAGATAGCCCAGAGTGAGTTACAGCCTGGAATCTAATCGAGGGGTTCAAGGAGGTTAGAAGACAGAATAACAGATAGCCCGGGGTGTGTTACTGCCTGGAAGCTAATCAATGTCTGTTCACTTTAAGATAGGACGGGTTTTGTTGAATCGAAAGTACAGCCACAGATGCCAGCTAAAGGTCAGACTGTTCCAAATATAACAATTAGCTGGGAAATGGAAGCCTGACAGCAATTCAAATGCAATCAAAGACTTTAAATAATGCTCAGAATATCAGAATCCAATGAAATTTGAATACTATTGTTCGTACACCTGGAAAGCAATCAAATTATGAGAATTATTGTATCATGGAAAGTATATAATCCCAGCATTTTGAACACTAGAGGGAGAGCCACTGCCATCCAACTGTAGAGTAACTGCTGTCGAGCAGGAGTTTTAACTGACCATCTCAAACACTCTCTATCAAGACACATGTTCATGTAAAACCTACTTGCAGTAAATGAAAACATGACCCAAGGAGATCAACAGCTGAAAGAGTGAACACAGCGGGGAAGATAGAGACTGTGTGGTCTTGAGATTGGAACGTTAAATATGTGGGTTGTTGGAGAGTTTTTACAGAGTTGGAGTCAGATAGTAAGTAGCTAAGAGGGGCTTGTGTTTGTGAATAGTTTTTGTTTAGTATTCACTATTAAAGTTAAGAAACTAACTTGCAAATTTTTTGTTTAAATAGTGGAATGTAGGAGATCTGTGTCACTCGTATGTGAACAGATTACGATGTGAGGCGAGCTTTTCTGGGTGTTTGGTTTTAATTAACAAAGGGGTTCGACTCCACATTGTAAATGTCCATTCACACTAACCCCATTTCCCTGCAGTTGGCCCATATCCTTCTCGTCCTTTCCTATCCACATATTTATCCAAATGCTTTTAGACAATAGACAATAGACAATAGATGCAGGAGTAGGCCATTCAGCCCTTCGAGCCTGCACCGCCATTCAATATGATCATGGCTGATCATTCCCAATCAGTATCCTGTTCCAGCCTTATCTCCATAACCCTTGACTCCACTATCTTTAAGAGCTCTGACCAATTCTGTCTTAAATGAATCCAGAGACTGGGCCTCCACTGCCCTCTGGGGCAGAGCATTCCACACAGCCACCACTCTCTGGGTGAAGTAGTTTCTCCTCATCTCTGTCCTAAATGGTCTACCCCGTATTTTTAAGTTGTGTCCTCTGGTTCGGCACTCCCCCAGCAGCGGAAATATGTTTCCTCCTGCCAGAGTGTCCAATCCTTTCATAATCCTATACGTTTCAATCAGATCCCCTCTCAGTCTTCTAAACTCAAGGGTATACAAGCCCAGTCGCTTCAGTCTTTCCGTGTAAGGCAGTCCTGCCATTCCAGGAATTGACCTCGTGAACCTACGCTGTACTCCCTCAATAGCCAGAATGTCTTTCCTCAAATTTGGAGACCAGAACTGTACACAGTACTCCAGGTGTGGTCTCACCAGGGCCCTGTACAGCTGCAGAAGCACCTCTTTGCTTCTATACTCAATTCCTCTTGTTATGAAGGCTTGACTGGTGTACAAGAACACCCAGATCTCTCTGAACAGCCCCTTTACCTAATTTGATACCATTGAGGTAGTAATCTGCTTCCTGTTCTTGCCACCAAAGTGGATAACCAGACATTTATCCACATTAAACTGCATCTGCCATGCATCTGCCCACTCACCTAACTTGTCCAGGTCACCCTGTAATCTCCTAGCATCCTCATCACATTTCACCCTACCACCCAGCTTTGTATCATCAGCAAATTTGCTAATGTTATTGCTGATGCCATCTTCTATATCATTTACATATATTGTAAAAAGCTGCGGTCCCAGCACGGATCCCTGCGGTACCCCACTGGTCACTGCCTGCCATTCCGAAATGGAGCCGTTAATCACTACCCTTTGTTTCCTATTAGCCAACCAATTCTCTATCCAATCTAGTACTTTGCCCCCAATACCGTGCGCCCTAATTTTACTCACTAACCTCTTGTGTGGGACTTTATCAAAAGCTTTCTGAACGTCCAGGTACACTACATCCACTGGATCTCCCTCGTCCAGCTTCCGCGTTACATCCTCAAAAAATTCAAGAAGATTAGTCAAGCATGATTTCCCCTTCATAAATCCATGCTGACTCTGTCCTATCCTGTTACTATTATCCAGATGTGCCGTAATTTCATCCTTTATAATAGACTCCAGCATCTTTCCCACCACTGAGGTCAGACTAACTGGTCTATAATTTCCTGCTTTCTCCCGCCCACCCTTCTTAAAAAGTGGCACAACATTAGCCGCCCTCCAATCCTCAGGAACAGACCCCGATTCTATTGAACTCTGGAAAATAATCACCAGCGCATCCACGATTTCCCGAGCCACCTCCTTCAGTACCCTGGGATGCAGGCCATCAGGTCCCGGAGACTGATCGACCTTCAGACCTAACAGTCTCTCCAACACCAAATCCTGGCAAATATAAATTCCCTCAAGTTCAGGTCCTTCAGCCACTGTTACCTCAGGGAGATTGCTTGTGTCTTCCCCAGTGAACACAGATCTGAAGTACCCATTTAATTCCTCTGCCATTTCTTTGTTCCCAGTAATATATTCCCCTGTTTCTGTCTTCAATGGCCCAATTTTTGTCCTAACCATTTCTTTGCCTTGGACATACCTAAAAAAGCTTTTACTATCCTCGTTTATATTCTTGGCCAGTTTACCTTCGTACCTCATTTTTTCTCTGCGTATTTCCTTCTTAGTAATCCTCTGTAGTTCTTTAAAAGCTTCCCAGTCCTCAGTTTTCCCACTTATCTTCGCTAAGTTATACTTTTTCTCTTTTAACTTTATATGTTTCTTTACTTCCCTCGTCAGCCACGGCCGCCCATGTCTCCTCCTGGGATCTTTCTTCCTTTTAGGAATGAACTGATCCTGCAACTTCTGCATTATACACAGAAATATCCGCCATTGTTCCTCCACGGTCTTCCCTGTTAAGGTATTGCACCATTGAACTTTGGCCAGTTGCTCCCTCATAGCTCCATATTACATGTCAAGCCCAGGGCAGCGGCCCTCCGGTGGGGTCCAGGTTGACTCCATCTTTGGTCGCCCCTCTTATGGATCCCTATGATGACTGTTCCAGTTCCTTGGTGGGCTCACCGCTGGCATCTTGAAAGAATTCCCAGAGTTTCATTCGTTTGGTGAATTCCTCCATGTCTGCTGCAAGACCCATGGGGTCCATTTTGGTGGTGGGGCAGAAATTGAGACTCCTGCTAAGAACTTCAGTCTCTTCCAGTTGAAGGGTGTGGTCCGATAAGTTGACGATCGACTTCCCCGCGGTGATAACATTTTCCACTGTGGTGCCAGGGTGGGCTTGCCTACTGCTCGTGGTGATGTCAAGTTTCCCCAGATTCTTGTTCTTGGTGGGCATGTACATCGTGTAGTTGTGTCGTCTTTTCTGTTTGCCAATGTCCCATAACTGTACCACTGTATCCTCAGTGCAGGCTGATCATGTGAACTCCATCACATGATGGGCCGAATGGCCTTACTTCCGCTCCTATGTCTTATGGTCTTATGGTCTTATCTTAATTTCAAGGTTGTGGTGCCTGCTGTAGAGTTGGTCCTCAATCATCTTGTGCCCCAGGTCATCTCCTCTGCCCTGAAGCTCTTCAGCCACATCCTGAAGCAATCTTGCTCCCACAGCCACAACTCCTTCCTCAATGCCTGAACCAATTAATCTCACGTGGACTCTGGACTACATTCAGACCCAATGACAACCTGGACCTGAACAGGATAACCAGTACATATTACAAATCTAAACATTCCTGATGAAGGGCTTATGCCCGAAAAGTTGATTCTCCTGCTCCTCGGATGCTGCCTGCCCTATTATGCTTTTCGAGAACCACAGTCTGTATATGTACATAAGCCATTATAGGTGACAGGTAGAAAGTGCTGCTGGTAAAGCACACCAGGCTTCATAAGTAAGGATGTAAGGTGCAAAAGCAGGGAAGCTATGATGTTATTATGTAAGACATGGTTAGACCTCAGCTGGGAATATTGCGCACTGTTTTGTGTTCCACAGTATAGGAATGTTGTTAATACATTGGAAAGAGTGCAGAAGAGGTTTTTGAGATTGTTTCCATGGTTGCAACATTTCAATTATAGGAAAGGATTGAGTAGTTTGTCCTGTTTTTTTTTAGAGAGGAGAAGTCTAAGAGAATATTTGATAGAAATTTTCAAAATCATCTATGATCTGGACAAAGTAGGTAGGGAGAAACTGTTCCCGTTCAAACAGGTCAAGTACCAGTGGGTACAATTTTTTAAGTGTTTGCATTGGATAATTATTTAAAGAGAAATGATGTGCAGGGAAAAAGCAGGAGATTGACACTTAAGTTCAAATGCTCTAATAGTCAGTACAGTGCCGATGGACCAATGATCACATTTTGCACCATAACAACACTATGATTTTGTGATTCGTCGAACTGGCAGTTCCTCAACAGTGAGCCAATAGGAGGGAATGAATTCCAATTCAAAAATATTACTCATGTAAATGTGTAACCTTGATTTCTGACGAAAAGTTTAGTCTTTGAAACGCGACTTTGACACTTTAGCTCAGAAAAATGCAAAACTTAGATTCTCTACAGTGTGGAAACAGGCCCTTCAGCCCAACAAGTCCACACCGACCCTCCGAAGAGCAATCCACCCAGACCCATTCCCTTACATTTACCGCTGCACCTAACACTACGGGCAATTGAGCATGGCCAATTCACCTATCCTGCACATCTTTGGATTATGGGAGGAAACTGGACCACCCGGAGGAAACCCACGCAGACACGAGGAGAATGTGCAAACTCCACACAGACAGTTGCCCGAAGCGGACATTGAACCCGGGTCTCTGGTGCAGTGAGGCAGCAGTGCTAACCGTTGTGCCACCGCACTGCCCCAAGACTTTCTCAAAACTTTTAAAACAATATACATTTAAAGATTTTATTTTACTACAGCAGGTAACTTTTCATTGAACGTTTTGTCAGCCTGTAGGTGACAAATATTATTAATCAAATGGTTAGGCCTTTGCCTGTGACATGGTAGCACTCTGAATTGACAGATAGGCGTTGTCTGTCGCTTGCTGACATTGAAATGGTTAAATATAAAACGAGCATAGAAAAAGAAAAAGGACATCACAGATACTTTGGATTGAACATTCTTTCATATGGCTAACTCTGAATCGTTCAGTGCAAATATATTTGAAGGTTTCATTTTTGCAATAATAATAACAAAACAAAATTCAGGCAAAGGCAACAAGATAAAGAGTTCAGTCAGCCTTGCATGGATTCCAAAATAAGATTATCATCAGAGGCTTCGAGCTTCATGCTTGCTGAATGTGAACATCAACAACATGTGTCTGGAAGCGATACCATACCTGAATATAAGCTTGTACATAAAGTTTGTGAAGGGAAACAAATTTCTTATCTATCGTGGATATGGAGATGACAAAAGACAACTTTGACATTTTCTGTTCTGTAGTTACTGTGCCAGGCTAATCTAAGGGAGGAAATGAACCCAAGTTCTGACTTTCTTTCATAGACAGAAGAGAAAGCTACCTTGAGGATCTCCCACAGAGCTGACCCAGGACTGAGATGATGAACATCTTCCTTTGTGCCATGTTTGACCCCAAACACTGGAGAGTTTACTCTGATTGCCATTAAGTCCAGTTTTGTTAAGCTCCTTGATGTCAACAGAAGTCAACCATTGCCTTGATATCAGGGTCAGTAATTTTTACCTGAACCCTTGTCTCAACCTCTTTTGTTCACATCAATAGGCCATGATATAGGAACAGCAAGTGTTTCTTTCAAACAGGTGGTTTTGAATGTCAGGATTTCTCTTCTCAAGTGTGTTCGGGGAGCTGGATGACTGAAAGTATTTGAAGAAGAAATAGATGGATATTGACCTGTCAAAGAGTTGAGGGCCATGAGGAATTGGGTATGAAAGAGGATTTGTGGCCAGGAGCAGATCAGCCATGATCTTAGTGAAGGGCAAGGCAGGTTTGCGGAGTGAATGACATGCCCCTGTTTCTGATGTTCTCACATTCCATTCTGTTATTGGAAAGTTAGTGGGTGTTATTTTTCCTTAATGTTTTGGTATTGCATATTGCAATCATGGAGACCAGATGATTTTGTGAGCCATCTCTGGGTGAGGTATGTGGGCTGTATTCACAGTGAATCTGACCAACAAATGAAGCACAAGCTGCAGATAGGGGATGCTTTCTAAAGCGAGATGAGGGGCCTCTTTCATACCCAGCCTGGATTTTCCAATTACATTTCCCAAATCACCTCAAAGCGGGTGTGACAGTCTTGAGGGACTGAATGGTCTCCTCTGGTTCTGTGTACCAAGTTATAGGAGTAAGTGGACTCCAACTGTTCCTGTCTAGCAGGTTTAAGTTTCTAAATGGAACACAGAAACATGGGACTGAGGAACAGGAGTGGGTCATTAGATACTTTGAGCCTTCTCCACCTGGCACTAAGATTGTGGCTGATCAGGTTGTGGACTCGGCCACACTTTCCTGTCTCCATCCTATTATGCATGACTCACTTCCCTGTCAAATATTTACCGAACGCAGTTTTCAATCAATGTGAACTTAGAGGCACGATAAACTTCCACTGAAGAGAATTCCGACTTGAAAGATCCTTTCAGAATTTTTCATCAACCCTCTTATTGAATCAGAGAGTCATGCAGAACGGAAACAGACCCGTTACTCCAATCTGTTCACTCCGATCAGATATCAAATCTGATACAGTCCCATTTGCCAGCATTTGGCCAATATCCCTCCCCTTTCAGATACTTTTTAAATGTGCGATTGTACCCGCCTTGACCACTTCCTCTGACAGCACTTTCTTTACACACACCAATCTCTGTGTGAAACATTTACCTTCAGGTCCCTTCTAAATCACTTGCCATCTCCCCTTCAACTTGTGCTGTCTTGTTCTGGACTCCCCTGTCCTGGAGAGCAGAACGTGGCTGTTCAGAATATCCATGCCCCTGATGGTTTTATAAACCTCTATAATGTCACCCTTCTGCCTCTGACACTCCAGGGGGAAACACCTCAACCTAATCAACCTCTCCCTAAAGCTCAAACTTCCAGTCCTGGAACATCCGTGTAAGTCATTTCTGCAGAAAACCAAGTTGTATGCAGTATTCTTAAAGTGGCCTCACCAACATCCTGTGCAGATGCAACATACCACCACAACTCCTATACTCAATGCTCTGACTGATTAAGGCAAATGTGCCAAATGTGTTCTTCACCACTCTGTCGACCTGCCATGCCCCAGGACCTGACCATGAAGTATATAATGTCTGCCCTGAGTTGCCTTCGCAAATTGCAAAGCTTCATATTTATCTAAATTAAACTTCATGTGTTACTCTTTGCCTCTTTGTCCCATTTAATTGCGGTCTCGTTGTATTCTGAGATAATCTACTACACCACCTTTCTGATGTAATCTGTAAACCTACTTACTATGGCCCCAATATTCACATTTAAAAGCTTTACATAAATGATGAAATGCAGTGAACTCAGTATTGATTCTTACAGCACACTGCTGCTCACAAGCCTCCAGTCTGAAAAATATCCCTCTTCCTTCGAGCCAATAGTGACTAGCTTCTTCTGTATCCCATGTGACTGAAATTTACTAATCTGTCTACCAATCAGAAGGAAATACTATCTATGAAGAGAGGCTGAGTAGGTTAGGTTTATTTTCACTTGGAAAAAAGGAGATTGAGGGGCGACCTGATTGAGGTTTACAAAATCATGAAGAGAGAGACAGGGTAGATAGAGACAAGCTTTTTCCCAGGTTGAAGCATTCAATAACGAGAGGGCATGCTTTCAAGGTGAGAGGTGGAAAGTTTAAGGGGGATACATGTGGCAAGTACTTCACACAGAGGGATGGTGGCCATTTGGAACGTGTTGCCAGCAGAGGTGGTAGAGGCAGGCACGGCAGATTCACTTAAGATGCGTCTGGGCAGATGCATGAGTAGGTGGGGAGCAGAAGGATACAGATGCTTAGGAATTGACCGACAGACTTAGACAGTACGTTTAGATCGGCTCAGGCTTGAAGGGCGAAAGGCCTGTTCCTGGGCTGCAAATTTTCTTTGCTCTTTGTTCTTTAAATGAACACCTTGTTGAAGTCCATATAGACAATGTCTACCAAACTGCCTTCATCAATTTTCTTTGCCACCTCTTCAAAAAACTCAACCAAATTAATGAGACATGATTTCCCATGCAGAAAGCCAAGTTGTCTACTCCGATCAGCGCTTGCTTTCCCAAATGTATGTAAATGCTATCCCTCAGAATCTCCTCCAACAACTTACCCATCACTGACATCAGGCTCACCGGTCTATAGTTCCCTGGCTTTTGGGGTCACTGTTTCCTTTTCTAGTCTCACTCCTCCACTGCTCATATCAAATGTGAAATGTAACCAGGTTTGTGATATGGCAGATGATATCGGTCTCAGACTGGGTCAGGGTCAGTTTTAGGAACAAGTCAGGCTAGTTTCTTCAATCTGCTCAAAAAGCACGTTTCTGACCCAGAGCAATGTTACTCAAACTATGGTCGAAAGATGAATGGTAAACCGTTTGTGTATTGCAATAATATAATCAATGTTTCCATTTCTAAAAACACTGACACACGCACACACACACACACACACACACACAATCACTCCAATTTTAACTTAAAAGAACGTTGTCCAGATATTACTGGAACTCATGACAAAGGAAAAATTGCAAGATTGTTCAAAACGTTATTCTGCTTCTGAAGATATTGTACTCACATAGCTGCAAGCAATGGGATTTCATCCTGGGAGAGTTGGATTTGGCTGAATTCCCTTTGCTTTAGGCAGTGAGTAGATTCCAATGAATTCTGGTCAGGGACCATCCAAAGGGTAGCACGGTGGTTAGCACTGCTGCCTCACAGCACCAGGGACTTGGGTTCGACTCTAGCCTGGGTGTGTGGAGTTTCTACGTTCTCCCCGTGTCTGTGTGAGCTTCCAGTAGGTGCTCCAGTTTCCTATCACAGCTCAAAGTGTGTAGATTAGGTTGGTTGGTGATGCTAAATTGTCCATAGTGATCAAGGATTTCTAGGCTCGGTGCATTAGTCAGGGGTAAATGTAGGGGAATTTTTTGGGAAGGTTCGTATGGACTTGTTGGGCCGAAGGACCTGTTTCAACACTGCAGGGATTCCATAAAAATAAGAATGGTAACGATGAGTTTATTTTTTTTTAGCTCGCAGACATTGCTATGATGAGGAACAATGAAGGAGAGAGAGTGCAATAGGCCATTCCTTCTCAGGCAGATTACATTTTCTCCCTCTCTGAGCTGAATCACACAGTAATGTCATCCTCTCCCAAATTGGACCATGGGAGGTCTCCTTGTACATTGTCCAAACTTCCTTGTACATTGTCCAAATTAAGTCTCCATCGCATTCCCTGTTCCATGTAGGTGCATCATTGCTGCTGTCATGTCCAGAGACATTCCCGTAGCAGAAAATGGTCTTGGTCGATTTGAAGATATGTTTATATGTCCCTGCGTCATTAAAAAATTAAAATTGTTTAAGTTATTCAAAGTACCTGTGTTAAACTGAATGCATTTTTTAAAGAAATACAGAAATTGCTGGAAAAGCTCGGCAGGTCTGTCAGTACCCAGATGCCTTTTACGTGCTGTAGTTGTACCAGCCTACACGACTTCCTCTGGCAGCTCATTCCATACGCACACCACCCTCTGTGTGAAATGGTGCCCTTTACGCCTCATCGAAACCTTTTCCCTCTCACATTCCACCAATGCCCTCTAGTTTTGGACGCCCCTAACCTGGGGAAAAACCCTGACTACTCAACCTATCCATGACCATTCTGATTGTATAAACATTTACTGCTGAGAATTGTGACTTCAATCAACACGAATGGCTGTACTTTCACTCATCCTGGGCCTAAGTTCTGAAATGCAATACTGACACCTCTTCCTTCTCCAACAAGTCACAATTCTAAATCCATTTTAAACAGTTTGTTCAGATGTATTATGAGACACTTCTGTGGGATTTACACCTAGACTTTTGTGCCCAGAGAAAGGGACGCGAGCATCACTCAGCAATACCCATAAAGCTGTAACAGCATTCTCCTGTGTGTTTGTTCGTCAGACTGTCCTGACATGATGAGACATACCAATGCAACAGGTAGGATTTGAATCCAGGCCTTCTGGTCCAGAGCTAGGAACACTCCCACACAAGTTCAGGAATTGGAATCAAATCCAGAACATCTGGTTCAGAGACACGGACACTACCCACTACACTACCATACCCAGAGTTTGAGTCATATTTTAGTGCCCACTTTCAGCTCGGTGTGGATTTATTATAATCAGGTTACCATTACTGAACTACACAAAACACTTTGTATTGTTAAACAAATGCAAGAGATTTGTCTCAACTGTAGGATGTTGAGTGTACTTGCTATACTATCAAAATTCTTTAATTGGTATTACCTGTAGTCTACAATATTAAGGACAGAAATCCTGCAGGCACACTCTGCCCAATGAAGAGTCTCAAATAGATATTTATTACTGAACACCAGAAACGAAGGAAGAGCTTAATTTCTGACTCCAAAACACCGATCAATCTTACCCAACTCTCACGTGCGACTGCCCTCTTCCTAAAACCATGAAATGATACCAGGCCGCTGATTACTGTACAGCCTCTCCTCCCCACTGACAGTGTCTGTAATCTGTCCCTCCTCCCCCTAACCACATAAGGCAAACCAAGTTCAGGGTCTTTGTGAAAATCAAGGCCGGAGTGTGCAGGCCGTCTGGAGAGGGATGGGCATTTTATAATTGTAGGGGGAGGGGGAGGTGGCAGTAATATTACTCACTGGGGTGAGGGGTGGCAGATGGAGGTTAGTTTGGATTAATGTGAGGCATTGGATTTGGTAAATCAAACAACAACAGGACCTATAGAATTAAAAGTAGGGTCTTTGGCAGTATTGTAGAACAGAGACCTAGGCCGTCAGGTATAATTCTTTAAAATTTGCATCTCATATAGATAGTGTGGTTAAGAAGGTGTTTAACACACTTGTCTTCATTGGTCAGACCATTGAGTATCGGAATTGGGACGTCATCTTGAGGTTGTACAGGACATTGGTGAGATATTTTCTGGAATACTGCGTCCAATCTGGTCATCCTGCTCGCTCATTCCATAGGCACACCACCCTCTGGGTGAAAAAGCTGCCCCATAGGTCACTTATAAATGTTTCACCTCTCACCTTAAGTCTATATCCTCTAGTTTTGGACTCCCCGTGCCCTAAGAAAATACCTTGACTCTTCACTTTAATATTATTGACCTTGATATTATTAAACGGGAGAGGGTTCAGAAGAGATTAACCTGGATTTTGCTGGGAAAGGAGGGAGTGAGATACAAGGAGAGGCTGGGTAGGCTGGGACTGTTTTCACTTAAGAGTATGAGATTCTGCGGTAACTTTACACAAGGGCTGATATCTTTTCCCTCGAGTTGGGGTTTCAAAACTGAGGGATATTTTAAGGTGCGAGGAAAAAGATTTACAAAAGTCAAGTTATGGGCGGCACGGTGGCACAGTGGTTAGCACTGCTGCCTCACAGCGCCGGAGACCCGGGTTCAATTCCCGCCTCAGGCGACTGACTGTGTGGAGTTTGCACGTTCTCCCCGTGTCTGCGTGGGTTTCCTCCGGGTGCTCCGGTTTCCTCCCACAGTCCAAAGATGTGCAGGTCAGGTGAATTGGCCATGCTAAATTGCCCGTAGTGTTAGGTAAGGGGTAGATGTAGATGTAGGGGTATGGGTGGGTTACGCTTCGGCGGGGCGGTGTGGACTTGTTGGGCCGAAGGGCCTGTTTCCACACTGTAAGTAATCTAATCTAATCTAATCTAATCAAGAGAGGGAATTCTGTTAGACAGAATCTGGCTTTGGTGTGGAATGAACTTCCAGAAGAAGCGGTGAAAGCAGGGACAGTTACAACGTTTAAAGGACATTTAGATCAGTCCATGGATAAGACATCAGTTTGGATGGTGCTGTGAGCAGGTGCCTTCCCCCTCCCCTAATCTGAATGAATCCCTGTTGGCTTTCACCCTCTGCCAATGCCTATGCAGTGGCGTGCGGAGGCCAGCAGAGGGTGGCATTGCATCACTTTACGCACCACAGAGACTGCCAGACCTGCCCCACACAGAGACACACAGATACACACACAGCAATTGTTAGGACACAACATTAAGCTCAGCTGGTAATTTAAACTAAACATAAAGAAATGCTCAATTTCTCTTAACTGCTTATTTCCCCACTCCGACTCTACAGCAATTACATAAACGTAATTTCAAAACCATGCAGAAGCTGTTGTTTCCTCTGACCTCACACCAAAATATCTTTTTCCCATCTTTCCTGGGAAGAAGTGTCAACATTTCAGCATTCTGAAACCTGGGAACACATCCTTCCATGACACTGTCTCCCGTCTCCCCATCTTTGTCTAAACCCCAAACTCTTCCCGTGTGGTGATATTTAAACTGATTCCCCTGCCATCTCTCTCTGGCAGTGATGCTCACACCCACAGCACCCCCTTGTCAGAGCACAATGGAGAGATGAAGCTGGAAATGGTTGGGAGCTGCACATCCTGTCACTTCCAGCATGGGCTGTAAGTTTCCCCATACTGGGCAGGGATCTCACACAGTATTACTGAGGAATGCACTGGGGTGGTGTACACATGCTGGGAGGGTAACTGCTCCTGGTTTACAGATCAATGTATTGGGGTGGTGTACACAGTCCTACATGCTGGGAGGGTTCCTGCTCCTGGTTTACAGATCAATGTATTGGGGTGGTGTACATAGCTCTACTCGCTGGGAGGGTAACTGCTCCTGGTTTGCAGATTAATGCATTGGGGTGATGTACACAGCTCTGCACGCTGGGAAGGTAACTGCTCCTGGGTCACAGATTAATGCAATGTGGAGGTGTGCATAATCGTACATTCTGGAAGTGTAGCTGCTCCTGGTTTACAGATGAATTCATGGGTGATCACTGCATAGGTCGCTCTGCTGGTCAGACTATCTGGTTGAGGTTTATCGATAATACAATGATGTAGTCTGTGCAGCTCGCCATGCTGGATGGATATTTGTTTCAGGTTCACACATTAGTGTCCTGTTGTGTTCTGCACAGCTCTCAGTGCTGGACAGATATCTAGTCTGGGTTTGTAGATCAATGCATTGCTGTGGTCTGCACAGCTCCCCGTCCGGGACAGATAGCCGGTTGCTGAAGAAGGGCTGATGCCCGAAACGCCGATTCTCCTGCTCCTTGGATGCTGTCTGAGCTGCTGCGGTTTTCCAGCAACACATTTTCAGCTCTGGACAGATATCTAGTCTGGGCTTATAGATCAATGCACTGCTGTGGTCTGCGTTGCTTCCCATGCTGAATACTTGCTGGAGGGACACAGCAATCCAGGCAGCATCAGGAGGTGTAGAATTTGATGTTTCGGGTGTAGCCCTCCTTCAGGACTCTTATAGAACGGTAACACCCGAAATGTCGACATCTCCACGTCCTGATGCTGTCAGGATTGCTGTGTTCTCCCACCTTCCTGCCTGTCTACTTTGGACTCCAGCATCTGCAGCTTTTCTGTCTCTATCACAGCTTCCCAAACTGGACAGATGTCTAGCCTGCGTTTGAAGATAAGTGATGTGACATGATCTATGCAGTGTTCCACTCTGGACAGATTGCTGGATAGCACTGACCAGTGTAATAGATGAATCTGGACAGATTGCTGAGTTGTACCGAGTTTTACACTGGCCTGGTCTGTACAGTGTCCCACGGTTAACAGATATCTCCTCTGGGTGTATGGTGTCTGGGCAGGTTCTGTGAGGTGGATTGAGAATGTGGTATATCTAACCATTTCAGCTGATCTGGCAATGCCTTTAGTTCCCATTCCTGTGGTTGGACCCTCAGTCTCTCACCCCATTAATGTTACAGTGTGTCCAGGCACAGTTCATCATGTTAGTGTGGTGGGGAGGGGGGAAAGGTGATGGACAGGTCAAGGGGTTCCCAGGAACGTTCTGTCCCCGACATTCTATAACTGATATTCCCCGAAATGTTCTGTCCCTGACATTGTTTGTGAACGGCCGGACGTCAGTGAATTGAACAAACGATAAGATCCCGAGGGAAGAGATCTCGTTCCAGGGAGAAGGAGACACTGTTCCGAAGGCCCCTCAGGCAGTTAAAGGGGGGAATACGTTTCCCCTGCGTTTACATTTCTCCATGACACAGAATCGACCACAATTTAGACCAAAATACAGAAATTCCAAAACTCCGTTTGTCTTCAGGACAGCAACGTTTCCACACTCCGTATTAGAAACTGGGAAGGAGTGACCTGTGTCTGCTCTCGATTGATCGAGTGTGTGGGAATGTTCGAGAAACAATCTGTCCTTATGGATGTGTTTGTGTGTGTTTTGGGGAGGGCGGGTTTCTTGTGGTTTATGTCACATTTCTGTCAGTAATTCAGACCTTCCCATTTGTTATTCCAGCTCCAATTATTTTAATAAATCCCTGAATACAGGGACACATTTGAAAATCTCACTGGGTCCCCGATCAAATGGGTCCCTTTGCCTCCAGGCTGATGGATAATGGGTTTGTTTTCCTTCCTCACAGTTAACGTAGTGACCATCTACGTCCTGCTTTATAAAGATTGTGGATTGTCTCCATGTGTCAGATGTTACCTGGGGGCCATGGCAGCGGCGGATCTCCTGGTCATTATCCTCGACCTGATCCTGAGACACATTCCCATTGTTTATCAGGAACAGTTTTATTTCCTGAGGGACTCCGTCCCCGTGTGTAATATCCACGCCGTCCTGCTTTATGCAGCCACTGATTGCTCTGTCTGGTTCACCGTCACTTTTACCTTTGATCGGTTTGTGGCCATTTGTTGCCAGAAGCTGAAAAGTAAATATTGCAGTGAGACAACGGCGGCTGTGGTTCTGGGAGCAGTGACTGTGCTGAGCTGTTTAAAGAACATTTCCTGGTATTTTATTCTCACGGCTCGGTATTGGCTGGTGAACCAGCCCTGGTTTTGTGAGGTAACAGACGGTGCTCAATTCTCCAGTGTCTGGATCACAATCCAGTTCCTCCACCACATTCTAACCCCGTGTGTCCCATTTCACCTGATTCTGCTGCTCAATGTTCTCACTGTCAGACACATTTTAGTGACCAGCAGAGCCCGCAGGAGACTCCGCGCTCACACCAATGGGGACGCTCAGTCTGACACAGAAATGAGAAACCGAAAAAAATCCATCATTTTACTGTTTGTGATCTGGGCCAATTTCATCCTGTTATGGTCAACGTTAATGCTTTATTCTATATGGGCCCGCATGTATGATTTTGGGTATCAGTCTGTGTTTCTCGATGCCTTTGTGGGGGAATTGGGCTTCATGCTGCAGCTCCTCAGTTGCTGCACAAACACCGCGATTTATGCCGTGACCCAGACTAAGTTCAGACAGCAGCTGAAGAAGGTGCTGAAATATCCCTTCACCCAAATCCATCCATCCATCAAATTCCCTCATTAATCACATCTTCCAGGATTTTCTCATTTCAGTTCAGTGTTTCAGTGATGGAGCAGCCTGTCGCTATGGTAACAGACTGAGGGTAGCGCTGGTTTGTCCATCCTTATCCCACAGGCCGGTTACAGGGAAACATTTCAATGTTTCTCACAACTCAGAGGCCAGTGAGAAAAGGGTCCATCCCACTGACTGTATCCATCATTCATTTGTAAACAATAAAAATGTTGATTAAAGCGTGCCAAGCAGCAGAGTGACCGATGTTGTTGTGTGTCTTTGGGTTGGAGGAACTGAGCTGGAGAGAGACAGACTTAGCCCCAAGTCCTGGTTCTCAGGGAAGGGGAGGGCACAGCGCCCTGAGCTTAGGAGCTGGGGTTAAGTCCCTCGGCCCCCTCCCATTCTAACCTGGTCTCCCCATTTCCTCTCCCCTTCTCTTTCTCATCACTTCTCACCCTCTCTCTCTCTTTCTGCACAGTCTCTTTCTCACCTCCTCTCCCTTTCATTCTCTCGTCCCCTCTCAGACACCCCTCAACCCCGATTTCTCCACCTACCTTCACTATTGTTTCTCCCTCACCCTCCCCCTCTCCCTCTCACACCCCCAACACGATATTCTCCACCTGCCTCCACTCTTCCCTCTCCCCCTCACCCTTACTCTCTCTCTCCTACCGTCTCTGTCTCCCTCCCGCAATTCCGTCTCTACCATATTTTCCCCTCCTCCCATTTCCCACATCTCTCTATCATCTCACCCCACCCCCCACACGCAGACGCACCACCAACCCCCAGTCTCTGGGTGAGAGGGAGAGGGAAGGACCAGGGAGACAGAGTGTGTAAGAGAGAGGGAGGGACAGAAGGAAGAGAGATTCAGTCAGAGAAAAACAGAGGGAGGTGGGGAGAGAAAGACACTGAGGGAGGGGGATCGAGAGTGAGAGAACGGGGAGAGAGTGAAGGAGCAGAGAGAGAGAGCAGGGGGCAAGAGAGAGATAGGGTGAAGTAGGGAGACAGAGAGAGAGACAGGGGAGAAGATATTGAGAGACAGAGGCAAGAAAGAGAGAGAGAGACAGAGAGGTGATAGGGAGGGAACGAGAGAGAAAGGGGGCAAGTCTTAGAGAGAGAGGGAAAAGGAGAGAGAAAGTGGATGAGAGAGATGGGGAGGCGAGAGAGAGGGAGAAGAGGAGAGAGGGAAGAGAGAGAGAGAATGAGGACTGAGAGAATGAGAGAGAGGCAGGGGTGAGAGATAGAGGGAGGGGCAAAAAAGCGGGAGGTCGAGAGAGATAGAGGCGGCAAGAGAGAGGGTCGAGAAAGAGGGGGTCTAGAGAGAGAGAGAGGAGGGGATCGAGAGAGAGAGGGGCAAGGAAGCAGGCGGGAGAGTGAGTGAGAGGGCGAGTGAGAGAGAGTTTGTGAGGGCGAGAGAAACTGGGCAAGAGAGAGTTAGAGTGGGTGAGAGAATGATGAGGTGAGTGAGAGAGAAAAACGAGATGAGAGAGACATAGAGGTGAGAGAGAGGGAGTGAGAGAGGGGAGGGCAAGATAGAGAGAAGGAAGGGCAAGGAGAGAGGGGAGTGAGAGAAAGCAGAAGCGAGAGAGGGAGGCATTAAGAGATCAAGAAATAGAGATGGGTAAGAGAGATTGAGGGGCGAGAGAGGGAGAGGAAGCAAGAGAGACAGAAGGAGCAAAAGAGAGAGAAACGGAGTTTGAGAGAGATGGAGGCAAAAGAGAGATAGAGGAGGTAAGACAGAGCGTGCGAGGGAGAGAGAAAGGGGTCGAGAGAGAGAGCACGAGAGCAAGAAAGAAAGCGAGAGCAAGAAAGAGGGTGAGGGCGAGAGAGAGAGAGAGGACAAGAGAGACAGTGTGTTGTTGGGAGAGAGCGAGGGCGAGAGAGAAGAGAGAGAGAGAGGAAGGTCAAGAAGGAGAGAGCGCTCCGTGAGAGGGGGTTTGATAGAGAGGGGGGTGGGAGAGAGAAAGGGTGACAGCAAGAACGCAGGGGCAAGACAGGGGGGGACAGAAAGTGTGTGAGAGAGAGAGAGACAGACAGAGTGAGAGAGAGGGAGAAAAGAAACGGGAGAGAGAGAATAAGGAGACCGAAGAGAGTCAGCGAGAGCAAGGTAAAGAGACAGAGAGAGTTAGGGGAGAGATAAAGAGACAGGGCGAGTGAGAGAACGATGGAGCGATGGTGAGAGAGAGGAAAGAGAGAGGATGGGTGAGAAGGAGAGAAGTCTGCGAGAGGGTTTTCGAGAGTGAGAGAGAAGAGACGAGGGGGGCAGCGGAAGAGAGAGGGTGAGAGCGAGGGAGCGAAAGAGTGGGGCAAGAGAGAGGAGCTGAGAGAGGGAGATAGTGAGAGAGAGACATGCGAGGAGAGAGAGAGAAGGACAGACAGAGGGCGAGCAGTAGAGAGAGAGAGGGTGAGACAGAGAATGAGAGAGAGAAAGATTGAGAGAGACAGGCTGAGCGAGAGAAAGAGACGAGCTGAGCAATACGGGGGGGGTCTAGAGAGGTAGGGGATGGTGACAAGTGAAAGCGATACAGGGAGCAATAACGAGAGAGAAGGGGAGAGAGAGAGAGAGATAAGGCGATCGTGACTTGAGAGAGAGAGAGAGAGAGAGAGTGAGCATGGGGGGAGATGGGTCCAGAGAGAAAGAAAAAGTGAGAGAGAAATAGAGAGAGATGCTCGCCGAGCTGGAAATTTGTCTTGCAAACGTTTCGTCCCCTGTCTAGGTGACATCCTCAGTGCTTGGGAGTCTCCTGTGAAGCACTTCTGTGCTGTTTCCTCCGGCATTTATAGTGGCCTGTCTCTGCCGCTTCCGGTTGTCAGTTCGAGCTGTCGACTTTAGTGGCCGGTATATTGGGTCCAGGTCGATGTATTTGTTGATAGAGTCTGTGGATGAGTGCCATGCCTCTCGGAATTCCCTGGCTGTTCTCTGTTTGGCTTGTCCTATAATAGTAGTGTTGTCCCAGTCGAATTCATGTTGCTTGTCATCTGTGTGTGTGGCTACTAAGGATAGCTGGTCGTGTCGTTTCGTGGCTAGTTGGTGGTCACAGCCAGGGAACAGCGAGGGAATTCCTAGAGGCATGGCACTCATCCACAGACTCTATCAACAAACACATCGACCACAACAACGAGCACCCGAGCTACAAATCTTCTCCCAAACTTTGAAAATAGAGAGAGTGACAGAGAGAGAAAGAGACACAGAGAGACAGACAGAGGGACGAGATGTTGGGTAGAGAGCGACAGAGTGAGAGTGGGCGAGAGACAGAGAATGTGCAGGGAGAGTGAATGAGCAGGGAGAGATAGAGTGAGGGGGAGAGAGAGGGGCACAAGAGAGAGCGGGAAGAGAGAGAAGTGGGCAAGAGAGAGGGGGATGATAGAGAGAGGGGGGCGAGAGAGAGAGGGGGCGAGAGAGAGAGGGGGCAAGGAATGGCGAAAGAGATGGGGAAGAAAGATAGGGGGCAAAAGAGGGGATGGGAAAAGAGTGGGGCTCGAAAGTGGGGGGGGCGAAAGAGAGGAGGATTGAAAGAGAGAGTGTGCGAAAGGAGGGGCAAAAGAGGGTATGGCGAAAGAAAGGGGGGCGAAAGGAGGGGCAAAAGAGGGGGACGAAAGAGGGGGTTAAAAGGGGGGCGAAAGTTGGGGGCGAGTGAGAGAGAGAGTGAGGACGAGAGAGAGGGAGTTGAGAGAGAGGGAGAAACGGGGTGGAGAGAGAGACGGAGTTGAGAGAGAGAGGAGCGAGGGGGGTCGAGAGAGAGAGGGCAAGAGCGAGTGGGGGCGAGAGAGGTGGGTGAGAGAGAGGGGGCGAGAGAGTGAAGGGGAGAGAGAGGGGAAGAGAGAGAGGGAAGAGCGAGAGGGGGAGAGAGGGGTGAAGAGAGGGGAGAGGGAGTGTGAGAGAGGGGGTTGAGGCAGGGGGCAGTGTTGGATGAGGTTGGCGAGGGGGCGGTGTTGGCCGGGTTTGGGGAGGGCGTGGTGTTGGATTGGGTTGGGGAGGGTGTGGTGTTGGACTGGGTTGGGGGAAGGAGGCAATGTTTGATGGGGTTGGGAAAGGGGGCGGTGTTGGACGGGGTTGGGAGATGGGGTGGTGTTGGACGGGGTCATGGGAGGGGGCGGTGTTGGATGGGGTTGTGGGAAAGGGTGGTGTTGGATGTGTTTGGGTTAGGGGGCGGTGTTGGACAGGGTTGTGGGAGGGGGCAGTGTTGGACGGGGTGGGGGAGGTGGCGGTTTTGGACGGGGTTGGGGAGTGGATTCGTGGCAGGGTAGCAGTGTTGGATGGGAGCAGCGGGCATGGGTTTGGGTGTGAGGTGTGGTGCTGAGTGCAGGAGGCGAGACTCATGTTGGATGGTGGTGAAGGTCAGGCTGTGGTATGTGTGGACGGTGGTGAGGGTCAGGCTGGGGGTTGTGTGTGAACAGCAGTTAGGATCAGGCTAGGGGTGGTGTGTGGACGGCAGTGAGTCAAGCTGCGGGTGCTGTGTGGACGGTGGTGAGGGTCAGACTGGGGAGGTGTGTGGATGGCAGTGAGGGTCAGACTGGGAGCGGTGTTGAATGCTGGTGAGAGTCAGGCGGGGTGCAGGTTTGGACGGTGGTAGGGGTCAGGCTGGGGGCAATGTGTGGAGGGGCAGTGAGGTTCATGCTGTGGGTGGTGTTGGATAGCGTTGAAGATCAGGGTGGGGGTGTTTTGTGTACGGTGGTGAGGGTCAGCTTGGGGTGGTGTTGTGCGGTGGTGGGGGTCAGGATGGAGGCGGCGAATGGGCATCAGTCGTGTTCAGGCTGGGGCGGTGTGTGGGCGGCCGTGAGGTTCGGACTGGGGGCAGGTGTGGGCGGCAGTGAGGGTTAGGGTTGGGGGCAGTGTGTGGGCGGCGGTGAGGGTCAGGCTGGGGGCGGTGTTGTGCAGTGGTGAGGGTCAGGATGGAGGCGGTGAGTGGGCATTGGTGAGAGAGTCAGTCTGAGAGCGGTGTGTGGACGGCAGTGTGGACGGTTGGGGTGGTGTTGGACAGCAGTGAGGGTCAGGCGGGGGGCTGCGTGTGGGCGGTGGTGAGGATCAGGCTTTAGGCAGTCTGTGGTCGGCAGTGAGGGTCAGACTGTGGGCGGTGTGTGGACAGCGGTGAGCTTCAGGCTGGGGGCGCTGTTGGACTGTGGTGGGGATAAGGCTGTGGGCGCTGTGTGTTTGGAGGGGACGGTCAGGCTGGGGTCAGTGTGTGAATGACGGTGGGGGTCAGGCTGGGGGTGGTCTGTGGTCGGCGGTGAGGGTCAGGCAGGGGGCAGTATTGGATGGCGGTGAGGATCACTTTTGTGGCAGTGTTGGATGGCAGTGGGTGTCAGGCAGGGCGCGGTGGTTGGGCAGCAGTGGCGTCAGGCGGGGGGCAGTTGGTGGACGGTGGTGGGGGTCAGGCTGGGGGCAGAGTGTTTGATGTACATGATGGTCAGGCTGGGGTTGTGTGTGGACAGTGGAGATGGTCAGGCTTGGATCATTGGTGGACGGCGGTGAGGGTCAGGCTGCGGCGGTATTGGGCAGTAGTGAGGGTCAGGCTTGTGGCAGTGTAGGACGGCAGTGGGTTTCAGCCAGGGCGTTCGGTGGATGGTGGTGGGGGTGAGGCTGGGGGCGTTTGCTGCAAAGCGGTGAGGGTCAGGCTGTGGGCAGTGTGTTTGATGTCGATGACGGTCAGGCTGAGGTGTTGTGTGTGGACGGTGGAGATGGTCAGGGTGGCGTCATTGGGGGACGGCGGTGCGGGTCAGACTCGGGGCAGTGTGTTTGATGTCAATGAGGGTCAGTCTGGGGACGGTGTGTGGGAGAGTTTAAGGGTCAGGCTGAGGGCAGTGTGTGGTTCAGTGATGTGGGTCAGGCTGGGGGCGGTGGTTGGACGATGGTGAGGGTCAGGCTGGTGACGGTGTGTTTGACGTCAATGACGGTCAGGCTGGGGTCATTGTTGGATGGCGGTGAGGGTCAGGCTGGGGGCAGTGTGTTCGACATTAATGAGGGTCAGTCTGGGGTGGTGTGTGGGCGATGGTGAGGATCAGGCCGACGGCGGTGTGAAAATGGCGGTAAGGGTCAGGCCAGGTGCGATGCTGGACGGCGGTGAGAGCCAGGCTGGGTGCAGTGTGTGGACAGTGGTGAGAGTCAGGCTGGTGGCAGTGTGCGGATGGCGGTGAGTGTCCATCTGGGGAGGGCATGTGAATGGCGATGAGGGTCAGGCTTTGGTCATTGTTGGATGGCAGAGAACGTCAAGTCGTGGGCGGTGTGTGGGTGGCGGTGAGGGTCAGGATAGGGGAGGTGTGTTGTCGGCGGTGAGGTTCAGGCTGTGGGTGGTGTGTGGACGATGGTGAGGGTATGTCTAGGAGCGGTGTGTGTGCAGCGATGAGGGTCAGACTATGGCGGTATTGGATGATGGTCAAGGCGAGGCTTGTGGCAGTGTTGGACGGTGGTGGGATTCAGGCCAGGGCAGTTGGTGGACGGAAGTGAGGTACAGGCTGTGGGTGGTGTGTTTGACGTTGATGACGGTTAGTGTGGAAGTGGTGTGTGGACGGCGGTGAGGGACAGGCTGGGGGAGGTGTGAGGGCGGTGGTGAGGGTCACGCTGGGGACGGTGTGTGGGTGGCAGTGAGGATCAGGCTGGGTGCGGTGTGGGGACGGTGGTGAGGGACATTGTGGGGGTGGTGTGTGGGCGGTGGTGAGAGTCAGGCGTGGTGTGGTTTGCAGATGGTGGTGAGGGTCAGGCTGGAGCAGTGTGTGGACGGCAGTGAGGGTCAGTCTGGGTACGGAGTGCGGACAGGAGTGAGGATCTGTCTGGGTATGGTGTGTGGATGGCAGTGAGGGTCCGTCTGGGTACGGTGTGTGGATGGCAGTGAGGGTCCGTCTGGGTACGGTGTGTGGACGGCAGTGAGGGTCAGTCTGGGTGTGGTGTGTGGATGGCAATGAGTGTCAGTTTGGGTGCAGTGTGTGGATGGCAGTGAGGGTCAGTCTGGGTGGGCTGTGTGAATGGCAGTGAGGGTCAGTCTGGGTGTGGTGTGCGGACAGCAGTGAGATTCAGTCTGGGTGCAGTTTGCGGATGGCAGTGAGGGTCAGTCTGGGTGTGGTGTGTGGATGGCAGTGAGGGTCAGTTTGGGTGCAGTGTGTGGACGGCGGTTAGGGACTTTGGGGGTGGTGTGTGGGCGGTGGTGAGAGTGCGGCTGTGGGGCTTGTGTGGATGGCAGTGAGGATCAGTCTGGGTAAGGAGTGCGGACAGGAGTGAGGATCTGTCTGGGTATGGTGTGCGGATGGTAGTGAGGGTCAGTCTGGGTGCGGTGTGTGGACGGCAGTGAGGGTCAGACTGGGTGTGGTGTGCGGATGGTAGTGAGGGTCAGTCTGGGTGTGGTGTGTGGACGGCAGCGAGGGTCAGACTGGGTGCAGTGTGCGGATGGCAGTGAGAGTCAGTCTGGGTGTGGTGTTTGGATGGCAGTGAGGGTCAGTCTTGGTGTGGTGTGTGGATGGCAATGAGTGTCAGTTTGGGTGCAGTGTGTGGATGGCAGTGAGGGTCAGTCTGGGTGTGGTGTGTGGATGGCAGTGAGGGTCAGTCTGGGTGTGGTGTGAGGACAGCAGTGAGATTCAGTCTGGGTGCAGTTTGCGGATGGCAGTGAGGGTCAGTCTGGGTGTGGTGTGTGGATGGCAGTGCGGGTCAGTTTGGGTGCAGTTTGCGGCTGGCAGTGAGGGTCAGTCTGGGTGTGGTGTGTGGATGGCAGTGAGGGTCAGTTTGGGTGCAGTGTGTGGACGGCGGTGAGGAACATTGGGGGGAGGTGTGAGGGCGGTGGTGAGGGTCAGTCTGGGTGCGGTGTGTGGATGGCAGTGAGGGTCAGGCTGGGTGCGGTGTGTGGACGGCGGTGACGGACATTGTAGGGGTGGTGAGAGTTCGGCTGGGGGGGCTTGTGTGCACGGTGATGAGGGTTATGCTGGGGGTGGTGTGTAGATGGTGATGACTGCCAGGTTAGGTGTGGTGTGTGGATGGAGATGAGGGTCAGGCTTGGTGTGGTTTGCAGATGGTGGTGAGGGTCAGGCTGGAGCAGTGTGTGGACGGCAGTGAGGGTCAGTCTGGGTACGGAGTGCGGACAGGAGCGAGGATTTGTCTGGGTATGGTGTTTGGATGGCAGTGAGGGTCAGACTGGGTACGGTGTGTGGACGGAAGTGAGGGTCAGTCTGGGTGCGGTGTGTGGACGGCAGCGAGGTTCAGACTGGGTGCAGTGTGTGGATGGCAGTGGGGGTCAGTCTGGGTGTAGTGTGCAGATGGCAGTGAGGGTCAGTTGGGTGTGGTATGCGGAAAGCAGTGAGGGTAAGTCTGGGTGCGGTGTGCAGACGGCAGTGAGGGTCAGTCTGGGTGTGGTGTGTGGATGGCAGTGAGGGTCAGTTTGGGTGCAGTGTGTGGATGGCAGTGAGGGTCAGTCTGGGGGCAGTGTATTTCATGCCAATGAGGGTCAGGCTGGGGTGTGTGTTGACGGCAGTGAGGGTCAGTCTGGGTGCGTTGTGTGGACGGCAGTGAGGGTCAGTCTGGATGCAGTGTGCGGACGGCAGTGAGGGTCAGTCGGGGTATGGTGTGCGGACGGCAGTGAGGGTCAGTCTGGGTGCGGTGTGTGGATGCCAGTGAGGGTCAGTCTGTGTGCGGTGTGTGAATGGTAGTGAGTGTCAGTCTGGATGCAGTGTGCGGACGGCAGTGAGTGTCAGTCTGGATGCAGTGTGCAGACGGCAGTGAGTGTCAGTCTGGGTGCGGTGTGTGCACGGCAGTGAAGGTCAGTCTGGGTGCGGTGTGGGGATGGCAGTGAGAGTCAGTCTGGTTGGGGTGTGTGCACGGCAGTGAAGGTCAGTCTGGGTGCGGTGTGTGGATGGCAGTGAGGGTCAGACTGTGTGCGGTGTGCAGATGGCAGTGAGGGTCAGTCTTGGTGCGGTGTGTCGATGGCAGTGAGGGTCCGTTTGGGTGCGGTGTGTGGATGGCAGTGAGGGTCCGTCTGGGTGCGGGGTGTGGATGGCAGTGAGGGTCAGTCTGGGTGCGGTGTGTGGACGGCAGTGAGGGTCAGTCTGGGTTATTGGTGGTCGGCAGTGAGGGTCAGGCTGGGGCCAGTGTTTTACACGTCAATGAGGGTCAGGCTGGGGGGTGTGTGCGGACGGCAGTGAGGGTCAGTCTGGGTGCAGTGTGCGGACGGCAGTGAGGGTCAGTCTGGGTGCAGTGTGCGGACGGCAGTGAGGGTCAGTCTGGGTGCGGTGTGAGGACAGCCGTGAGAGACATTCTGGGTGCGGTGTGCGGACGGCAGTAATGGTCAATCTGGGTGCGGTGTGTGGATGGCAGTGAGGGTCAGTCTGGGTGCAGTGTGTGGATGGCAGTGAGGGTCAGTCTGGGTGCGGTGTGTGGATGGCAGTGAGGGTCAGTCTGGTTACTGTGTGCGGACGGCAGTGAGGGTCAGTCTGGGTGCGGTGTGAGCATGGCATTGAGGGTCAGTCTGGGTGCGGTGTGCGGACGGCAGTAATGGTCAGTCTTGGTGCAGTGTGTGGATGGCAGTGAGGGTCAGTCTGGGTGCAGTGTGTGGATGGCAGTGAGGGTCAGTCTGGGTGCGGTGTGAGTACGGCAGTGAGGGTCAGTCTGGGTGCGGTGTGAGCATGGCATTGAGGGTCAGTCTGGGTGCGGTGTGTGGACGGCAGTGAGGGTCATTCTGGGTGCGGTGTGTGGATGGCAGTGAGGGTCAGTCTGGGTGCGGTGTGTGCACGGCAGTGAGGGTCCGTCTGGGTGCGGTGTGCGGATGGCAGTGAGCGTCAGTCTTCGTGAGGTTTGTGGATGGCAGTGAGGGTCAGTCTGGGTGCGGTGTGTGGACGGCAGTGAGATTCAGTCTGGGTGCGGTGTGTGGACGGCAGTGAGGGTCAGGCTGGGGTGGTGTGAGGTGTGCAGTGAGGATCTGGTTGTTGCAGTTTTGGTCGGTGGTGGGTTTCAGGCTGTGGTCCGTTGGTGGACGGTGGTGAGGTTCACGTTGGGGTTATTGGTGGTCGGCAGTGAGGGTCAGGCTGGGGCCAGTGTTTTACACCTCAATGAGGGTCAGGCTGGGGGGTGTGTGGACGGCAGTGATGGTCAGGCTGTGGGTGGTACGTGGACGGCGGAGGAGTCAGGATGCGGGCGGTGGGCAGATGGCAGTGAACATCAGGTGGGATGCTGTGTTTGACGGAATTGAGCATCAGGCTGTGGGCGGCGTGTGGATGGTAGTGAGCAACAGGCTGTGGGGGGCATGTGGAAGGTAGTGAGCATCTGGATGGGTGCAGTGCATGGGCGGACAGGAAGGTCAGGCTGGAGGTGGTGTGTAGGCGGCAGTGAGGATCAGGCTGGGGGCGGTGTGTCAGCGGCGGTGAGGGTCAGGCTGGGGCGGTGCCAGACAGTTTGTGGATGCGTGTTGACGACGGTGAGTGTCAGGCATGGTACGGTCTGTGGATGGCAGTGAGGGTCAGGCTGGGGGCGGCGGGTGACCGGCGGTGAGGGACAGGCTTGGGATGGTGTTGGACGGTGGTGAGGGTTAGGCTGTTAGGCAGTTACGGACAGGCTGGGGACTGTGTGTGGATGGAGGTGAGTGTCAGGCTGGGTGTGGAGTGTGAACGGCTGTGAGGATAAGGCTAGGGCCGGTGTGTGGGCGGCAATGTGGGTCAGGCTGGGGCGTTATTGGACGGTGGTGAGGGTCAGGCTGGGGCGTTATTGGACAGCAGTGAGGGTCAGGCTGGGGCATTATTGGACGGTGGCGAGGGTCAGGCTGGGGCATTATTGGACGGTGGTGAGGGTCAGGCTGGAGCATTATTGGACAGCAGTGAGGGTCAGGCTGGGGCATTATTGGACGTTGGTGAGGGTCAGGCTGGGGCATTATTGGACAGTGGTGAGGGTCAGGCTGGAGCATTATTGGATGACAGTGAGGATCAGGAGGTGGGTGGTTGGTTGACGACGGAGAGGGTCAGGTTGGAGACAGTGTGTGGGCAGTGCTGAGGGTCAGCCTTGGGGTGGTGTGTTGACGGCGGTGTGGGTCAGGCTGGTGGTGGTGTGTCGACGGTACTGATGGTCATTGTGGGGGTTGTGTGTGGGTGGTGATGAGGGTCAGGCTGGGCTAGTGTGTGGGTGGTGGTGAGGGTCAGGCTGGGAGCGGTGTCTAGACAGCAGTGAGGGTAAGTCTGGGTGCGGTGTGTGGAACGCGGTGAGGTTCAGGGTGAGGGTGATGCGTGGGTGGCAGTGCAGGACAGGCTGGTGACAGTGTGTGGGTGGCAGTGAGGGTCAGACTGGGGGTGGTGTGTGGATGGTGGTGAGAGTCAGGCTGTGGGTGGTGTGTGAATGGTGCTGAGCGAGAGGCTGCTGACGGTGTTGGACTGTGGTGAGGGACAGGCTGGTGGCGGTGTGTTGACGGCGGTGAGAGTCAGGCTAGGGCGGTGCTGGACGATGGTGAGAGTCAGCCTGGGGACTGTGTGTGGACAGCAATGAGGGTAAGGCTGGGGGCAGTGTTCGGATGGCAGTGAGGGACAGGCTGGGGACAGCGTGTGGACGGCAGTGAGGGTCAGGATGGGGTGGTGTGTGGACGGCAGTGAGGGTCAGGCTGGGGACAGCGTGTGGACGGCAGTGAGGGTCAGGCTGTGTGCAGTGTGTGGACGGTGGTGAGGGTCAGGCTGGGGGCAACGTGTCGATGGCAGTGAGCGTCAGGCTGCGTGCAGTGTGTGGACGGCAGTGAGGGTCAGGCTGTGTGCAGTGTGTGGATGGCAGTGAGGGTCAAGCTGGGGGCGGTGTGTGGACGGCGGTGATGGAAAGGCTGGTTGCGGTGTGTGGACAGCGGTGAGGTTCAGGTTTGGGTCAGTGTTCTACGGCCGTGAGCGTCAGGCTCGGGGCGGAGTGTGGGCGGTGGTGAGGGTCTGGCTCGGGGTGTTGTGTGTTCTTGGTGAGGGTCATGTTGTGCGTGGTGTGTGGACGGCAGTGAGGATAAAGCTAGGGGCGGTGTGTGGGATGCCGTGACGATCAGGCTTGTGGCAGTGTTGGACGGCGGTGGTGTCAGGCTGGGGGCGATTGGTGGACAGCGGTGAGGGGCAGGCTGGGGTTGGCATATACACGGTAATGAAGGTCAGGCTGGGGATGGTGTGTAGATGGTGTTGAGGGTCAGGCTTGTGGCAGTGTGAGAACAGCGTTAAGTGTCAGGCAGTGGGCGGTGTCTAGACGGTGGTGAGGGTCATTCTGGGGGCAGTATGTGGGCGACGGTGAGGGTCAGACTTGGGGCAGTAGGTAGACAGCAGTGAGCTTCAGGCTGGGGGCGTTGTGTGGACTGTGGTGATGGTCAGGCTGGGGATGGTGTGTGGGTGTCTGTGAGGTTCAGGCTGGGAGTGGTGTTGGGTGGCGGTGGGTGTCAGGCTGGTGCGGTGTGTGGACAGCGGTGGGGTTCAGGCGGGGGGGTGTATGGGCAGCAGTGAGTTTCAGGCTGGAGGCAGTGTTGGGTGGCGTAGGGTGTCAGCCAGGGGGTGGTGTGTGTTTGAAGGAGACGGTCAGGCTGTGGTCAATGCGTGAATGACAGTGGGGGGTCAGGCTGGTGACGTTGTGTGGGTTGTGGTGAGGGTCAGGCTGTGGGCGGTGTGTGGGCGGTGTGTGGACGGTGGTGAGGGAAAGGCTGGTGATGGTGTTGGACGGTAGTGAGGGACAGGCTGGTGG
This sequence comes from Chiloscyllium punctatum, assembly GCF_047496795.1. Taxonomy (NCBI): domain Eukaryota; kingdom Metazoa; phylum Chordata; class Chondrichthyes; order Orectolobiformes; family Hemiscylliidae; genus Chiloscyllium; species Chiloscyllium punctatum. The sequence continues at coordinate 8,359,964 of NC_092757.1, forward strand.
CGGTGTGTTGACGGCAGTGAGGGTCAGGTTGGAGTGGTGCTGGATGGCGGTGAGAGTCAGCCTGGGGACAGTGTGTGGACAGCAGTGTGGGTCAGGCTGGGGCGGTGTGCAGATGGCAGTGAGGGACAGCCTCAGGGCAATGTTTGGACGGCGGTGAGGGAAAGGCTGGAGGCAGCGTTTGGACGGCGGTGAGGGTCAGGCTTGGGTCAGTGTTGGACGGCGGTGAGCGTCAGGCTGGGGGCGGCATGTGGGCGGTGGCGAGGGTCTGGCTCGGGGAATTGTGTGTTCTCGGTGAGGGTCATGCTGTGGGTGGTGTGTGGGGCCACAGCATGAGGATAATGCTAGGGGCGGTGTGTGGGCGGCCATGATCGTCAGGCTTGTGGCAGTATTGGACGATGGTGGTGTCAGGCTGGGGGCAGTTGGTGGACAGCAGTGAGGGTCAGGCTGGGGTCAGCGTGTACATGGCAGTGAAGGTCAGGCTGGGGATGGTGTGTAGATGGCGTTGAGGGTCAAGCTGGGGGCGGTATGTAGATGGTGGTGAGCGTCAGGCTGGGGGCATTGTGTGGACTACAGTGAGGGTCAGGCTGGGAGTGGTGTGTGGGTGGCTATGATGTTCAGGCTAGGGGCAGTGTTGGGTGGCGGTGGGTGTCAGGCAGGTGTTGCTGTGTGTTCGGATGGGAGAATCAGGCTGGTGTCGGCGTGTGAACGATGGTGGGGGTCAGGCTGCGGGCAGTGAGTGGATGGTTGTGAGGGTCAGGCTGGGGGCGGTGTGTGTACGATGGTGTGGGTCAGGCTGGGGGCGGCGTGTGGATGGTAGTCAGGTTCAGCATGGGGGCGGTGTGTGGACGGCAGTGAGGGTCAGGCTGGGGGTGGTGCGTTGATGGCGTTGAGGGTTAGGCTAGGGGCGGTGTGTGGATGGCGGGGAGGGTCTGGCTGGTTGTGGTGTGTGGACAGCAGTGGGGATCAGGTTTGGCGCAGAGAGTGGATAGCAGCAGTAGTCAGGCTGGGGGTGGTGTGTGGATGGTGATGAGGTTCAGGCTGGGGCGGTGTTGGACGGCGGTGAAGGTCAATTTGGGGTGGGTGTGTGGGAGGTGGTGAGGGTTAGGCTGGGGGTGGTGTGTTCGGCGTCAATGTGGGTCAGCCTGGGGATGGTGTGTGCGCGATGTTGAGGGTCCGGCTGGGGTCAGTGTGTGCGCGGTGATGAGAGTCAGGCTGGTGGCGGTGTGTGGATGGTGGTGAGGGTCAGGCTGGGAGCAGTGTGTAGACAGCAGTGAGGGTGAGGCTGGGTGTGGTGTGTGGACGGCAGTGGAGTTCAGGCTGGGAGCAGTGTGTGGGCAGCAATGAGGGTCATGCTGGAGATGGTGTGTGGGTGGCGGTGAGGGTCAGGCTGGTGGCGGTGTGTGGACGGTGGTGAGGGTCAGGCTAGGAGTGGTGTACGGGCGGCATTGTGGGTCAGGCTGTGGCAGTGTTGCACGGCGGTGGGGGTCAGGCTGGAGGCGGTTGGTGGACAGCGGTGGAGTCAGGCTGGGGGGGGTTGGTAGATGGTGGTGTGGGTCAGCTGGAGCGGTGCAGGATGGCAGTGAGAGTCAGGCTGGGGTGGTGCGGGACGGCAGTGAGAGTCAGGTTGAGGACAGTTTGTGGATGGCTGTGAGGGTCAGGCTGGGAGCGGTGTGCAGTTGGCAGTGAGGGTCAGGCTGGGTGCAGTGTGTAGATATCGGTGAGTGTCAGGCTGTGTGTGGTGTGTGGCCGGCGATGACACACTATGACACTCTCTGACAGACTGTGACACACTCTGTCTCTCTCTGACACTCTGAGACACACTGTGACACTCTGTGACTCTCTCTGAGATTCTGAGACACACTGTGACATTCGCAGACTCTCACTGACACTCTCTGAGACACACTGTGACACTCTCTGACTCTCTCTGACACTCCCCGAAACAAAATATGACATTCTTTGACAGACTGTGACAGACTGTGGCACTCCCTGACACACTATAACACTCTCTGACCGACTGTAACACACTCTGACACATGGTGAAATTCTCTGTGACACTGTGACACTCTTTAAGACACACTGTGACACTCTCTGACTATCTCTGACTCACTCTATAATTCTCTCTAACAGACTATGACACACTGTGACACTCTCTGACAGACTGTGACACCCAATGACACACTCTGACGCTCTCTGATACACAGTGTGAGACTCTCTGTGACACACTGTGACACTCTCTGACAGACTGTGACACACTATGACACTCTCTTAGATACACTGACACTCTCTGACACTCTGCCACACTCTCTAACTCTCTCTGAAACGCACTGTGACACTCTCTGACAGACTGTGATACACTGTGACACTCTCTGACACTCTCTTAGACACACAGTGACACTCTCTGAATCTCTCTGACACTCTCTGAGACACACTGTGACACTCTCTGACAGACTGTGACACTCTCTGACACATGGTGACATATTCTGAGATACTGTGATGTTCTCTGTGACACTGTGACACGTTCCATCTCTCTCTGCTTCCCTGAGACATACTTCCACACTCTCTGACACATTGTGACACTGACTGACTGTGACATTCCCGGACACACGATGACATTCTCTGAGACATTGTGACACTCTCTGAAACACAATGTGACACATTCTGACTCTCTCTGACTCTCTGGGACACACTGTGACACGCTCCGAGATGCACTGTGACACTCTCTAACACACTGTGACACACTGTGACACTCTCTGTCTCTCTCTGACAATCTGAGACACTGTGATACACTGTGACTCTCACTGACTCTCTCTCTGACACTCTCCAAAATACAATGTGGCACTCTCTGACAGACGGTGACAGACTGTGACACTCCCTGACACACTGTAACACTCTCTGACTGGCTGTGACACACTCTGACACATGGTGAAATTCTCTGTGACACTGTGACACTCTGAGACACACTGTGATACTCTCTGTCTCTCTTTCACACTCTGAGACACGCTGTGACACTCTGTGCCTCTCTCTGACACTCTTTGAGATGCACTGTGACACTCTGTGATTCTCTCTGTCACTATCTGAAACACAATGTGGCACTCTCTGACAGACTGTGACAGACTGTGACACTCCCTGACACACAGAAACACTCTCTGATTGACTGTGACACACTCTGACACAAGCTGAAATTATCTGTGACACTGTGACACTCTCTAATAACACTGTGACACTCTCTGAGAGACACTGAGACACTTTCTGTCTTTCTCTGACTCTCTGAGACACACTGTAATACACTCCGAGACACACTGTGACCCTCTTTGTCTCTCTCTCACACTCTCTAAGAGACACTGTGTCACTTTCTGACTCTCTCTGAGAAACACTGTGATACTCTCTGACAGACTGTGACAGACTGTGACACCCCCTGACACACAGAAACACTCTCTGGCCGACTGTGACACACTCTGACACATGGTGAAATTCTCTGTGACATTGTGACACTCTCTAAAACACACTGTGACACTTTCTGAGAGACACTGAGATACTTTCTGTCTCTCTCTGACTCTCTGAGACACACTGTAATACTCTCTGAGACACACTGTGACCCTCTTTGTCTCTCTCTCACACTCTCTGAGACACACTGTGTCACTCTCTGACACTCTCTGAGAAACACTGTGACACTCTCTGACAGACTGTGACAATTTCTGAGACACACGATGACACTCCCTGACCTACTGTGACACTCTCTGACACACGGTGACATTTTCTGCGACACTGCCACACTCTCTGAGACACACTGTGACACTTTCCGTCTCTCTCTGACTCCCTGAGACACACTGTGACACTCTCCGAGATAGACTGTGACACTCTCTGACTCTCTCTGAGACACACTGTGACACTCACTGACTCTCCCTGAGGCACAGTATGACATACTGTGACACTCTCTGACTTACGCTGACGCTCTCTGAGACACACTGTGACACTCTCTGACATTCTCTGAGACACACTGTGGCACTTTCTCACAGAATGTGACCCTCTCGGAGCCAAATGCTGACACTATCTGACACTCTCTGAGACACAGTATGACACACTGTGACACTTTCTGACTCTCTCTGACACACTCTGAAATACAATGTAACATTCTCTGACACACTGTCACAATGTGACACTCTCTGAGACAAACTGTGACTCTTTCTGACTCTCTCTGAGTCTCTGAGACACACTGTCATCCTCTCTTAGATACACTGCGACACACTGTGACACTCTCTGACAGACTGTATCACACTGAGACTCTCTCAAAGACAGGCTGTGACACTTTCTGACTCTCTCTCTGACTCTCTGAGACACAATGTGACACTCTCGGACTCTCTCTGAAACTCTTAGACAGACTGTTACACTCCCTGACTCCCTCTTACACTCTCTCAGAAACACTGTAACACTCTCAGACTCTGTCTGATACTTTGAGATGCACTGTGACATTCTCTGATCCTATCTGGCACTCACTGAGACACACTGTGACACTCTCTGACTCTCTGAAACACACTGTGGCACTCGCTGACAGATTGTAACACATTCTGGCTCTCCCTGAATTTCTGAGACACACTGTGACCCTCTCTGACACTCTCTGCGGCACACTGTGACACTCTCTGACACACGCTGAGACACACTGTGACACTCTCTGGCAATCTCTCATACACACTGTGACACACTCTGAGACACATTGTGACACTCTCTGACACTCTCTAAGACAAGCTGTGACTCTTTCTGACTCTCTCTGACTCTCCGAGTCACACTGTCATCCTCTCTCAGGCACACTGTAACACTCTTTGACTCTGTCCGATACTTTGAGATGCACTGTGACATTCTCTGATCCTACCTGGCACTCTCTGAGACACACTGGGACACCCTCTGAGTCTCTCTGAAACACACTGTGACACTCGCTGACAGATTGTGACAGATTCTGACTCACCCTGAATTTTTGAGACACATTGTGACCCTCTCTGACAAACGCTGAGACACAATGTGATACTCTCTGACACTCTCTCAAACACACTGTGCCACTCTTTGAGAAACACTATGACACTCTCTGACTCTCTCTGAGACGCACTGTGACACTCACAGAGGCACACTGTGACACTCTCTGACAGACTGTGACAAACTGTGACACTCTCTGAGAGACACTGTGACACTTTCTGTCTCTCTCTGACTCTCTCTGAGACACACTGTGACACTCTCTGACCCGTTCTGACACTCTCTGAGACAAATTGTGAGACTCACTGACGTTCTCGAAATCTCCCTGTTACACACTGTGACAATCTCTGACACTTTCTGAGACACACTGTGATACAGTCTGACTCTCTCTGGCACTCTCTGAGGTACATTATGACATACTGTGACACTCTCTGACTCACTCTGACACTCTCTGAGACACACTGTGACACTCTCACACAGACTGTGACCCTCTCTGAGCCAAATGCTGACACTCTCTGAGACACTGTATGACACACTGTGACACGTTCTGACACACTCTGAAATACAATGTAACATTCTCTGACAGACTGTCACAATGTGACACTCTCTGAGACAAACTGTGACACTTTCTGACTCTCTCTGACTCTCTAAAACACACTGTCATCCTCTCTTCGATGCACTGTGACACTCTCTGAAGCACACTGTGACACTCTGACAGACTGTGTCGCACTGAGACACTCTCAAGACAGATTGTGACCCTTTCTGTCTCTCTCTCTCTGACTCTCTGAGACACACTGTGACACTCACTGAGACACAATCTGACACTCTCCAAAACTCTCAGACACACTGTGACACTCTCTGACTTTCACTGACACTTTGAGACGTACTTTGACACTCTCTGATCCTATCTGACAATCTCTGAGACACACTGTGACACTCTCTGACTCTCTCTGAAACACACTGTGACACTCGCTGACAGACTGCGACACTTTCTGACTCTCCCTGAATTTCTGAGACACACTGTGACACTCTCTGACTCTCTCTGAAACTCTCTGTGGCACTCTCTGACACACGCGGTGACACACTGTGACACTCTCTGAATCTCTCTGAAATTCTCTGTGACACACTCTGACATATGCTGAGACACACCGGGAACTCTGGCACTTTCTCAAACACACTGTGACACTCTCCGATCCTATCTGACACTCTCTGAGACAACTGTGACACTTTCTGACTCTCTCTGACTCTCTGAAACACACTGTCATCCTCTCTTAGACGCACTGTGATACTCTCTGAGGCACATTGTGACTCTCTCTGACAGACTGTGTCACATTGAGACACTCTCAAAACAGATTGTGACACTTTCTGACTCTTTCCCTGACTCCCTGAGACACACTGTGACACTCACCGAGACACACGGTGACACTCTCTGACTCTCTCTGAGGCGCACTGTGATACTCTCTGACAGACTGTGATACACTGAAACACTCTCTGAGAGACTGCGACACTCTGTGGGACACACTGTGATACTCTCTAACTCTCTCTGAGGCGCACTGTGACACTCTCTGACAGACTGTGATACACTGAAACACTCTCTGAAAGACTGCGACACTCTGTGAGACACACTGTGACACTCTCTGACATTCTCTGAAACACACTGTGACACCCCCTGACTCTCGCTGAGACACACTGTGACACTCACTGTCTCTGACACTCTCTGACTCACTCTGACACTCTCTGAAACACACTGTGAAACATTCTGACTGTGAAACAGTATGACACTCTCTCAGACACAGTATGACACACTGTGACACTTACTGTCTCTCTCTCTGACACACTCTGAAATACAAAGTAATATTCTCTGACAGACTGTGTCCCTCTCTGAGCCAAATGCTGACACTCTCTGACGCTCTATGAGACACAAAATGACACACTGTGATACATTCTGACTCTCTCTGACACACTCTGAAATACAATGTAACAGTCTCTGACAGATTGTCACAATGTGACTCTCTCTGAGACAAACTGTGACACTCTCTGACTCTCTCTAACACTGTCTGAGACACACTGTGACACTCTGTGACTCTATCTGCCACACTGGAACACACTATGACTCTCTCTGTCCCTCTCTGAGACGCACTGTGACACACTCTGACAGACTGCGACACATCAGGGACACACCGAGACACTCTCTGACACACTGTGACACACTCTGACAGATGGTGACATTTTCTGAGACACTGTGACACTCTCTGAGACACACTGTGAGACTTGCTGTCTTTCTCTGACTCTTTGATACTCGGTCACTCTCTGAGACACACTGTAACATTTTTGACACTCACACTCTCTGAGACACACTGTGTCACTCTCTGACTCTCTCTGAAACACACAGTGGCACTCGCTGACAGATTGTGACACATTCTGTTCTCTCTGAATTTCTGAGACACACTGTGACCCTCTCTGACACTCTCTGAGGCACACTGTGACACTCTCTGACACACGCTGAGACACACTGTGACACTCTCTGGCATTCTCTCATACACACTGTGACATTCTCTGAGACACATTATGACACTCTCTCACACTCTCTGAGACAAGCTGTGACACATTCTGACTCTCTCTGACTCTCCGAGACACACTGTCATCCTCTCTCAGACACACTGTAACACTCTCTGACTCTGTCTGATACTTTGAGATGCACTGTGACATTCGCTGATCCTATCTGGCACTCTCTGAGACACACTGGGACACTCTCTGATTCTCTCTGAAACACACTGTGACACTCTCTGACCGGTTCTGACACTCTCTGAGACAGACTGTGAGACTCACTGACATTCTCGAACTCTCCCTGTTACACACTGTGACAATCTCTGACACTCTGTGAGACACACTGTGATACAGTCTGACTCTCTCTGGCACTCTCTGAGGTACAGTATTACATACTGTGACAGTCTCTGACTCAATCTGACACTCTCTGAGACACATTGTGACACTCTCTCACAGACTGTGACCCTGTCTGAGCCAAATGCTGACACTCTCTGACACTCTCTGAGACACAGTATGACACAAAGTGACACGTTCTGACACACTCTAAAATACAATGTAACATTCTCCGAGACAAACTGTGACACTTTTTGACTCTCTCTGACACACTCTGAAATACAATGTAACATTCTCTGACAGACTGTCACAATGTGACACTCTGATACAATCTGTGACACTTTCTGACTCTCTCTGACTCTCTGAAACACACTGTCATCCTCTCTTAGACGCACTGTGACACTCTCTGAGGCACACTGTAACAGTCAGACAGACTGTGTCACACTGAGACACTCTCAAGAGACATTGTGAAGTTTTCTGTCTCTTGTCTCTGACTCTCTGAGACGAACTGTGACACTCACTGAGACACAATGTGACACTCTCTGACTCTCTCTGAAACTCTCACATACACTGTGACACTCTCTGAGACACACTATTACACTCTCTGACACTCGCTGAGACACAATGTGACACTCTCTGACACTCTCTCAAACACACTGCGACACTCTCTGAGACATATTGTGACACTCTCTGAGGGACTGTGACACACTGTGACACTCTCTGACAGTCGCCGAGGCACTGGGACACTCTCTCACTCTCTGTGACTATTTGAGACACACTGTGACACTCTCTGACTCTCCTTGAAACACACTGTGACACTCTCTGACAGAGTGTGACAGACTGTGACACCCTCAAACACAGAATGTGTCACTTTCTGACTCTTTGAGATGCACTGTGACACTCACAGAGACATACTGTGACACTCTCTGACAGACTGTGACAAACTGTGACACTCTCTGAGAGACACTGTGACACTTTCTGTCTCTCTCTGACTCTCTCTGAGACACACTGTGACACTCTCTGACCCGTTCTGACACTCTCTGAGACAAATTGTGAGACTCACTGACATTCTCGAACTCTCCCTGTTACACACTGTGACAATCTCTGACACTTTCTGAGACACACTGTGACACTCTCTCACAGTCTGACTCTCTCTGAGGTACAGTATGACATACTGTGACACTCTCTGACTCACTCTGACACTCTCTGAGACACACTGTGACACTCTCTCACAGTTTGTGACCCTCTCTGAGCCAAATGCTGACACTCTCTGAGACACTGTATGACACACTGTGACACGTTCTGACACACTCTGAAATACAATGTAACATTCTCTGACAGACTGTCACAATGTGACAATCTCTGAGACAAACTGTGACACTTTCTGACTCTCTCTGACTCTCTAAAACACACTGTCATCCTGTCTTCGATGCACTGTGACACTCTCTGAAGCACACTGTGATACTCTGACAGACTGTGTCACACTGAGGCACTCTCAAGACAGAATGTGACCCTTTCTGTCTCTCTCTCTCTGACTCTCTGAGACGCACTGTGACACTCACTGAGACACAATCTGACACTCTCTGACTCTCTCCGAAACTCTCAGACACACTGTGACACTCTCTGACTCTCTCTGACACACTCAGACACACCGTGACACTCTCTGACTTTCACTGACACTTTGAGACGCACTTTGACACTCTCTGATCCTATCTGACAATCTCTGAGACACACTGTGACACTCTCTGACTCTCTCTGAAACACACTGTGACACTCGCTGACAGACTGTGACACTTTCTGACTCTCCCTGAATCGCTGAGACACACTGTGACACTCTCTGACTCTCTCTGAAACTCTCTGTGGCACTCTCTGACACACGCTGTGATACACTGTGACACTCTGTGAATCTCTCTGAAACTCTCTGTGACACACTCTGACATATGCTGAGACACACCGGGAACTCTGGCACTTTCTCAAACACACTGTGACACTCTCCGATCCTATCTGACACTCTCTGAGACAGACTGTGACACTTTCTGACTCTCTCTGACACTCTGAAACACACTGTCATCCTCTCTTAGACGCACTGTGACACTCTCTGAGGCACACTGTGACTCTCTCTGACAGACTGTGTCACACTGAGACACTCTCAAAAGAGTTTGTGACACTTTCTGACTCTTTCCCTGACTCTCTGAGACACACTGTGACACTCACTGAGACACACGGTGACACTCTCTGACTCTCTCTGAGGCGCACTGTGACACTCTCTGACAGACTGTGATACACTGAAACACACTGTGACACTCTCTGACCCTCTAAGGAGCACTGTGACACTCTCTGACAGACTGTGATACACTGAAACACTCTCTGAGAGACTGCGACACTCTGTGAGACACACTGTGACACTCTCTGACATTCTCTGAAACACACTGTGACACCCCCTGACTCTCGCTGAGACACACTGTGATACTCACTGTCTCTGACACTCTCTGACTCACTCTGACACTCTCTGAAGCACACTGTGAAACAGTCTGACTTTCAATGACACTCTCTCAGACACAGTATGACACACTTTGACACTTACTGTCTCTCTCTGACACACTCTGAAATACAATGTAACATTCTCTGACAGACTGTGTCCCTCTCTGAGCCAAATGCTGACACTCTCTGAGACACAGTATGACACACTGTACAAATTTCTGACTCTCTCTGACAAACTCTGAAATACAATGTAAGATTCTCTGACAGACTGCCACAATGTGACACTCTCTGAGACAAACTGTGACACTTCCAGACTCTTTCTGACTCTCTGAGACACACTGTGACACTCTCTGACACTCTCTGAGGCACACTGTGACACTCTATGACAGACTGTGTCCCACTGAGACACTCTCAAAGACAGATTGTGACACTTTCTGTCTCTCTCTCTCTCTGAGACACACTGTGACACTCACTGAGACACAATGGGACACTCTCTGACTCTTTCTGAAACTCTCTCACACACTGTGACACTCTCTGATCGTATCTGACGCTCTGGGACACACTGTGACACTCTCTGACTCTCTCTGAAACACACTGTGACACTCGCTGACAGATTGTGACACTTTCTGACTCTCCCTGAATCTCTGAGACACACTGTGACTCTCTCAGACTCTCTTTGAAACTCTCTGTAACACTCTCTGACACATGCTGAGACACACTGTGACACACTCTGGCACTTTATCCAACACACTGTCACACTCTCTGATCCTATCTGACGCTCTCTGAGACACACTGTGACACTTTCTGGCTCTCTCTGACTCTCTGAGACACACTGTGACACTCTCTGAGACACACTGTGACACTCTCTGACTCTCTCTCAGTCGCACTGTAACACTCGCTGACAGACTGCGATACACTGAAACACACTGTGACACTCTCTGACAGACTGCAACACACTGAAACACTCTCTGAGAGACTGTGACATTCTTTGAGACAGACCGTGACACTCTCTGACATTCTCTGAATCACACTGTGACACTCTCTGACAGACTGTGACACACTCTGACACACACTGTGACACTCTCTGACATTCTTTGAAACACACTGTGATACTCTCTGACTGACTGTGACACACTCCGACACACTCTGCGACCCACTGTGACACTCTTTGACTGTCTCTGAAACACACTGCGACACTCTCTGAGGGACTGTGATACACTGTGACACTCTCTGAGACACACTGGGACCCTATCTGACAATTTGAGATGATCTGTGACACTCTCTGACAGACTGCGACACACTGTGACACACTCTGACACACACTGTGAAACTCGCTGACAATCTTTTAAACGCACTGTGACAATCTCTGACAAACTGTGACACACTCTGACACACTGTGTGACACAGTGGGATGCTGTCTCACAATTTGACACGCACTGTGACACTCTCTGATCCTATCCAACGCACGCTGATACACACTGTGAAACTCTCTGAGACTCTCTGAGACACACTGGGACCTTCTTTGAGATTGGGAGGTGCACTATGACCTCTGACAGCAAGTGACACACTGTGACACACACTGACACACACTGTGACACTCTCAGACAGACTGTGACACCATATGACGCCCCCTGACTCTCTCTGACATTTTGAGATGCACTGTGACACTCTCTGATCCTATCTGACACTCTCAGAGACACACTGTGACACTCTCAGACTCTCTGAAACACACTGCGACACTATCTGAGAAACTATTACAAACTGTGACACTCTCTGAGACACACTGGGAACTTCACTGAGATTTTGAGATGCACTGTGACACACTCTTCCAGAAGGTGACACACTGGGACACACTCTGACACTCTATAAGACACTCTGTGACATTCTCTGACACACACTGTGACACTCTCTGACTTTCTTTGAAACACACTGTGATACTCTCTGACTGACTGTGACACACTCCGACACACTCTGTGACACACTGGGACCCTCTCTGACAATTTGACACGCACTCTCTGACAGACTCTGACACACACTGTGACACTCTCTGACATTCTTTGAAACACACTGTGATACTCTCTGACTGACTGTGACACACTCCGACACACTCTGTGACACACTGGGACCCTCTCTGACAATTTGACACGCACTGTGACACTCTCTGACAGACTCTGATGCACACTGTGACAATCTCTGACAGACTGTGACACACTCTGATACTATCTGCGACACACTGGGACCCTCTCTGACAATTTGAGATGCACTATAACACTCTCTGATCCTATCCGACACTCTCTGAGACACACTGTGACACTCTCAGAAAACTGTCTGAAAAGCACTGTGACACTCTCTGACAGACTGTGGCACACTCTGACACACTGTGACACTCTCTGACACTTTGAGACACACTTTGACACTCTCTGATCCTATCTGACACTCTCTCAGACACACCGTGACACTCTCTGACTCACTCTGACATCTCTGAGACACACTGTGACACTCTCTGACATTCTTTGAAACACACTGTGATACTCTCTGACTGACTGTGACACACTCCAACACACTCTGCGACACACTGTGTCACTCTTTGATTGTCTCTGAAACACACTGCGACACTCTCTGAGGGACTGCGATACACTGTGACACTCTCTGAGACACACTGGGACCCTATCTGACAATTTGAGACGATCTGTGACACTCTCTGACAGACTGTGACAGACTCTGACACACACTGTGACACTAGCTGACAATCTTTGAAACACACTCTGACAATCTCTGACAAACTGTGACACACTCTGACACACTGTGTGACACAGTGGGATGCTGTCTCACAATTTGACACGCACTGTGACACTCTCTGATCCTATCCAACACATGCTGAGATACACTGTGACACTCTCTGAGACTCTCTGAGACACACTGGGACTCTCTTTGAGATTTTGAGATGCATTGTGACACTCTCTGACAGAAAGTGACACACTGTGACACACTGTGACACTTTCTGACATTCTTTGAAACACAATGTGACACTCTATGACAGACTGTGACACTCTGACTCTCTCTAAGACTCTCTTAGACACACTGAGACACTCTCTGAGACGCACTGTGACACTGTCTGATCTTATCTGACACTCTCTGAGACTCACTGTGATACTCGTTGACTCTCTCTGAAACACACTGTGACATTCTCTGAGACACACTGTGACACTCGCTGACTTTCTCTAAAACACAATGTTACATTCTCTGACAGACTGTGACACACTGTGGCAGTCTCAGACACAGACTGTGGCACTTTCTGAGACTCCCTGTCTCTCTGACACACACTGTGACACTCTCTGACCCTATCGCACTCTCTCTGAGACACACTGTGACACTCTCTGACAGACTGTGACACACTGTGACACACTCTAACACTTTCGTAGACACACTGCGACACTTTTGGACTCTCTCTCTGACTCTCTGAGACACACTGTGATACTTTCTTAGACAGTTTGTGACACTTTTTGATTCTCTCTGACACTCTCTGAGGCACGCTGTGACACTCTATGACCGACTGTGACACACTGAGACAGTCTCAAAGACAGACTGTGACACACTCTCTGACTCAATCTAAAATATACTGTATACTTCTCTGACAGACTGTGACACACTGTGACACTGTCTGAGAGAAACTGTGATACTCTCTGACTCTATCTGAGGCTCACTGTGACAATCTCTGACAGACTGTGACACACTGAAACACACTTTAAACTCTCTCTGACACTCTCTTAGACACACTGTGCCACTCTCTGACTCTCGCTGACACTTTGAGACGCACTATGACACGCTCTGATCCTATCTGACACTCTCTGAGACACACTGTGACACTCTCTGACACTCTCTGAGACACACTGTGACACTCCCTGACTCTCTGAAACATACTGGTACACTCTCTGAAAGTCTGTGACACACTCTGAGACCCTCTGAGACATGCTGGGACACTCTCTGAGATTTTGAGATGCACTGTGACACTCTCTGACAGAAAGTGACACATTGTAACACACTCTGACTCTCTATAAGACACTATATGACACTCTTTGACATTCTTTGAAACACACTGTGACACTCTCTGACAGACTGTGACACACTCTGACACGCTCTGCAACGCAGCGGGACCCTCTCTGACAATTTGACATGCACTGGGACACTCTGTGATCCTATCCAACACACTCTGAGACACACTGTGACGCTCTCTGACACTCTCTGAAAAGCACTGTGACACTCTCTAACAGACTGTGACAAACTGTGACACTCCCTGAAAGACACTGTGACACTCTCTGACAGACTGAGACACACTGTGACACTCTCTGAGACACAATGTAACACTCTCTGACAGACTGTGACACCCTGACTCTCTCTGAGACTCTCTTAGACACACTGAGACACTCTTTGAGACGCACTGTGACACTGTCTGATCTTATCTGACACTCTCTGAGACACACTATCGCACTCTCTAACAGACTGTGACACACTGTGGCACTTTGAGAAGCACCGTGACACTCTCTCATCCTATCTGACACACTCTGGGACACACTGTGACACTCTCTGACTCTCTCTGAATGGCACTGTGCCACTCTCTGAAAGACATTGCTACACTCTCTGACAGACCGTGACACACTGTGACACTCTCAGAGACAGACTATGACACTTTTTGACTCTCCCTGTCTCTCTGACACACACTGTGAAGCTCTCTGATCCGATCGGACTCTCTCTGAGACACACTGTGACACTCTCTGACAGACTGTGACACACTGTGACACTCTCTGACACTTTCATAGACACACTGTGACACTTTCTGACTCTCGGAGAGACACACTGTGACATCTCTTAGAGAGTTTGTGACACTATCTCACTCTCTCTGACACTCTCTTACTCAGACTGTGACACTCTCTGACAGACTGTGACACACTGAGACACTCTCTGAGACAGACTGTGACGCTTTCTGACTCTCTCTGACTCACTCTTACATGTACTGTGAACTTCCCTGACAGATTGTGACACACTGTCACACTCTCTGAGAGAAACTGTGCCACTTTCTGACTCTCTCTGAATCTCTGAGACACACTGTGACACTTTCTGACTCTCTCTGAGACACACTATGACACTCTCTGACACACAATGACACTCTCTGAGACAGACTGTGACACCTTCTTACTCTCTCTGAATCTCTGAGACACACTGTGACACTTTCTGACTCTCTCTGGGACACTCTGCAATACACAGATTGTATCTCACAGTGACACTCTGTGAGAAATACTGTGACACTTTCTAACTCTCTCTGACTCTCTGAGACACACTGTAACACTCTATCATATACACTGTGACCCTCTCTGATACTCTCGTAAACACATATTGACATTCTCTGACTCTCTCTGACACTCTCTAAGGCACACTATGACACTCTCTGAATGACTGTGACACACTGAGGCACTCTCCAAAACAGACTGAGACATTTTCTGACTCTCTGACACTCTTTAAGGCGCACTGTGAGACACTCTGACAGACTGTGACACACTGTGACACTCTCAAAGACAGACAGCGACACTTTCTGACTCCCTCTGAATCTCTGAGACACACCGTGACTCTTTCTGACTCCCTCTGAATCTCTGAGACACGCTGTGACACGCTCTTACAGTCGGTGACACACTGTGGTACTTTCTGATTCTCTCTGAGACACACTATGACACTCTCTGACACACTGTGACATTCTCTGAGACAGACTGTAACACTTTCTGACTCTCTCTGAATCTCTGAGACAAACTGTGAAACTTTCTGACTCTCTCTGACTCTCTGAGACACACTGTGACGCTCTATCAGATACACCGTGACCCTCTCTGATACTCTCTTAACCACATATTGACATTCTCTGACTCTCTCTGACACTCTCTAAGGCACACTATGACACTCTCTGAATGACTGTGACACACTGACGCACTCTCTGAAACAGACTGTGACATTTTCTGACTCTCTCTGACACTCTAAGACAAACTGTGACATTCTCTGACATTCTTTGAAACACACTGTGACCTTCTCTGACAGACTGTGACACACTCTGACACTGTCTGCGACACACTGGGACCCTCTCTGACAATTTGAGACACACTGTGACACTCTCTGACACTCTCTGAAAAGCACTGTGACACTCTCTGACATACTGTGACACACTGTGACAATCTCTGTGACGAACTGTGACACTCTCTGATCTTATCTGACACTCTCTGAAAAGCACTGTGACACTCTCTGACAGACTGTGACACACTGTGACACTCTATGGCACTTTGAGACGCGCTGTGACACTCTCTGATCCTATCTGACAATCACGGAGATGCACTGCGACAGTCTCTGACTCTCTCTGACACTTTGAGACACACTGTGAGACTCTCTGACAGACTGTGAACACTATGACACTCTCAAAGACAGATAGTGACCCTTTCTGACCTCCTCTGAATCTCTGAGACACACTGTGACACGCTCTTACAGTCGGTGATACACTGTGACACTTTATGATTCTCTCTGAGACACACTGTGACACTTTCTGAGACAGACTGTGACACTTTCTGACTCTCTCTGAATCTCTGAGACACACTGTGACACTTTCTGACTCTCTCTGAGCCACTCTGCAATGCACTGTAAGATTCTCGGACAGATTGTATCTCACAGTGACACTCTGTGAGAAATACTGTGACACTTTCTGACTCTGACTCTCTGAGACACACTGTGACACTCTATTAGATACACTGTGACCTTCTCTGATACTCTCTTAAACACATATTGACATTCTCTGAATCTCTCTGACACTCTCTAAGGCACACTATGACACTCTCTGTATGACTGTGACACACTGAGGCACTCTCCAAAACAGACTGTGACATTTTCTGACTCTCTCTGACACTCTTTGAGGCACACTGTGAAACTCTCTTCAGACTGTGACACACTGTGACACCGTCTCAGACAGACTGTGACACGTTCTACCTCTCTCTGACTCTCTGAGACACACTGTGACACTGTCTGAGATACACTGTGACACTCTCTGACACACTGTGTCACTCTTTGAGACACACTGTGTCACGTGCTGAAATACGGTGACATTTTCTGAGAAACTGTGACTCTCTCTGAGACACACTGTGTCATTTTCTGTCTCTCTCTGATTCCCCGAGACGCACTGTGACACTCTCTGACACACACTGTGACACTTTCTGACTTTCTCTGTGACACACTGTGATACAGTCTGCTCTATCATCCACTCTCTGAGGCACAGTATGACATACTGTGACACTCTCTGACTCACTCTGACATCTCTGAGACACACTGTGACACTCTCTCACAGACTGAGACACTCTCTGAGCCTAATGCTGACACTCTCTGACACTCACTGAGACACACTGTAACACTCTCTCACAGACTATGACGCTCTCTGAGCCAAATGCTGACACTTTCTGACTCTCTCTGACTCTCTAAGACAAACTGTGACACTCTCTGACATTCTTTGAAACACACTGTAACCCTCTCTGACAGACTGTGACACACTCTGACACTGTCTGCGACACACTGGTACCCTCTCTGACAATTTGAGACACACTGTGACACTCTCTGACACTCTCGGAAAAGCACTGTGACACTCTCTGACAGACTGTGACACACTGTGACACTCTCTGAGACAGACTGTGACAGTCTCTGATCTTATCTGACACTCTCTGAGACACACTGTGACACTCTCTGACAGACTGTGACACACTGTGACACTCTCTGGAACTTTGAGACGCACTGCGAAACTCTCTGAGCCTATCTGACTCTCTCCGTCACACACTGTGACACTCTCTGAAACACACTGTAATACGCTCTGACAGACTGTGACACACTGTGACAAACTCTGACACTCACCGAGGCACACTGGGGCACTCTCTGACTCCCTCAGACAATTTGAGACACACTGTGACACTCTCTGATCCTATCTGACACTCTCTGAGACACACTGTGACACTCTCTGACTCTCTCTGAGACACACTGTGACATTCTCTGAGACACATTGTGACACTCTCTGACTCTCTCTGAAACACAATGTAACACGCTCTGACGGACTGTGACACACTGTGACACTCTCTGGCACTTTGAGACGCACTGTGACACTCTCTGAGCCTATCTGACACTCTCCGTGACACTCTGTGACACTCTCTGAAACACATTGTAATACGCTCTGACAGACTGTGACACACTGTGACAAACTCTGACACTCACTGAGGCACACTGGGGCACTCTCTAACTCCCTCTGACAATTTGCGATACACTGTGACACACTCTCTGATCCTATCTGACACTCTCTGAGACACACTGTGACGCTCTCTGACAGACTGTGACACACTGTGACACTCTCAAAGGCAGACTGTGACATTTTCTAACTCTCTCTGACACTCTTTGAGGCACACTGTGACACCCGCTGACAGACAGTGACAAACTGAGGCACTCTCCAAGACAGACTGTGACACTTTCATTCTCTCTCGGACTCTCGCTGAAATTTACTGTAACCTTCTCTGACTCTCTGAGACACACTGTGACACTCTCTGACGCTCTCTGAGACACACTGTGACACTGTCTGAGACACACTGTGACGCTCTCTGACACACTGTGTCACTCTCTGAGACACACTATGTCACGCGCTGACATACGGTGACATTTTCTGAGAAACTGTGACTCTCTCTGAGACACACTGTGTCATTTTCTGTCTCTCTCTGATTACCCGAGATGCACTGTGACACTCTCTGACTTTCTCTGTGACACACTGTGATACAGTCTGCTCTATCATCCACTCTCTGAGGCACAGTATGACATACTGTGACACTCTCTGACTCACTCTGACATCTCTGAGACACACTGTGACACTCTCTCACGGACTGTGACACTCTCTGAGCCAAATGCTGACACTTTCTGACTCTCTCTGACTCTCTAAGACAAACTGTGACTCTCTCTGACATTCTTTGAAACACACTGTAACCCTCTCTGACAGACTGTGACACACTCTGACACTGTCTGCGACACACTGGGACCCTCTCTGACAATTTGAGACATACTGTGACACTCTCTGACACTCTCTGAAAAGCACTGTGACACACTCTGAGACAGACTGTGACACTCTCTGATCTTATCTGACACTCTCTAAGACACACTGTGACACTCTCTGACAGACTGTGAGACACTGTGACACTCTCTGGCACTTTGAGACGCACTGTGACACTCTCTGAGCCTATCTGACACTCTCCGTCACACACTGTGACACTCTCTGAAACACACTGTAATACACTCTGACAGACTGTTGCACACTGTGACAAACTCTGACACTCACCGAGGCACACTGGAGCACTCTCTGACTCCCTCAGACAATTGGAGACACACTGTGACACTCTCTGATCCTATCTGACACTCTCTGAGACACACTGTGACACTCTCTGACTCTCTCTGAGACACACTGTGACATTCTATGAGACACACTGTGACACTCTCTGACTCTCTCTGAAACACAATGTAACACGCTCTGACGACTGTGACACACTGTGACACTCTCTGGCACTTTGAGACGCACTGTGACACTCTCTGAGCCTATCTGACACACTCCGTGACACACTGTGACACAATGTGACACTCTCTGAAACACTCTGTAATACGCTCTGACAGACTGTGACACAGTGTGACAAACTCTGACACTCACTGAGGCACACTGGGGCACTCTCTAACTCCCTCTGACAATTTGAGATACACTGTGACACTCTCTGATCCTATCTGACACTCTCTGAGACACACTGTGACGCTCTCCGACAGACTGTGACACAATGTGACATTCTCAAAGACAGACTGTGACATTTTCTAACTCTCTCGGACTCTCGCTGAAATGTACTGTATCCTTCTCTGACTCTCGGAGACACACTGTGACACTCTCTTACGCTCTCTGAGGCACACTATGACACTTTCTGACTCACTCTGACTCTCTGAGACACACTGTCACACTCTCTGAGACAGACTGTGACACTCTCTGAGACACACCGTAACACTCTGACCCACTGTGACACTCTCTGATACAGACTGCGACACCTTCTGACTCTCTCTAGCTCTCTGAGACACGCTGTAACACTCACTGAGACACACTCTCTGACAGACTGTGACAATCTCTGACGCCCTCATAGACACACTGTGACACTCTCTGATTCTATCTGACACTCTCTAAGACACAGTATGACACTCTCGGACTCTCTGAAGCACACAGTGACACTTTCTGACTCCACTTTGACTCTCTAAGACACACTGTGGCACTGTCTGACACACTGTCACACTCTCTGGCACACTGTAACACTCGCTCGCTGAGACAGACTGTGACACTTTCTGATTCTGTATGACTCTCTGAGACACACTGTGACACTCTCAAAGACAGACTGTGACATTTTCTGACTCTCTCTGACTCTCGCTGACACTCTCTAAGACACACTGTGACACTGTCGGACTCTCTGAGGCACACAGTGACACTTTCTGACTCCGCTTTGACTCTCTGAGACACACTGACAAACAGTGACAAATGAGGCACTCTTAAAGACAGACTGTGACATGTTCTAACTCTCTCGGACTCTCGCTGAAATGTACTGTAACCTTCTCTGACTCTCTGAGACACACTGTGACACTCTCTGACGCTCTCTGAGACACATTGTGACACTTTCTGACTCACTCTGACTCTCTGAGACACACTGTAACACTCTCTGAGACGGACTGTGACACTCTCTGAGACACACCGTAACACTCTGACACACTGTGACACTCTCTGAGACAGACTGTGACACTTTCTGACTCTCTCTGACTCTCTGAGACACGCTGTGACACTCACTGAGACACACTGTGACACTCTCTGACAGACTGTGACAATCTCTGACACCCTCATAGACACACTGTGATACTCTCTGATTCTATCTGACACTCTCTAAGACACACTGTGACACTCTCGGACTCTCTGAGGCACACAGTGACACTTTCTGACTCCGCTTTGACTCTCTGAGACACACTGAGTCACTGCCTGACACACTGTCACACTCTCTGGCACTCTGTGACACTCTCTGAGACAGACTGTGACACTTTCTGATTCTGTCTGACTCTCTGAGACACACTGTGACACTCTCAAAGACAGACTGTGACACTTTTTGATTCTGTCTGACTCTCTGAGACACACTGTGACCCTCTTTGAGACAGACTGTGACACTTTTTGATTCTGTCTGACTCTCTGAGACACACTGTGACACTCTCTGACACACTGTGACACTCTCTGACTCTCTCTGAAACACAATGTAACACGCTCTGACAGACAGTGACACACTGTGACAAACTCTGACACTCACTGATGTACACTGGCGCACTCTCTAACTCCCTCTGACAATTTGAGATACACTGTGACACTCTCTGATCCTATCTGACACTCTCTGCGACACACTGTGACGCTCTCTGACAGACTGTGACACACTGTGACACTCTCAAAGACAGACTGTGACATTTTCTAACTCTCTCTGACTCTCGCTGACACTCTCTAAGACACACTGTGACACTGTCGGACTCTCTGAGGCACACAGTGACACTTTCTGACTCCGCTTTGACTCTCTGAGACACACTGTGGCACTGCCTGACACTCTGTCGCACTCTCTGGCACACTGTGACACTCTCTGAGACAGACTCTGACACTTTCTGATTCTGTCTGTCTCTCTGAGACACACTGTGATGCTCTCTGAGACAGGCTGTGACACTTTTTGATTCTGTCTGACTCTCTGAGACACACTGTGACACTCTCTGTCAGACTGTGACACTCTCTGACTCTCTCTGACGCTCTCTGAGACACACTGTGACACACTCTGACAGGCTGTGACATACTGTGACACTCTCTGGCTCTCTCTGACACTCTCATAGACACACTCTCACAGTCACTAATCCTATCTGACACTCGCTGAGACACACTTTGACACTATCTGAGACACACTGTGACACTCTGTGACAGACTGTGACACACTGTGACACTCTGACTCTCTGAGACTCATGCTGTTTCTCTCTGACACTCTCTGAGACAGAATGTGACACTCTCTGATTCTCTCTGAGGCATAGCACGACACATTGTGACACTCTCTGACAGCTTGCGACAAAATGACATTCGCTGACTTTCTCTGACACTCTCTTAGACACACTGTGACAATCTGTTACTCTCTCTGTCACTCTCTGAGACACACTGTGTCACGCTCTGACAGACTGTGAGAATTTCTATGACACACTGTGAAACTCTCTGACACTCTCTGAGGCACACTGTGACACTCTCTGAATGACTGTGACACACTGAGACATTCTCAAAGACAGACTGTGACACTTTCTGACTTTCTCTGACTCACTCTGAAATATACTGTAGTCTTCTCTGACAGACTGTGACACACTGTGGGCGGCATGGTGCCCAGTGGTTAGCACTGCTGCCTCACAGTGCCTGAGACCCGGGTTCAATTCCCGCCTCAGGCGACTGACTGTGTGGAGTTTTCACGTTCTCCCCGTGTCTGTGTGGGTTTGCTCTGCTTTCCTCCCACAGTCCAAAGGTGTGCAGGTCAGGTGAATTGGCCATGCTAAATTGCCCGTCGTGTTAGGTAAGGGGTAAATGTAGGGGAATGGGTGGGTTGCGCTTCGGCGTGTCGGTGTGGACTTGTTGGGCCGAAGGGCCTGTTTCCACATTGTAATGTAATCTAATCTGTAATGTAATCTAAACACTGTGACACTCTCTGAGACACACTGTGACACGTTCTAACTCTCTCTGACTCTCTGAGACACACTGTGACACTCTCTGACTCTGTCTGAGACATACTGTGACAATTTCTGACTCCCTCTGACTCTCTGAGACGCACTGTGACACTCTAGGAGACACGTTGTGACACTCTCTGGCACACTGTGACACTCTCTGGCACACTGTGACACTCTCTGAGACAGACTGTGACACTTTCTGAATCTCTCTGACTCTCTGAGACACACTGTGACACGCACTGAGACACACTGTGACAGTCTCTGATCCTATCTGACCCTCTCTGAGACACACTGTGACACTCTCTGAAACACGCTATGACATTCTCTGACTCTCTCTGAGACACACCGTGACACTTTCTGAATCTCTCTGACTCTCTGAGACACACTGTGACACGCACTGAGACACACTGTGACAGTCTCTGATCCTATCTGACACTCTCTGAGACACACTGTGACACTCTCTGAAACACGCTATGACATTCTCTGACTCTCTCTGAGACACACCGTGACACTTTCTGACTCCCTCTGACTCTCTGAGACACACTGTGACACTTTCTGACTCCCTCTGACCCTCTGAGACGCGCTGTGACACTCACTGAGACACACTGTGACACTCTCTGACTCTCTCTGAAACACACTTTGACACGCTCCGACAGACTGTGACACACTCTGACACTCGCTGAGACACACTGGGACCCTCCCTGACTCACTCTGACAATTTGAGACACACTGTGACACTCTCTGATCCGACCTGACATTCTCTGAGACACACTGTAACACGCTCTGACAGACTGTGACACACTGTGTCACTCTCAAAAACAGGCTGTGACACTTTCTGACTCCCTCTGACTCACTCTGAAATATACTATAACCTTCCCTGACAGACTGTGACCCACTATGACACTTCCTGAGACAGACTGTGACACACTGTGAAACGCACTGTGATACAGTCTGACTCTCTCTGACACTCTCTGAGGCACAGTATGACACACTTAGACACTCTCTGACTCACTCTGACACTCTCTAAGACACACTGTGACACTCTATGAGAGACTGTGACACACTCTGACAGACTGTGACTCACTGTGACACGCTCTGACACACCCTGAGACAGACTGTGACACTTTCTGACTCTCTGAGACATACTGTGACACGCTTTGACACTCTCTCAGACACACTGTGACACTCTGTGACTTTCTCTGATACTCTGGAAAACACTGTGACACTCTCTGTCCCTCTCTGACACTCTCTGAGACACAATGTAACACTCTCTGACAGACTGTGACACCCTGACTCTCTCTGAGACTCTCTTAGACACACTGAGACACTCTTTGAGACGCACTGTGACACTGTCTGATCTTATCTGACACTCTCTGAGACACACTATCGCACTCTCTAACAGACTGTGACACACTGTGGCACTTTGAGAAGCACCGTGACACTCTCTCATCCTATCTGACACACTCTGGGACACACTGTGACACTCTCTGACTCTCTCTGAATGGCACTGTGCCACTCTCTGAAAGACATTGCTACACTCTCTGACAGACCGTGACACACTGTGACACTCTCAGAGACAGACTATGACACTTTTTGACTCTCCCTGTCTCTCTGACACACACTGTGAAGCTCTCTGATCCGATCGGACTCTCTCTGAGACACACTGTGACACTCTCTGACAGACTGTGACACACTGTGACACTCTCTGACACTTTCATAGACACACTGTGACACTTTCTGACTCTCGGAGAGACACACTGTGACATCTCTTAGAGAGTTTGTGACACTATCTCACTCTCTCTGACACTCTCTTACTCAGACTGTGACACTCTCTGACAGACTGTGACACACTGAGACACTCTCTGAGACAGACTGTGACGCTTTCTGACTCTCTCTGACTCACTCTTACATGTACTGTGAACTTCCCTGACAGATTGTGACACACTGTCACACTCTCTGAGAGAAACTGTGCCACTTTCTGACTCTCTCTGAATCTCTGAGACACACTGTGACACTTTCTGACTCTCTCTGAGACACACTATGACACTCTCTGACACACAATGACACTCTCTGAGACAGACTGTGACACCTTCTTACTCTCTCTGAATCTCTGAGACACACTGTGACACTTTCTGACTCTCTCTGGGACACTCTGCAATACACAGATTGTATCTCACAGTGACACTCTGTGAGAAATACTGTGACACTTTCTAACTCTCTCTGACTCTCTGAGACACACTGTAACACTCTATCATATACACTGTGACCCTCTCTGATACTCTCGTAAACACATATTGACATTCTCTGACTCTCTCTGACACTCTCTAAGGCACACTATGACACTCTCTGAATGACTGTGACACACTGAGGCACTCTCCAAAACAGACTGAGACATTTTCTGACTCTCTGACACTCTTTAAGGCGCACTGTGAGACACTCTGACAGACTGTGACACACTGTGACACTCTCAAAGACAGACAGCGACACTTTCTGACTCCCTCTGAATCTCTGAGACACACCGTGACTCTTTCTGACTCCCTCTGAATCTCTGAGACACGCTGTGACACGCTCTTACAGTCGGTGACACACTGTGGTACTTTCTGATTCTCTCTGAGACACACTATGACACTCTCTGACACACTGTGACATTCTCTGAGACAGACTGTAACACTTTCTGACTCTCTCTGAATCTCTGAGACAAACTGTGAAACTTTCTGACTCTCTCTGACTCTCTGAGACACACTGTGACGCTCTATCAGATACACCGTGACCCTCTCTGATACTCTCTTAACCACATATTGACATTCTCTGACTCTCTCTGACACTCTCTAAGGCACACTATGACACTCTCTGAATGACTGTGACACACTGACGCACTCTCTGAAACAGACTGTGACATTTTCTGACTCTCTCTGACACTCTAAGACAAACTGTGACATTCTCTGACATTCTTTGAAACACACTGTGACCTTCTCTGACAGACTGTGACACACTCTGACACTGTCTGCGACACACTGGGACCCTCTCTGACAATTTGAGACACACTGTGACACTCTCTGACACTCTCTGAAAAGCACTGTGACACTCTCTGACATACTGTGACACACTGTGACAATCTCTGTGACGAACTGTGACACTCTCTGATCTTATCTGACACTCTCTGAAAAGCACTGTGACACTCTCTGACAGACTGTGACACACTGTGACACTCTATGGCACTTTGAGACGCGCTGTGACACTCTCTGATCCTATCTGACAATCACGGAGATGCACTGCGACAGTCTCTGACTCTCTCTGACACTTTGAGACACACTGTGAGACTCTCTGACAGACTGTGAACACTATGACACTCTCAAAGACAGATAGTGACCCTTTCTGACCTCCTCTGAATCTCTGAGACACACTGTGACACGCTCTTACAGTCGGTGATACACTGTGACACTTTATGATTCTCTCTGAGACACACTGTGACACTTTCTGAGACAGACTGTGACACTTTCTGACTCTCTCTGAATCTCTGAGACACACTGTGACACTTTCTGACTCTCTCTGAGCCACTCTGCAATGCACTGTAAGATTCTCGGACAGATTGTATCTCACAGTGACACTCTGTGAGAAATACTGTGACACTTTCTGACTCTGACTCTCTGAGACACACTGTGACACTCTATTAGATACACTGTGACCTTCTCTGATACTCTCTTAAACACATATTGACATTCTCTGAATCTCTCTGACACTCTCTAAGGCACACTATGACACTCTCTGTATGACTGTGACACACTGAGGCACTCTCCAAAACAGACTGTGACATTTTCTGACTCTCTCTGACACTCTTTGAGGCACACTGTGAAACTCTCTTCAGACTGTGACACACTGTGACACCGTCTCAGACAGACTGTGACACGTTCTACCTCTCTCTGACTCTCTGAGACACACTGTGACACTGTCTGAGATACACTGTGACACTCTCTGACACACTGTGTCACTCTTTGAGACACACTGTGTCACGTGCTGAAATACGGTGACATTTTCTGAGAAACTGTGACTCTCTCTGAGACACACTGTGTCATTTTCTGTCTCTCTCTGATTCCCCGAGACGCACTGTGACACTCTCTGACACACACTGTGACACTTTCTGACTTTCTCTGTGACACACTGTGATACAGTCTGCTCTATCATCCACTCTCTGAGGCACAGTATGACATACTGTGACACTCTCTGACTCACTCTGACATCTCTGAGACACACTGTGACACTCTCTCACAGACTGAGACACTCTCTGAGCCTAATGCTGACACTCTCTGACACTCACTGAGACACACTGTAACACTCTCTCACAGACTATGACGCTCTCTGAGCCAAATGCTGACACTTTCTGACTCTCTCTGACTCTCTAAGACAAACTGTGACACTCTCTGACATTCTTTGAAACACACTGTAACCCTCTCTGACAGACTGTGACACACTCTGACACTGTCTGCGACACACTGGTACCCTCTCTGACAATTTGAGACACACTGTGACACTCTCTGACACTCTCGGAAAAGCACTGTGACACTCTCTGACAGACTGTGACACACTGTGACACTCTCTGAGACAGACTGTGACAGTCTCTGATCTTATCTGACACTCTCTGAGACACACTGTGACACTCTCTGACAGACTGTGACACACTGTGACACTCTCTGGAACTTTGAGACGCACTGCGAAACTCTCTGAGCCTATCTGACTCTCTCCGTCACACACTGTGACACTCTCTGAAACACACTGTAATACGCTCTGACAGACTGTGACACACTGTGACAAACTCTGACACTCACCGAGGCACACTGGGGCACTCTCTGACTCCCTCAGACAATTTGAGACACACTGTGACACTCTCTGATCCTATCTGACACTCTCTGAGACACACTGTGACACTCTCTGACTCTCTCTGAGACACACTGTGACATTCTCTGAGACACATTGTGACACTCTCTGACTCTCTCTGAAACACAATGTAACACGCTCTGACGGACTGTGACACACTGTGACACTCTCTGGCACTTTGAGACGCACTGTGACACTCTCTGAGCCTATCTGACACTCTCCGTGACACTCTGTGACACTCTCTGAAACACATTGTAATACGCTCTGACAGACTGTGACACACTGTGACAAACTCTGACACTCACTGAGGCACACTGGGGCACTCTCTAACTCCCTCTGACAATTTGCGATACACTGTGACACACTCTCTGATCCTATCTGACACTCTCTGAGACACACTGTGACGCTCTCTGACAGACTGTGACACACTGTGACACTCTCAAAGGCAGACTGTGACATTTTCTAACTCTCTCTGACACTCTTTGAGGCACACTGTGACACCCGCTGACAGACAGTGACAAACTGAGGCACTCTCCAAGACAGACTGTGACACTTTCATTCTCTCTCGGACTCTCGCTGAAATTTACTGTAACCTTCTCTGACTCTCTGAGACACACTGTGACACTCTCTGACGCTCTCTGAGACACACTGTGACACTGTCTGAGACACACTGTGACGCTCTCTGACACACTGTGTCACTCTCTGAGACACACTATGTCACGCGCTGACATACGGTGACATTTTCTGAGAAACTGTGACTCTCTCTGAGACACACTGTGTCATTTTCTGTCTCTCTCTGATTACCCGAGATGCACTGTGACACTCTCTGACTTTCTCTGTGACACACTGTGATACAGTCTGCTCTATCATCCACTCTCTGAGGCACAGTATGACATACTGTGACACTCTCTGACTCACTCTGACATCTCTGAGACACACTGTGACACTCTCTCACGGACTGTGACACTCTCTGAGCCAAATGCTGACACTTTCTGACTCTCTCTGACTCTCTAAGACAAACTGTGACTCTCTCTGACATTCTTTGAAACACACTGTAACCCTCTCTGACAGACTGTGACACACTCTGACACTGTCTGCGACACACTGGGACCCTCTCTGACAATTTGAGACATACTGTGACACTCTCTGACACTCTCTGAAAAGCACTGTGACACACTCTGAGACAGACTGTGACACTCTCTGATCTTATCTGACACTCTCTAAGACACACTGTGACACTCTCTGACAGACTGTGAGACACTGTGACACTCTCTGGCACTTTGAGACGCACTGTGACACTCTCTGAGCCTATCTGACACTCTCCGTCACACACTGTGACACTCTCTGAAACACACTGTAATACACTCTGACAGACTGTTGCACACTGTGACAAACTCTGACACTCACCGAGGCACACTGGAGCACTCTCTGACTCCCTCAGACAATTGGAGACACACTGTGACACTCTCTGATCCTATCTGACACTCTCTGAGACACACTGTGACACTCTCTGACTCTCTCTGAGACACACTGTGACATTCTATGAGACACACTGTGACACTCTCTGACTCTCTCTGAAACACAATGTAACACGCTCTGACGACTGTGACACACTGTGACACTCTCTGGCACTTTGAGACGCACTGTGACACTCTCTGAGCCTATCTGACACACTCCGTGACACACTGTGACACAATGTGACACTCTCTGAAACACTCTGTAATACGCTCTGACAGACTGTGACACAGTGTGACAAACTCTGACACTCACTGAGGCACACTGGGGCACTCTCTAACTCCCTCTGACAATTTGAGATACACTGTGACACTCTCTGATCCTATCTGACACTCTCTGAGACACACTGTGACGCTCTCCGACAGACTGTGACACAATGTGACATTCTCAAAGACAGACTGTGACATTTTCTAACTCTCTCGGACTCTCGCTGAAATGTACTGTATCCTTCTCTGACTCTCGGAGACACACTGTGACACTCTCTTACGCTCTCTGAGGCACACTATGACACTTTCTGACTCACTCTGACTCTCTGAGACACACTGTCACACTCTCTGAGACAGACTGTGACACTCTCTGAGACACACCGTAACACTCTGACCCACTGTGACACTCTCTGATACAGACTGCGACACCTTCTGACTCTCTCTAGCTCTCTGAGACACGCTGTAACACTCACTGAGACACACTCTCTGACAGACTGTGACAATCTCTGACGCCCTCATAGACACACTGTGACACTCTCTGATTCTATCTGACACTCTCTAAGACACAGTATGACACTCTCGGACTCTCTGAAGCACACAGTGACACTTTCTGACTCCACTTTGACTCTCTAAGACACACTGTGGCACTGTCTGACACACTGTCACACTCTCTGGCACACTGTAACACTCGCTCGCTGAGACAGACTGTGACACTTTCTGATTCTGTATGACTCTCTGAGACACACTGTGACACTCTCAAAGACAGACTGTGACATTTTCTGACTCTCTCTGACTCTCGCTGACACTCTCTAAGACACACTGTGACACTGTCGGACTCTCTGAGGCACACAGTGACACTTTCTGACTCCGCTTTGACTCTCTGAGACACACTGACAAACAGTGACAAATGAGGCACTCTTAAAGACAGACTGTGACATGTTCTAACTCTCTCGGACTCTCGCTGAAATGTACTGTAACCTTCTCTGACTCTCTGAGACACACTGTGACACTCTCTGACGCTCTCTGAGACACATTGTGACACTTTCTGACTCACTCTGACTCTCTGAGACACACTGTAACACTCTCTGAGACGGACTGTGACACTCTCTGAGACACACCGTAACACTCTGACACACTGTGACACTCTCTGAGACAGACTGTGACACTTTCTGACTCTCTCTGACTCTCTGAGACACGCTGTGACACTCACTGAGACACACTGTGACACTCTCTGACAGACTGTGACAATCTCTGACACCCTCATAGACACACTGTGATACTCTCTGATTCTATCTGACACTCTCTAAGACACACTGTGACACTCTCGGACTCTCTGAGGCACACAGTGACACTTTCTGACTCCGCTTTGACTCTCTGAGACACACTGAGTCACTGCCTGACACACTGTCACACTCTCTGGCACTCTGTGACACTCTCTGAGACAGACTGTGACACTTTCTGATTCTGTCTGACTCTCTGAGACACACTGTGACACTCTCAAAGACAGACTGTGACACTTTTTGATTCTGTCTGACTCTCTGAGACACACTGTGACCCTCTTTGAGACAGACTGTGACACTTTTTGATTCTGTCTGACTCTCTGAGACACACTGTGACACTCTCTGACACACTGTGACACTCTCTGACTCTCTCTGAAACACAATGTAACACGCTCTGACAGACAGTGACACACTGTGACAAACTCTGACACTCACTGATGTACACTGGCGCACTCTCTAACTCCCTCTGACAATTTGAGATACACTGTGACACTCTCTGATCCTATCTGACACTCTCTGCGACACACTGTGACGCTCTCTGACAGACTGTGACACACTGTGACACTCTCAAAGACAGACTGTGACATTTTCTAACTCTCTCTGACTCTCGCTGACACTCTCTAAGACACACTGTGACACTGTCGGACTCTCTGAGGCACACAGTGACACTTTCTGACTCCGCTTTGACTCTCTGAGACACACTGTGGCACTGCCTGACACTCTGTCGCACTCTCTGGCACACTGTGACACTCTCTGAGACAGACTCTGACACTTTCTGATTCTGTCTGTCTCTCTGAGACGCACTGTGATGCTCTCTGAGACAGGCTGTGACACTTTTTGATTCTGTCTGACTCTCTGAGACACACTGTGACACTCTCTGTCAGACTGTGACACTCTCTGACTCTCTCTGACGCTCTCTGAGACACACTGTGACACACTCTGACAGGCTGTGACATACTGTGACACTCTCTGGCTCTCTCTGACACTCTCATAGACACACTCTCACAGTCACTAATCCTATCTGACACTCGCTGAGACACACTTTGACACTATCTGAGACACACTGTGACACTCTGTGACAGACTGTGACACACTGTGACACTCTGACTCTCTGAGACTCATGCTGTTTCTCTCTGACACTCTCTGAGACAGAATGTGACACTCTCTGATTCTCTCTGAGGCATAGCACGACACATTGTGACACTCTCTGACAGCTTGCGACAAAATGACATTCGCTGACTTTCTCTGACACTCTCTTAGACACACTGTGACAATCTGTTACTCTCTCTGTCACTCTCTGAGACACACTGTGTCACGCTCTGACAGACTGTGAGAATTTCTATGACACACTGTGAAACTCTCTGACACTCTCTGAGGCACACTGTGACACTCTCTGAATGACTGTGACACACTGAGACATTCTCAAAGACAGACTGTGACACTTTCTGACTTTCTCTGACTCACTCTGAAATATACTGTAGTCTTCTCTGACAGACTGTGACACACTGTGGGCGGCATGGTGCCCAGTGGTTAGCACTGCTGCCTCACAGTGCCTGAGACCCGGGTTCAATTCCCGCCTCAGGCGACTGACTGTGTGGAGTTTTCACGTTCTCCCCGTGTCTGTGTGGGTTTGCTCTGCTTTCCTCCCACAGTCCAAAGGTGTGCAGGTCAGGTGAATTGGCCATGCTAAATTGCCCGTCGTGTTAGGTAAGGGGTAAATGTAGGGGAATGGGTGGGTTGCGCTTCGGCGTGTCGGTGTGGACTTGTTGGGCCGAAGGGCCTGTTTCCACATTGTAATGTAATCTAATCTGTAATGTAATCTAAACACTGTGACACTCTCTGAGACACACTGTGACACGTTCTAACTCTCTCTGACTCTCTGAGACACACTGTGACACTCTCTGACTCTGTCTGAGACATACTGTGACAATTTCTGACTCCCTCTGACTCTCTGAGACGCACTGTGACACTCTAGGAGACACGTTGTGACACTCTCTGGCACACTGTGACACTCTCTGGCACACTGTGACACTCTCTGAGACAGACTGTGACACTTTCTGAATCTCTCTGACTCTCTGAGACACACTGTGACACGCACTGAGACACACTGTGACAGTCTCTGATCCTATCTGACCCTCTCTGAGACACACTGTGACACTCTCTGAAACACGCTATGACATTCTCTGACTCTCTCTGAGACACACCGTGACACTTTCTGAATCTCTCTGACTCTCTGAGACACACTGTGACACGCACTGAGACACACTGTGACAGTCTCTGATCCTATCTGACACTCTCTGAGACACACTGTGACACTCTCTGAAACACGCTATGACATTCTCTGACTCTCTCTGAGACACACCGTGACACTTTCTGACTCCCTCTGACTCTCTGAGACACACTGTGACACTTTCTGACTCCCTCTGACCCTCTGAGACGCGCTGTGACACTCACTGAGACACACTGTGACACTCTCTGACTCTCTCTGAAACACACTTTGACACGCTCCGACAGACTGTGACACACTCTGACACTCGCTGAGACACACTGGGACCCTCCCTGACTCACTCTGACAATTTGAGACACACTGTGACACTCTCTGATCCGACCTGACATTCTCTGAGACACACTGTAACACGCTCTGACAGACTGTGACACACTGTGTCACTCTCAAAAACAGGCTGTGACACTTTCTGACTCCCTCTGACTCACTCTGAAATATACTATAACCTTCCCTGACAGACTGTGACCCACTATGACACTTCCTGAGACAGACTGTGACACACTGTGAAACGCACTGTGATACAGTCTGACTCTCTCTGACACTCTCTGAGGCACAGTATGACACACTTAGACACTCTCTGACTCACTCTGACACTCTCTAAGACACACTGTGACACTCTATGAGAGACTGTGACACACTCTGACAGACTGTGACTCACTGTGACACGCTCTGACACACCCTGAGACAGACTGTGACACTTTCTGACTCTCTGAGACATACTGTGACACGCTTTGACACTCTCTCAGACACACTGTGACACTCTGTGACTTTCTCTGATACTCTGGAAAACACTGTGACACTCTCTGTCCCTCTCTGACACGCTCTGAGACACACTGTGACATTTATGACTCTCTCTCTCACACTCTATGTGACACTCTGACACTCTCTGACTCTCTCTGAGACAAACTGTGACTCTCTCTGACACTCTGAGATACACTGTGATGCTCTCTCACACTCTGAGAAAACCTGTAACTCTCTCTGACAGACTGTGACAGATTGTGACACTTTCTGTGTCTCACGATGACACTCTGATGGATGGTGACACTCTAAATCTAGGTGACATTTTCTGAGACACTGTGACACTCTCTGAGACACACTGTGACACTCTCTGACTCTCTCTGATACTATCTTAGACACACTGTGACAGTCTCTGAGGCACACTGTGCAATGCTCTTACAGACGGTGACACTCTGTGACACTTTCTGACACTCTCTGAGACACACAATATGACACTCTCTGACACACTGTGACAGGGTGTGACACTCTCTGAGACAGACTGTGACAATTTCTGACTCTCTGAAACACACTGTGGCACTGCCTGACACTCTCTGAGTCACACTGTGACATTCTCTGACAGACTGTGACACGCTGTGACACTCTCTGATTCTCTCTGAAACTAACTGTTACACTCTCTAGCAGACTGTGACACACTGTGACACTCTCAGAGACAGACTGTGACACTTTCTGACTCTCCCTGTGTCTCTGACACACATTGTGAAAATCTCTGATCCTATCGGAAACTCTCTGAGGCACACTGTGTCACTCTCTGACGGACTGTGACACACTGTGACACTCTCTGACACTCTCTTAGACACACTGACATGCACTGTTCTTATCTAACACTTTCTGAGACGCACTGCAACACTCTCTGATCCTATCTGACACTCTCTGAGACAGACTGTGACAATTTCTGACTCTCTGAAACACACTGTGGCACTGCCTGACACTCTCTGAGTCACACTGTGACATTCTCTGACAGACTGTGACACGCTGTGACACTCTCTGATTCTCTCTGAAACTAACTGTTACACTCTCTAGCAGACTGTGACACACTGTGACACTCTCAGAGACAGACTGTGACACTTTCTGACTCTCCCTGTGTCTCTGGCACACATTGTGAAAATCTCTGATCCTATCGGAAACTCTCTGAGGCACACTGTGCCACTCTCTGACGGACTGTGACACACTGTGACACTCTCTGACACTCTCTTAGACACACTGACATGCACTGTTCTTATCTAACACTTTCTGAGACGCACTGCAACACTCTCTGATCCTATCTGACACTCTCTGAGACACACTGTGACATTCTTTCACAGACTGTGACACACTTTGAGCCAAATGCTGACACTCACTGACACTCTCTGAGACACAGTATGACACACTGTGACACTTTATGACTCTCTCTGAGACACTCTGCAATACACTGTAAGATTCTCTGACAGATTGTGTCTCACAGTGACACTCTGTGAGAAATACTGTGACACTTTCGGACACTTTCTGAGTCTCTGAGACACACTGTGACACTCTCTTAGACACACTGTGACCCTCTCTGAAACTCTCTTAAACACACTGCGACATTCTCTGACTCTCTCTGACCCTCTCTAAGGCACACTGTGACACTCGCTGACAGACTGTGACAAACTGCGGCACTCTCAAAGACAGACTGTGACACTTTCTGACTCTCTCTGACTCTCTGAGACACACTGGGATACTCTCTGACTCTCTCTGAGACACACTGTGACACTCTCTGATGCACACTGTGACACTCTCTGACATACTGTGACACTCTCTAAGACAGACTGTGAAACTCTCTGATTCTCAATGACACTCTCTGAGATACACTGTGACACTCTCCGACAGACTGTGACACACTGTGACACTCTCTGACTCTCTGAGACACACTGTGACACTCTCTGAGACACACTGTGACACTCTCTGACACACTGTGACACACTCTGAGACAGACTGTGACACTTTCTGACTCTCTGTGACACACCGTGACACTCTCTGATCCTATTTGACATTCTCAGAGACACACTGTGACACACTTCGACTCTCTCTGACACTCTCTGAGACACACTGTGACACTCTCACACTCTCTGACAGGCTGTTACACACTGTGACACTCTCTGACTCTCACTGAAAGGCACTGTGACACTCTCTGAGACCGACTGTGACACTCTCTAACTCTCTCCGAAAGGCACTGTGACACTCTCTGAGAAACACTGTGACACTCTCTGACACTCTGTCAAATACACTGTGACACGCTTTGTCAGACTGTGACACACTGCGACATACTCTGACACTCGCTGAGACACACTGGGACACTCTCTGACTCTGTCTGACAATTTGAGATGCAATGTGACACTCTCTTATCCTATCTGAGACACACTGTGACACTCTCTGACAGACTGTGACACACTGTGTCACTCTCCAAGACAGACTGTGACACTTTCTGACTCCCTCTGACTCACTCTAAAATATACTGTAGCCTTCTCTGACAGAGCGTGATCCACGGTGTCACTCTCTGAGACAGACTGTGACACACTCTGACTCTCTGAGATACACTGTGATACAGTCTGGCTCTCTGTGACACTCTATGTGGCACAGTATGACACACTACAACACTCTCTGACTCACTCTGACACTCTCTGAGACACACTGTGACACTCTCTCACAAACTGTGAACCACTCTGAAACAAACTGTAACCATCTCTGACACTTTCTGAGACACACTGTGACACTCTCTCACAGACTGTGACACTCTATGACTGTCTCTGACACTTACGTAGACACATTGTGACACTCTTTGAGTCTCTGAGACACACTGTGACACTCTGTGACTCTCTCTGATACACTGGAAAGCACTGTGACACACTCGGTCCCTCTCTCACACTCTCTGAGACACACTGTGACATTTTTTGACTCTCTCTCACACTCTTTGAGACACACTGTGACACTCTCTGACTCTCTCTGAGATAACCTGTGACGCGCTCTCACACTCTGAGAAACACGGTAACGCACTCTGACAGACTGTGACAGACTGTGACACTTTCTGTGACACACGATGACACTCTCTCACGGACGGTGACACTCTCTGACACTGGGGTGACATTTTCTGAGACACTGTGACACTCTCTGAGACACACTGTGACACTTTCTGTCTCTCTCTGACTCCCTGAGACACACTGTGACACTCTCTGACCCGCTCTGACCCTCTCTGACTCTCTCTGAGACACACTGTGACACTCTCTGACAGACTGTGACAGACTGTGACACACTGTGACACTCTCTGACACTCTCTTAGACACACTGTAACACACTTTGTGATACACTGTCACACTCTCTGATCTGCTCTGACTCTCTTACTCTTTCTGAGACGCACTGAGACACTCGTCGACTCACTCTGACACTCTGTGAGGCACAGTATGACAAACTGTGACACTCTCTGTCTCTCTCTGGCACTCTCTGAGGCACACTGTGACACTCTCTGACAGACTGTGACACTTCTGAATCTCTCTGACTCACTGCGAAATATACTGTAACCTTCTCTGACAGACTGTGACACACTGTGACACACTCAGAGACAGACTGCGACACGTTCTGACTCTCGCTGACTCTCTGAGACACGCTGTGAGTCTCTCTTAAACACACTGTGACACTCTCTGACACTCTCTTAGGCACACTCTGACACTTTCTGACAGTCTCTGAGACCGACTGCGACTCTCTCTGACTCTCCCTGACACTCTCTGAGGCACAGCATGACATCTGTGACCCTCTCTGACAGATTGTGACAAACTGTGACACTCTCTGACTTTCTCTGACACTCTCTTAGGCGCACTGTGACACTCTTTAACAGACTGTAAAACTCTCTGACACATTCTGCGGCACACTGTGACACACTCTTACAGACTGTGACACACACTGACACTCTCTGACCCTCTCTGAGACCGACAGTGACTCTCTCTGTCTCTCCCTGACACTCTCTGAGGCACAGCACGACTTCTGTGACACTCTCTGACAGATTGTGACAAACTGTGACACTCTCTGACTTTCTCTGACACTCTCTTAGGCACACTGTGACACTCTCTGACTCTGTCTTAGACACTCTGTGACACTTCTTGAGTCATTCTGTCACTCTCTGAGACACACTATACAACTCTCTCACAGACTGTGACCCTCTCAGAGACAAACACTGACCCACTCTGACACTCTCTGAGACACAGTAGGACTCACTGTGAGACTCTCTGACTCTCTCTGACACACTCTGAAATACATGTAACCTTTACTGACAGACTGTGACACACTGTGACACTCTATGAGACAGACTGTGACACGTTCTGACTCTCTCTGACTCTCTGAGACACACTGCGACTCTCTCTGAGACACGCTGTGACTCTCTCTTACACACATTGTGACTCTCTCTGAAACTCTTAAAAACACGGTGACACTCTCTGACTCTCTCTGACACTCTCTGTGGCACACTGCGACACTGTCAAAGACAGACTGTGACTCTCTCTGACTCTCTGAGACACCCTGTGACACTCACTGAGACTCACTGTGACACTCTCTGACAGACTGTGACACTCTCTGACTCTCTCTGACACTCTCATAGACACATTGTGACACTCTCTGATTCTATCTGACACTCTCTGATACACACTGTGACAATCTCTGATTCTATCTGACACTCTCTGATACACACTGTGACACTCTCTGACAGACTGTGACACACTGTGACACTCACTGGCTCTCTCTGACACTCACTTAGACACACTGTGACACTCTCTGATCCTATTTGAAACTCTCTGAGGCACACTGTGACACTCTCTGACTCTCTGAGACACACTGTGACACTCTCCGAGACACAATGTGGCACTCTGGGACACAATGCGACACACTGTGACACTCTGACTCTTTGAGACACATGCTGATTCTCTCTGACACCCTCTGAGACAGAATGTGACACTCTCGGACACTCTCTGAGCCACAGCACGACACACTGTGACACTCTCTGACAGGTTGTGACAAGCTGTGACATTCTCTGACTTTCTCTGACTCTCCGAGACACATTGGGACCCTCTCTGACAATTTGGGATGCACTGTGACGCTCTTGGACAGACTGTGACACACTCTGACACACTATGACACTCTCTAAGACACACTGGGACCCTCTCTAACAATTTGAGACGCACTGGGCCACTCTCTGGTCCTATCCGTCTCTCTTGGAGACACACTGTGACACTCTCTGAGACACACTGTGATACTTTCTGACTCTCTCTGAAACACACCGTGACGCTCTCTGAGAGACTGTGACACACTGTGACACTCTCTGATACTCTCTGAGACACATTGGGATCCGCTCTGACAATTTGAGATGCACTGCGACACTCTCTGATACTATCCGACACTCTCTGAGACACACTGTGACACTCTCTGACACTATCTGAAAAGCAATGTAACACTCTCTGACAGACTGTGACAAACTGTGACACTCTCTAACTCTCTGTGAAACACTGTGATACTCCCTAACAGACTATGAGAAACTGTGACACTCTCAGAGACAGACTGTGACACGTACCGACTCTCTCTGCCTCTCTGAGACACGCTGAGAATGTCTTCAGAAACACTGTGAATCTCTCTCACACTCCCTTAAACACACTGTGACACTCTCTGACTCTCTCTGACACTCTCTGAAGCACAATGTGACACTCTCTGAAACACACTGTGACACTCTCTAACAGACTGTGAAACTCTCTGACACACTCTGCGGCACACTGTGACACGCTCTGACAGACTGCGACACACTGTGACACTCTCTGACAGTCTCTGAGACCGACTGTGACACTCTCTGACTCTCCCTGACACTCTCTGAGGCACAGTACGGCATCTGTAACCCTCTCTGACAGATTGTGACAATCCGTGACACTCTCTGACTCTCTCTGAGACAGTCTGTGACACTTTCTGTGTCATTCTGTATTATCTGAGACACACTACAACACTCTCTCTCAGACTGTGACCCTCTCTGAGCCAAATGCTGACACTCTCTGACACTCTCTGAGACACAGTAGGTCTCACTGTGAAACTCTCTGACTCTCTCTGACACACTCTGAAATACATATAACCTTTACTGAGAGACTGTGACACACTGTGACACTCTATGAGACAGACTGTGACACGTTCTGACTCTCACTGACTCTCTCAGACACACTGTGACTCTCTCTGAGACACGCTGAGACTCTCTCTTAGACGCACTGTGACTCTCTCTGAAAGTCTCTTAAACACACTGTG
Source organism: Chiloscyllium punctatum (assembly GCF_047496795.1). Taxonomy (NCBI): domain Eukaryota; kingdom Metazoa; phylum Chordata; class Chondrichthyes; order Orectolobiformes; family Hemiscylliidae; genus Chiloscyllium; species Chiloscyllium punctatum. Next base: position 8,400,346 of record NC_092757.1, read on the forward strand.
ACGCTCTCTGCAACTCTCTGAGGCACACTGTGACACTCTGTGTCATTCTGTATTCTCTGAGACACACTATAACACTCTCTCTCAGACTGTGACCCTCTCTGAGCCAAATGCTGACACTCTCTGACACTCTCTGAGACACAGTAGGACTCACTGTGACACTCTCTGACTCTCTCTGACACACTCTGAAATACATTTAACCTTTACTGAGAGACTGTGACACACTGTGACACTCTATGAGACTGACTGTGACACGTTCTGACTCTCACTGACTCTCTCAGACACACTGTAACTCTCTCTGAGACACGCTGAGACTCTCTCTTAGACGCACTGTGACTCTCTCTGAAAGTCTCTTAAACACACTGTGACGCTCTCTACCACTCTCTGTGGCACACCGTGACACTCTCAAAGACAGACTGTGACTCTCTCTGACTCTCTGAGGCACACTGTGACACTCACTGAGACTCACTGAGACTCACTGTGACACTCTCTGACAGATTGTGAAACTATGACTCTCTCTGAGACTCTCTTAGACGCGCTGTAACACTCTCTGACTCTCTCTGACACTCACCTCGACACACTGTAACATTCGCTGACACTCTGACACTCACCTCGACACACTGTGACACTCGCTGACTCTCTGACACTCACCTAGACACACTGTCACACTCACCGACTCTCTGACACTCACCTAGACACACTGTGACACTCGCTGACTCTCTCTGACACTCACCTAAACACACTGTGACACTCTCTGATCCTATCTGACACTCTCTGAAACACATTCTAACACTCTCTGACTCTCTCTGAAACACACTGTGACACTCTCTAACAGACTGTTACGCTCTCTGACACACTCTGAGGCACACTGTGACTTGCTCTGAGAGACTGTGACGCACTGTGTCACTCTCTGAAACTTTCTGAGACACACTGTTACACTTTCTGACTCTCTCTGACTCTCTGAGACACACTGGGACACTCTCTGAGACACACAGTGACACTCTATGACCCTCTCTGAGACCGACTGTGTGTGTCTCTCTCTCACGCTCTCTGATACTCTCTGTGGCACAGTACGACACATTGTGACACTCTCTGACTTTCTCTGACACGCTCTTAGGCACACTGTGATACTCTGACTCTCTCTGACCCTCTCTCAGACACACTGTGACTCTTTCTGAGTCATTCTGTCACTCTCTGAAATTCACTATGACACTCTCTCACAGACTGTGACCCTCTCTGAGACAAATGCTGACCCTCTCGGAAACTCTGAGACACAGTACGACTCACTGTGATACTCTCTGACAAACTCTGCAATACAGTGTAACCTTTTCTGATGGACTGTGACACTATGTGACACTCTCTGAGACACACTGTGACACTCTCTGAGACACACTATGACACTCTATGAGACACACTGTGTGACACTCTCTGATTGCATTTGACACTCTCTGAGACACACTATGACAGACTATGACACACTATGACATTCTCTGACTCTCTCCGAGGCAAACTGTGACCCTCTCTGACCCTCTCTGAGACCGACTGTGACCCTTTCTGACTGAATGTGACACTCTCTGAGAGACGGTGACACTATCTGTGACACGCTGTGTTACTCTCCGACACACTGTTACACTCCCTGACCCTGTCTGACACTCTCTGAGACACATGTGACACTCTCTGAGCGACTGTGACACTCTCTGACAAATGGTGACATTCTCTGAGACACCGTGACACTCTCTGAGACACACGGTGACACTCTCTGACACACTTTGACACTCTCTGACCGACTGAGATAGACTGTGACATTTTCTGTGACACACTGCGACACAGTATGACATTCTCTGACAGACTATGAAACTCTGTGACATTCTCTGACTCTCTCTGAGGCACACTGTGACACTCTCTGACAGACTATGAAACACTGTGACACTCTCCTAGGCACACTGTGACACTCTCTGACTATCTCTGACACTCTGAGACATACTCTGACACTCTGTGACACTCTCTGACCCTCTCTGAGACACTCTGTAACACTCTCTGAATCGCTCTAACACTCACTGAGACACACTATGACACTCTCTGACACTCTCTGAGACACACTGTGACACTTCCACACTCTCTCTGACCTTCTCTGGGGCACAATATGACACTCTCTGACTCACTCTGACCCTCTCTGAGACACAGTGTAAAACTCTTAGAGAAACACTATGACACTCTCTGAGACACACTGTAACACTCTCTGACTCTCTCTGACACTCGCTGAAACACACTGTAACACTCTCTGACACTCTCTGAGAAACACTATGAGATACTCTGACTCTCTCTGACACTCTCTGAGAAAATGTGACACTTTCTGACACACACTGTGAAACTCTCTAACTCTCTCTGAGCACATTGTAACACTCTCTGACTCTCTCTGACACTTTGTGACACACTGTCACAGACTCGGACCCTCTCTGAAACTCTCTGAGACAGACTGTGACACACTCTGACAGGTTATGACAAGCTGTGACATTCTCTGACTTTCTCTGACACTCTCTTAGACACACTGTGTCACGCTCTGAAAGACTGTGAGAATTTCTGTGACACACTATGACACTCTCTGAACGACTGTGACACACTGAGACACTCTCAAAGACAGACTGACACTTTATGACCCTCTCTGACACTCTCTGAGACTCTCTGAGACACATTGGGACCCTCTCTGACAATTTGGGATGCACTGTGACGCTCTTGGAAAGACTGTGACACACTCTAAGACACACTATGACACTCTCTAAGACACACTGGGACCCTCTCTAACAATTTGAGACGCACTGGGCCACTCTCTGGGCCTATCCGACTCTCTCGGAGACACACTGAGACACTGTCTGAGACACACTGTGATACTTTCTGACTCTCTCTGAAACACACTGTGACGCTCTCTGAGAGACTGTGACACACTGTGACACTCTCTGAGACTCTCTGAGACACATTGGGACCCTCTCTGACAATTTGAGACGCACTGCGACACTCTCTGATACTATCCGACACTCTCTGAGACACACTGTTACACTCTCTGAGACACACTGTGACACTCTCTGACACTATCTGAAAAGCAATGTAGCACTCTCTGACAGACTGTGACAAACTGTGACACTCTCTAACTCTCTGTGAAACACACTGTGATACTCCCTAACAGACTATGAGAAACTGTGACACTCTCAGAGACAGACTGTGACACGTACCGACTCTCTCTGCCTCTCTGAGACACGCTGAGAATGTCTTTAGAAACACTGTGAATCTCTCTCACACTCCCTTAAACACACTGCGACACTCTCTGACTCTCTCTGACACTCTCTGAAGCACAATGTGACACTCTCTGAAACACACTGTGACACTCTCTAACAGACTGTGAAACTCTCTGACACGCTCTGCCGCACACTGTGACACGCTCTGACAGACTGTGACACACAGTGACACTCTCTGACAGTCTCTGAGACCGACTGTGACACGCTCTGACTCTCCCTGACACTCTCTGAGTCACAGCACGGCATCTGTAACCCTCTCTGACAGATTGTGACAATCTGTGACACTCTCTGACTCTCTCTGAGACACTCTGTGACACTTTCTGTGTCATTCTGTACTCTCTGAGACACACTATAACACTCTCTCTCAGACTGTGACCCTCTCTGAGCCAAATGCTGACACTCTCTGACACTCTCTGAGACACAGTAGGACTCACTGTGACACTCTCTGACTCTCTCTGACACACTCTGAAATACATTTAACCTTTACTGAGAGACTGCGACACACTGTGACACTCTATGAGACTGACTGTGACACGTTCTGACTCTCACTGACTCTCTCAGACACACTGTAACTCTCTCTGAGACACGCTGAGACTCTCTCTCAGACGCACTGTGATTCTCTCTGAAAGTCTCTTAAACACACTGTGACGCTCTCTACCACTCTCTGTGGCACACCGTGACACTCTCAAAGACACACTGTGACACTCTCTGAGACTCTCTGAGACACATTGGGACCCTATCTGACAATTTGAGACGCACTGCGACACTCTCTGATACTATCCGACAATTTCTGAGACACACTGTGACACTCTCTGACACTATCTGAAAAGCACTGTAACACTCTCTGACAGACTGTGACAAACTGTGACACTCTCTACCACTCTGTGAAACACACCGTGATACTCCCTAACAGACTATGAGAAACTGTGACACTCTCAGAGACAGACTGTGACACGTACCGACTCTCTCTGCCTCTCTGAGACACGCTGAGAATATCTTTAGACACACTGTGAATCTCTCTCACACTCTCTTAAACACACTGTGACACTCTCTGACTCTCTCTGACACTCTGTGAAGCACACTGTGACACTCTCTGAAACACACTGTGACACTCTCTAACAGACTGTGAAACTCTCTGACACACTCTGCGGCACACTGTGACACGGTCTGACAGACTGTGACACACTGTGACACTCTCTGACAGTTTCTGAGACCGACTGTGACACTCTCTGACTCTCACTGACACTCTCTGAGGCACAGCACGGCATCTGTAACCCTCTCTGACAGATTGTGACAATCTGTGACACTCTCTGACTTTCTCTGACACTCTCTTAGGCACACTGTGACATTCTCTGACTCTCTCTGAGACACACTGTGACACTCTCTGACTCTCTCTGAGACACTCTGTGACACTTTCTGTGTCATTCTGTATTCTCTGAGACACACTATAACACTCCCTCTCAGACTGTGACCCTCTCTGAGCCAAATGCTGACACTCTCTGACACTCTCTGAGACACAGTAGGACTCACTGTGACACTCTGAATCTCTCTGACACACTCTGAAATACATATAACCTTTACTGAGAGACTGTGACACACTGTGACACTCTATGAGACTGACTGTGACACGTTCTGACTCTCACTGACTCTCTCAGACACACTGTGACTCTCTGAGACACGCTGAAACTCTCTCTTAGACGCACTGTGACTCTCTCTGAAAGTCTCTTAAACACACTGTGACGCTCTCTACCACTCTCTGTGGCACACCGTGACACTCTCAAAGACAGACTGTGACACTCTCTGACTCTCTGAGGCACACTGTGACACTCACTGAGACTCACTGAGACACACTGTAACACTCTCTGACAGATTGTGAAACTATGACTCTCTCTGAGACTCTCTTAGAAGCGCTGTAACACTCTCTGACTCTCTCTGACACTCACCTCGACACACTGTAACATTCTCTGACTCTCTGACACTCACCTCGACACACTGTAACACTCTCTGACTCTCTGACACTCACCTAGACACACTGTAACACTCTCTGACTCTCTCTGACACTCACCTCGACACACTGTAACACTCTCTGACTCTCTGACACTCACCTAGACACACTGTAACACTCTCTGACTCTCTATGGCACTCACCTAGACACACTATGACACTCGCTGACTCTCTCTGGCACTCACCTAGACACACTGTTACACTCGCTGACTCTCTCTGACACTCACCTAGACACACTGTTACACTCGCTGACTCTCTGGCACCCCCCTAGACACACTGTCACACTCGCTGACTCTCTCCGACCCTCACCTAGACACACTGTGAGACTCGCTGACTCTCTCTGACACTCACCTAGACACACTGCTACACTTGCTGACTCTCTGACACTCACCTAGACACACTGTGACACTCGCTGACTCTCTGACACTCACCTAGACACACTGTTACACTCACCGACTCTCTCTGACACTCACCTAGACACACTGTGACACTCGCTGACTCTCTCTGACACTCACCTAGACACACTGTGTCATTCGCCGACTCTCTCTGACACTCACCTAAACACACTGTGACACTCTCTGATCCTATCTGACACTCTCTGAAACACATTCTGACACTCTCTGACTCTCTGAAACACACTGTGACACTCTCTAACAGACTGTTACACTCGCTGACACACTCTGAGGCACACTGTGACTTGCTCTGAGAGACTGTGACGCACTGTGTCACTCTCTGAAACTTTCTGAGACACAGTGTTACACTTTCTGACTCTCTCTGACTCTCTGAGACACACTGTGACACTCTCTGAGACACACAGTGACACTCTATGACCCTCTCTGAGACCGACTGTGTGTGTCTGTCTCTCACTCTCTCTGACACTCTCTGTGGCACAGTACGACACAATGTGACACTCTCTGACTTTCTCTGACACGCTCTTAGGCACACTGTGATACTCTGACTCTCTCTGACCCTCTCTGAGACACACTGTGACTCTTTCTGAGTCATTCTGTCACTCTCTGAAATTCACTATGACACTCTCTCACAGACTGTGACCCTCTCTGAGACAAATGCTGACCCTCTCGGACACTCTGAAACACAGTACGACTCACTGTGATACTCTCTGACAAACTCTGCAATACAGTGTAACCTTTTCTGATGGACTGTGACACTATGTGACACTCTCTGAGACACATTGTGACACTCTCTGAGACACACTATGACACTCTATGAGACACACTGTGACACTCTCTGATTGTATTTGACACTCTCTGAGACACACTATGACAGACTATGACACACTATGACATTCTCTGACTCTCTCCGAGGCACACTGTGACACTCTCTGACCCTCTCTGAGACCGACTGTGACCCTTTCTGACTGAATGTGACACACTCTGAGAGACGGTGACACTATCTGTGACACACTGTGTTACTCTCTGACACACTGTTACACTCCCTGACCCTGTCTGACACTCTCTGAGACACATTGTGACACTCTCTGAGCGACTGTGACACTCTCTGACAAATGGTGACATTCTCTGAGACACCGTGACACTCTCTGAGACACACGGTGACACTCTCTGACACACTTTGACACTCTCTGACCGACTGAGATAGACTGTGACATTTTCTGTGACACACTGCGACACAGTATGACATTCTCTGACAGACTATGAAACTCTGTGACATTCTCTGACTCTCTCTGAGGCACACTGTGACACTCTCTGACAGACTATGACACACTGTGACACTCTCTGACTATCTCTGACACTCTGAGACATACCCTGACACTCTGTGACACTCTCTGACCTTCTCTGCGGCACTCTGTAACACTCTCTGACTCTCTCTGACACTCGCTGAAAAACACTGTAACACTCTCTGACACTCTCTGAGAAACACTATGAGATTCTCTGACTCTCTCTGACACTCTCGGAGAAACTGTGACACTTTCTGACACACACTGTGAAACTCTCTAACTCTCTCTGAGCACATTGTAACACTCTCTGACTCTCTCGGACACTTTGTGACACACTGTCACAGACTCGGACCCTCTCTGAAGCTCTCTGAGACAGACTGTGACATACTCTGCCTCTCTCTGAGACACAGATTGACACTTTGTGACACTCTCTGAGACAAACTGTGACTCTATCTGACACTCTCTGCCATTCTCTGAGACACACACTGACAGACTGTGACACACTGTGACTTTCTCTAATTCTCAATGACACTCTCTGAGATGCACTGTGACACTACCTGACAGACTGTGACACACTGTGACACTCTCTGATTCTCAATGACACTCTCTGAGATGCACTGTGACACTCTCTGTTTCTCTCTTAGGCACACTGTGACACTTTCTGACTCCCTCTGACTATCTGTGACACACTGTGACACCTTTATAGACACCCTGTGACACTCTCCGATCCTATCTGACATTCTCAGAGACACACTGTGACACACTTCGACTCTCTCTGACACTCTCTGAGACACACCGTGACACTCTCTGACAGGCTGTTACACACTGTGACACTCTCTGACACTTTGAGACACACTGTGACACTCTCTGACTCTCAATGAAAGGCACTGTGACACTCTCTGAGACCGACTGTGACACTCTCTAACTCTCTCCGAAAGGCACTGTGACACTCTCTGAAACACAGTGTGACACTCTCTGAGACATACTGTGACGCTGTCTGACTCTCTCTGAAACACACTGTGCCACTCTCTAACACGTGCTGAGACACACTGTGACACTCTCTGAAACTCTCTCAAACAACTGTGACACCTTCTGTCAGACTGTGATATAATGCGACACACTTACACTCGCTGAGACACACTGTGACTCTCTCTTAGACGCACTGTGACTCTCTCTGAAAGTCTCTTAAACACACTGTGACGCTCTCTACCACTCTCTGTGGCACACCGTGACACTCTCAAAGACAGACTGTGACTCTCTCTGACTCTCTGAGGCACACTGTGACACTCACTGAGACTCACTGAGACTCACTGTGACACTCTCTGACAGATTGTGAAACTATGACTCTCTCTGAGACTCTCTTAGACGCGCTGTAACACTCTCTGACTCTCTCTGACACTCACCTCGACACACTGTAACATTCGCTGACACTCTGACACTCACCTCGACACACTGTGACACTCGCTGACTCTCTGACACTCACCTAGACACACTGTCACACTCACCGACTCTCTGACACTCACCTAGACACACTGTGACACTCGCTGACTCTCTCTGACACTCACCTAGACACACTGTGTCATTCGCCGACTCTCTCTGACACTCACCTAAACACACTGTGACACTCTCTGATCCTATCTGACACTCTCTGAAACACATTCTAACACTCTCTGACTCTCTCTGAAACACACTGTGACACTCTCTAACAGACTGTTACGCTCTCTGACACACTCTGAGGCACACTGTGACTTGCTCTGAGAGACTGTGACGCACTGTGTCACTCTCTGAAACTTTCTGAGACACACTGTTACACTTTCTGACTCTCTCTGACTCTCTGAGACACACTGGGACACTCTCTGAGACACACAGTGACACTCTATGACCCTCTCTGAGACCGACTGTGTGTGTCTCTCTCTCACGCTCTCTGATACTCTCTGTGGCACAGTACGACACATTGTGACACTCTCTGACTTTCTCTGACACGCTCTTAGGCACACTGTGATACTCTGACTCTCTCTGACCCTCTCTCAGACACACTGTGACTCTTTCTGAGTCATTCTGTCACTCTCTGAAATTCACTATGACACTCTCTCACAGACTGTGACCCTCTCTGAGACAAATGCTGACCCTCTCGGAAACTCTGAGACACAGTACGACTCACTGTGATACTCTCTGACAAACTCTGCAATACAGTGTAACCTTTTCTGATGGACTGTGACACTATGTGACACTCTCTGAGACACACTGTGACACTCTCTGAGACACACTATGACACTCTATGAGACACACTGTGTGACACTCTCTGATTGCATTTGACACTCTCTGAGACACACTATGACAGACTATGACACACTATGACATTCTCTGACTCTCTCCGAGGCAAACTGTGACCCTCTCTGACCCTCTCTGAGACCGACTGTGACCTTTTCTGACTGAATGTGACACTCTCTGAGAGACGGTGACACTATCTGTGACACGCTGTGTTACTCTCCGACACACTGTTACACTCCCTGACCCTGTCTGACACTCTCTGAGACACATTGTGACACTCTCTGAGCGACTGTGACACTCTCTGACAAATGGTGACATTCTCTGAGACACCGTGACACTCTCTGAGACACACGGTGACACTCTCTGACACACTTTGACACTCTCTGACCGACTGAGATAGACTGTGACATTTTCTGTGACACACTGCGACACAGTATGACATTCTCTGACAGACTATGAAACTCTGTGACATTCTCTGACTCTCTCTGAGGCACACTGTGACACTCTCTGACAGACTATGACACACTGTGACACTCTCCTAGGCACACTGTGACACTCTCTGACTATCTCTGACACTCTGAGACATACTCTGACACTCTGTGACACTCTCTGACCCTCTCTGAGACACTCTGTAACACTCTCTGAATCGCTCTAACACTCACTGAGACACACTATGACACTCTCTGACACTCTCTGAGACACACTGTGACACTTCCACACTCTCTCTGACCTTCTCTGGGGCACAATATGACACTCTCTGACTCACTCTGACCCTCTCTGAGACACAGTGTAAAACTCTTAGAGAAACACTATGACACTCTCTGAGACACACTGTAACACTCTCTGACTCTCTCTGACACTCGCTGAAACACACTGTAACACTCTCTGACACTCTCTGAGAAACACTATGAGATACTCTGACTCTCTCTGACACTCTCTGAGAAAATGTGACACTTTCTGACACACACTGTGAAACTCTCTAACTCTCTCTGAGCACATTGTAACACTCTCTGACTCTCTCTGACACTTTGTGACACACTGTCACAGACTCGGACCCTCTCTGAAACTCTCTGAGACAGACTGTGACACACTCTGACAGGTTATGACAAGCTGTGACATTCTCTGACTTTCTCTGACACTCTCTTAGACACACTGTGTCACGCTCTGAAAGACTGTGAGAATTTCTGTGACACACTATGACACTCTCTGAACGACTGTGACACACTGAGACACTCTCAAAGACAGACTGACACTTTATGACCCTCTCTGACACTCTCTGAGACTCTCTGAGACACATTGGGACCCTCTCTGACAATTTGGGATGCACTGTGACGCTCTTGGAAAGACTGTGACACACTCTAAGACACACTATGACACTCTCTAAGACACACTGGGACCCTCTCTAACAATTTGAGACGCACTGGGCCACTCTCTGGGCCTATCCGACTCTCTCGGAGACACACTGAGACACTGTCTGAGACACACTGTGATACTTTCTGACTCTCTCTGAAACACACTGTGACGCTCTCTGAGAGACTGTGACACACTGTGACACTCTCTGAGACTCTCTGAGACACATTGGGACCCTCTCTGACAATTTGAGACGCACTGCGACACTCTCTGATACTATCCGACACTCTCTGAGACACACTGTTACACTCTCTGAGACACACTGTGACACTCTCTGACACTATCTGAAAAGCAATGTAGCACTCTCTGACAGACTGTGACAAACTGTGACACTCTCTAACTCTCTGTGAAACACACTGTGATACTCCCTAACAGACTATGAGAAACTGTGACACTCTCAGAGACAGACTGTGACACGTACCGACTCTCTCTGCCTCTCTGAGACACGCTGAGAATGTCTTTAGAAACACTGTGAATCTCTCTCACACTCCCTTAAACACACTGCGACACTCTCTGACTCTCTCTGACACTCTCTGAAGCACAATGTGACACTCTCTGAAACACACTGTGACACTCTCTAACAGACTGTGAAACTCTCTGACACGCTCTGCCGCACACTGTGACACGCTCTGACAGACTGTGACACACTGTGACACTCTCTGACAGTCTCTGAGACCGACTGTGACACGCTCTGACTCTCCCTGACACTCTCTGAGTCACAGCACGGCATCTGTAACCCTCTCTGACAGATTGTGACAATCTGTGACACTCTCTGACTCTCTCTGAGACACTCTGTGACACTTTCTGTGTCATTCTGTACTCTCTGAGACACACTATAACACTCTCTCTCAGACTGTGACCCTCTCTGAGCCAAATGCTGACACTCTCTGACACTCTCTGAGACACAGTAGGACTCACTGTGACACTCTCTGACTCTCTCTGACACACTCTGAAATACATTTAACCTTTACTGAGAGACTGCGACACACTGTGACACTCTATGAGACTGACTGTGACACGTTCTGACTCTCACTGACTCTCTCAGACACACTGTAACTCTCTCTGAGACACGCTGAGACTCCTTCTCAGACGCACTGTGATTCTCTCTGAAAGTCTCTTAAACACACTGTGACGCTCTCTACCACTCTCTGTGGCACACCGTGACACTCTCAAAGACACACTGTGACACTCTCTGAGACTCTCTGAGACACATTGGGACCCTATCTGACAATTTGAGACGCACTGCGACACTCTCTGATACTATCCGACAATTTCTGAGACACACTGTGACACTCTCTGACACTATCTGAAAAGCACTGTAACACTCTCTGACAGACTGTGACAAACTGTGACACTCTCTACCACTCTGTGAAACACACCGTGATACTCCCTAACAGACTATGAGAAACTGTGACACTCTCAGAGACAGACTGTGACACGTACCGACTCTCTCTGCCTCTCTGAGACACGCTGAGAATATCTTTAGACACACTGTGAATCTCTCTCACACTCTCTTAAACACACTGTGACACTCTCTGACTCTCTCTGACACTCTGTGAAGCACACTGTGACACTCTCTGAAACACACTGTGACACTCTCTAACAGACTGTGAAACTCTCTGACACACTCTGCGGCACACTGTGACACGGTCTGACAGACTGTGACACACTGTGACACTCTCTGACAGTTTCTGAGACCGACTGTGACACTCTCTGACTCTCACTGACACTCTCTGAGGCACAGCACGGCATCTGTAACCCTCTCTGACAGATTGTGACAATCTGTGACACTCTCTGACTTTCTCTGACACTCTCTTAGGCACACTGTGACATTCTCTGACTCTCTCTGAGACACACTGTGACACTCTCTGACTCTCTCTGAGACACTCTGTGACACTTTCTGAGTCATTCTGTATTCTCTGAGACACACTATAACACTCCCTCTCAGACTGTGACCCTCTCTGAGCCAAATGCTGACACTCTCTGACACTCTCTGAGACACAGTAGGACTCACTGTGACACTCTGAATCTCTCTGACACACTCTGAAATACATATAACCTTTACTGAGAGACTGTGACACACTGTGACACTCTATGAGACTGACTGTGACACGTTCTGACTCTCACTGACTCTCTCAGACACACTGTGACTCTCTGAGACACGCTGAAACTCTCTCTTAGACGCACTGTGACTCTCTCTGAAAGTCTCTTAAACACACTGTGACGCTCTCTACCACTCTCTGTGGCACACCGTGACACTCTCAAAGACAGACTGTGACACTCTCTGACTCTCTGAGGCACACTGTGACACTCACTGAGACTCACTGAGACTCACTGTAACACTCTCTGACAGATTGTGAAACTATGACTCTCTCTGAGACTCTCTTAGAAGCGCTGTAACACTCTCTGACTCTCTCTGACACTCACCTCGACACACTGTAACATTCTCTGACTCTCTGACACTCACCTCGACACACTGTAACACTCTCTGACTCTCTGACACTCACCTAGACACACTGTAACACTCTCTGACTCTCTCTGACACTCACCTCGACACACTGTAACACTCTCTGACTCTCTGACACTCACCTAGACACACTGTAACACTCTCTGACTCTCTATGGCACTCACCTAGACACACTATGACACTCGCTGACTCTCTCTGGCACTCACCTAGACACACTGTTACACTCGCTGACTCTCTCTGACACTCACCTAGACACACTGTTACACTCGCTGACTCTCTGGCACCCCCCTAGACACACTGTCACACTCGCTGACTCTCTCCGACCCTCACCTAGACACACTGTGAGACTCGCTGACTCTCTCTGACACTCACCTAGACACACTGCTACACTTGCTGACTCTCTGACACTCACCTAGACACACTGTGACACTCGCTGACTCTCTGACACTCACCTAGACACACTGTTACACTCACCGACTCTCTCTGACACTCACCTAGACACACTGTGACACTCGCTGACTCTCTCTGACACTCACCTAGACACACTGTGTCATTCGCCGACTCTCTCTGACACTCACCTAAACACACTGTGACACTCTCTGATCCTATCTGACACTCTCTGAAACACATTCTGACACTCTCTGACTCTCTGAAACACACTGTGACACTCTCTAACAGACTGTTACACTCGCTGACACACTCTGAGGCACACTGTGACTTGCTCTGAGAGACTGTGACGCACTGTGTCACTCTCTGAAACTTTCTGAGACACAGTGTTACACTTTCTGACTCTCTCTGACTCTCTGAGACACACTGTGACACTCTCTGAGACACACAGTGACACTCTATGACCCTCTCTGAGACCGACTGTGTGTGTCTGTCTCTCACTCTCTCTGACACTCTCTGTGGCACAGTACGACACAATGTGACACTCTCTGACTTTCTCTGACACGCTCTTAGGCACACTGTGATACTCTGACTCTCTCTGACCCTCTCTGAGACACACTGTGACTCTTTCTGAGTCATTCTGTCACTCTCTGAAATTCACTATGACACTCTCTCACAGACTGTGACCCTCTCTGAGACAAATGCTGACCCTCTCGGACACTCTGAAACACAGTACGACTCACTGTGATACTCTCTGACAAACTCTGCAATACAGTGTAACCTTTTCTGATGGACTGTGACACTATGTGACACTCTCTGAGACACATTGTGACACTCTCTGAGACACACTATGACACTCTATGAGACACACTGTGACACTCTCTGATTGTATTTGACACTCTCTGAGACACACTATGACAGACTATGACACACTATGACATTCTCTGACTCTCTCCGAGGCACACTGTGACACTCTCTGACCCTCTCTGAGACCGACTGTGACCCTTTCTGACTGAATGTGACACACTCTGAGAGACGGTGACACTATCTGTGACACACTGTGTTACTCTCTGACACACTGTTACACTCCCTGACCCTGTCTGACACTCTCTGAGACACATTGTGACACTCTCTGAGCGACTGTGACACTCTCTGACAAATGGTGACATTCTCTGAGACACCGTGACACTCTCTGAGACACACGGTGACACTCTCTGACACACTTTGACACTCTCTGACCGACTGAGATAGACTGTGACATTTTCTGTGACACACTGCGACACAGTATGACATTCTCTGACAGACTATGAAACTCTGTGACATTCTCTGACTCTCTCTGAGGCACACTGTGACACTCTCTGACAGACTATGACACACTGTGACACTCTCTGACTATCTCTGACACTCTGAGACATACCCTGACACTCTGTGACACTCTCTGACCTTCTCTGCGGCACTCTGTAACACTCTCTGACTCTCTCTGACACTCGCTGAAAAACACTGTAACACTCTCTGACACTCTCTGAGAAACACTATGAGATTCTCTGACTCTCTCTGACACTCTCGGAGAAACTGTGACACTTTCTGACACACACTGTGAAACTCTCTAACTCTCTCTGAGCACATTGTAACACTCTCTGACTCTCTCGGACACTTTGTGACACACTGTCACAGACTCGGACCCTCTCTGAAGCTCTCTGAGACAGACTGTGACATACTCTGCCTCTCTCTGAGACACAGATTGACACTTTGTGACACTCTCTGAGACAAACTGTGACTCTATCTGACACTCTCTGCCATTCTCTGAGACACACACTGACAGACTGTGACACACTGTGACTTTCTCTAATTCTCAATGACACTCTCTGAGATGCACTGTGACACTGCCTGACAGACTGTGACACACTGTGACACTCTCTGATTCTCAATGACACTCTCTGAGATGCACTGTGACACTCTCTGTTTCTCTCTTAGGCACACTGTGACACTTTCTGACTCCCTCTGACTCTCTGTGACACACTGTGACACCTTTATAGACACCCTGTGACACTCTCCGATCCTATCTGACATTCTCAGAGACACACTGTGACACACTTCGACTCTCTCTGACACTCTCTGAGACACACCGTGACACTCTCTGACAGGCTGTTACACACTGTGACACTCTCTGACACTTTGAGACACACTGTGACACTCTCTGAATCTCAATGAAAGGCACTGTGACACTCTCTGAGACCGACTGTGACACTCTCTAACTCTCTCCGAAAGGCACTGTGACACTCTCTGAAACACAGTGTGACACTCTCTGAGACATACTGTGACGCTGTCTGACTCTCTCTGAAACACACTGTGCCACTCTCTAACACGTGCTGAGACACACTGTGACACTCTCTGAAACTCTCTCAAACAACTGTGACACCTTCTGTCAGACTGTGATATAATGCGACACACTTACACTCGCTGAGACACACTGTGACACTCTCTGACACTTTCTCAGACACACTGTGACACGCTGTGACAGACTGTGATACACTGTGACACTCTCTGACTCTCTGAGACACGTGCTGATTCTCTCTGACACTCTCTGAGACAGAATGTGACACTCTCTGATACTCTCTGAGGCATAGCACCAAACACTGTGACACTCTCTGACAGGTTGTGGCAAACTGTGACACTCTCTGACTCTCTCTGTCACTCTCCAAGACACACTGTGTCACGCTCTGACAGAATGTGGCAATTTCTGTGACACACTATGACACTGTCTGAACGACTGCAACACACTGAGACACTCTCAAAGACAAACTGTGATACTTTCTGACTCTCTCTGACTCACTCTGTGACACTCTCTGACACTCTCCTGGACACATTGGGACCCTCTCTGACAATTTGAGACACACTGCGACACTCGCTGAAGGACGGTGACACACTCTGACACACTCTGTCACTCTCTGAGACACATTGTGACACTCTCTCATATTCTTTGAAACACACTGTGACATTCTGCAATAGACTGTGACACACTCTGACACTCTCTAAAACACACTGGGACCCTCTCTGACAATTTGAGATGCACTGTGACACTCTCTGAGACACATTGTGACACTCTCTGACATTATCAGTAAAGCACTGTGACACTCTCTGACAGACTGTGACACACTGTGGCACTTTCTAACTCTCTCTGAATGACACAGTGACTCTCTCTGACAGACTGTGACACACTGTGACACTCTCTGAGGCACAATGTGACACTCTCTGACAGACTGTGACACACTGAGACACTCGCTAAGACACACTGTGACATTCTCTGACAGGCTGTTACACACTGTGACACTCTCTGACACTCTCTCACACTTTGAGACGAACTGTGACACTCTCTGATCCTATCTGACATTCTGAGAGACACACTGTGACGCTCTTTAACTCTCACTGACACTTTTAGACACACTGTGACACTCGCTGACACTCTCTGAGACACACTGTGACACTGTATGTCTCTGTCTGAAACACACTTTGACACTCTCTGACACATGTTGAGACACACTCTGACACTCTCGGACACTCTCTCAAATACACTGTGACACGCTCTGTCAGACTGTGACACACTGCGACACACTCTGACACTCGCTGAGACACTCTGGGACACTCTCTGACTCTCTCTGACAATTTGAGATGCACTGTGACAATCTCTTATCCTATCTGACACACTGTGTCACTCTCAAAGACAGACTGTGACACTTTCTGACTCCGTCTGACGCACTCTAAAATATACGGTAGCCTTCTCTGACATGAGCGTGACCCACGGTGTCACTATGAGACAGACTGTGAAACACTCTGACTCTCTGAGATACACTGTGATACAGTCTGACTCTCTGTGACACTCTATGAGGCACAGTATGACACACTGCGACACTCTCTGACTAACTCTGACACTCTCTGAGACATACTGTGACACTCTCTCACAGACTGTGACACTCTATGACTGTCTCTTACAATGACATAGACACACTGTGACACTCTCAGACTCTCTCTGACTCTCTGAGACACACTGTGACACTCTGTGACTCTCTCTGATACTCTGGAAAACACTGGGACACTCTCTGCCCCTCTCTGACACTCTCTGAGACACACTGTGACATTTTTTGACTCTCTCCCACACTCTTTGAGACACATTGTGACACTCTCTGACTCTCTCTGAGATACCCTGTGACGCGCTCTCACACTCTCTGAGAAACACGATAACGCTCTCTGACAGACTGTGACAGACTGTGACACCTTCTGTGACACACGATGACACTCTCTCACGGACGGTGACATTCTCTGACACTGGGGTGACATTTTCTGAGACACTGTGACACTCTCTGAGACACGCTGTGACACTTTCTGTCTCTCTCTGACTCCCTGAGACACACTGTGACACTCTCTGACCCGCTCTGACCCTCTCTGACTCTCTTTGAGACACACTGTGACACTCCCTGACAGACTGCGACACACTGTGACACTCTCTGACTCTCTCTCTGACACTCTCTTAGACGCACTGTAACACTCTTTGAGACACACTTTCACACTCTCTGATCTGCTCTGACTCTCTGACTCTTTCTGAGATGCACTGTGACACTCGTCGACTCACTCTTACACTCTGTGAGGCACAGTATGACATACTGTGACATTCTCTGTCTCTCTCTGGCACTCTCTGAGGCACACTGTGACACTCTCTGACATACTCTGATACTTCTGAACTTCTTCGAAATATACTGCAACCTTCTCTGACAGACTGTGACACACTCAGAAACAGACTGTGACACGTTTCGACTCGGTCTGACTCTCTGAGACACGCTGTGAGTCTCTCTTAAACACACTGTGACTCTCTCTGACACTCTCTTAGGCACACTGTGACACTTTCTGATTGTATCTGACACTCTATGATACACACTGTGACACTCTCTGACAGACTGTGACACACTCTGACACTCTCTGAATCTCTGTGACACTCACCTAAACACACTGTTACACTCGCTGACTCTCTCTGACACTCACCTAGACACACTGTTACACTCGCTGACTCTCTCTGACACTCCCCTTGACTCACTGTTACACTCGCTGACTCTCTCTCTCACAGTCACCTAGACACACTGTGACACTCGCCGATTCTCTCTGACACCCACCTAGACACACTGTGACACTCTCTGATCGTATCTGACAATCACGGAGACGCACTGTGACAGTCTCTGACTGTCTCTGACACATTGAGACCCACTGGGACACTCTCCGATCCTATCTACACTCTCTGACTCTCTCTGAAACACACTGTTACACTCTCTAACAGACTGTTACACTCTCTGACATACTCTGAGGCACACTATGACGTGCTCTGAGAGACTGTGACACACTGTGTCACTCTGACACTTTCTGAGACACACTGTTGCACTTTCTGACTCTGTCTGACTCTCTGAGACACACTGTGACACTCTCTGAGACACACAGTGACACTCTCTGACCCTCTCTGAGACCGACTGTTTGTGTCTCTCTCTCACTCTCTCTGACATTCTCTGTGGCACAGCACGACACACTGTGACACTCTCAAAGACAGACTGTGACACTTTCTGACTCCCTCTGACTCACTCTAAAATATACTGTAGCCTTCTCTGACAGAGCGTGACCCCCGGTGTCACTCGCCGAGACAGACTGTGACACACTCTGACTCCCTGAGATACACTGTGATACAGTCTGACTCTCTGTGACACTCTATGAGGCACAGTATGACACACTACGACACTCTCTGACTCACTCTGACACTCTCTGAGACACACTGTGACACTCTCTCACAGACTGTGAACGACTCTGAAACAAACTCTAACCATCTCTGACACTCTCTGAGACACACTGTGACACTCTCTGACAGACTGTGTCACACTGAGACACTCTCAAAGACAGTCTGTGACACTTTCTGACTCCCTCTGACTCACTCTAAAATATACTTTAGCCTTCTCTGACAGAGCGTGACCCACGGTGTCACTCTCTGAGACAAACTGTGACACACTCTGACTCTCTGAGATACACTGTGATACAGTCTGACTCACTGTGACACTCTATGAGGCACAGTATGACACACTGCGACACTCTCTGACTCACTCTGTCACTCTCTGAGACACACTGTGACACTCTCTCACAGACTGACTGTGACACTCTCTGAGTGTCACAGTGTGTCTCAGAGAGTGTCACACTGTTACACTCGCTGACTCTCTCTGGCACTCACCTAGACACACTGTTACACTCGCTGACTCTCTCTGACACTCACCTAGACACACTGTTACACGCGCTGGCTGACTCTCTCTGACACTCCCCTAGACACACTATTACACTCGCTGACTCTCTCTGGTACTCACCTAGACACACTGTTACACTCGCTGACTCTCTCTGACACTCACCTAGACACACTGTTACACTCGCTGACTCGCTGGATCTCTCTGGCACTCACCTAGACACACTGTTACACTCGCTGACTCTCTCTGTCACTCACCTACACACACTGACACACTCTCTGATCCTATCTGACTCTCTCTGAAACACACTGTGACCCTCTGACAGAATGTGACACGCTGACCCTGTCTGACACTCTCTGAGACAGACTGTGACACTCTCTGAATCTCTTTGACACTCTCTGACACACTGTGACACTCTCTGAATGACTCTAACAGACTGTGACATTTTCTGTGACACACTATGACACTCTCGGTCAGACTGTGACACTCTCTGACACAGGGTGACATATTCTGAGACACTGTGACACTCTCTGATACACACTGTGACACTTTCAGTATCTCTCTGACTCCCTGAGACTCACTGTGACACTCGCAGACAGACTGCGACGGTCTCTGACTGGCTGTGACACTCTCTGACACACGGTGACATTCTTCGAGAAACACTGTGACACTCTCTGAGACACACTGTGACACACTCTGACTGACTGTGTCACTCTCTGACACATGGTGACATTCTCGGGGAAACACTGTGACACATTGTGACGCTCTGTGACGCTCTCTTAGACAGAGTGTGACACTTCCTGACCCTCTCTGACACTCTCTAAGACACGCTGTGACACTCTATGACCGACTCTGACATTCTCTGAGACACACAGTGACAACCTCTGATCCCGTCTGAGACAGACTGTGAAACTCTCTCACTCTCTCTGACACTCTCTGAGGCACAGAACGATACACTGTGACACTCTCTGTCAGATTGTGATAAACTGTGACACTTTCTGACTTTCTCTGGAACTCTCTTAGGCACACTGTGACACTCTCTGACTCATTCTGACCCACTCTGAGACACATTATGACACTATCTGACAGATTGTGACCCTCTCTGAGACAAACGCTTACACTCTCTGACTCTCTCTGACTCTCTCTGACACACTCTAAAAAGCACTGCATCCTTCTCTGACAGAATGTGACACACTGTGACACTCTCTGAGACACACTGTGACACTCTCTGATACTCACTGTGACACTCTCTGACTCTCTGACACACTCTAAAAAGCACTGCATCCTTCTCTGACAGACTGTGACACACTGTGACACTCTCTGAAACACACTGTGACACTCTCTGACTATCTCTGACACTCACTGAGGTACACTATGACACTCTCTGACAGACTATGACACAATGTGACATTTATGACTTTCTCTGACTCTCTCTGAGGCACACGGTGCCATCTCTGACAGACTGTGACACACTCTGACCCTCTATGAGACAGACTGTGACACTTTCTGGTGCTCTCTGAGACTCTCTTAGGCACGCAGTAACATTATTTGATTCTCTCTGACTCTCTGAGACACTTTCAGACCCTCTCTGGCACTCTCTGAAACACACTGTGACACTCTTTGACAGACTGTGACAGATTGTGACCCTCTCTGTGACACACTGCGACACTCTCTGAGACACACTGTGACCCTCTCTGAGACACACTGTGACACTCTCTGAGGCACACTGTGACACTACCTGACCGACTGTGACACTGTCTGACACTCTCTGAGACACACTGTACAACAGTATGACACTCACTGAGACACACTATGACACTCTCTGACAGACTATGAAACACTGTGACATTCTCTGACTCGCTCGGACTCTCTCTGACACACTCTGTGACACACTGTGACACACTGTGACACCCTATGACACTCTCTGAGACACACTGTGACACTCTCTGACTATCTCTGACACTCTGAGACACACTGTGACACCCTGTGACACTCTCTGACCTTCGCTGAGACACACTGTAACACTCTCTGAATCGCTCTGGCACTCACTGAGACACATTATGACACTCTCTGAGACACACTTTGATACTCTCTGACACACTGTTACACTCTCTGACACATGGTGACATTTTCTGAGACCTTTTGACACCAACTGATACACACTGTGGCACTTTCTGTCTCTCTCTGATCTCTTAGACACACTGTGACACTCTCTGACCCGCTCTGACAATCTCTGAGACACACTGTGACACTCTCTGACCCTCTCGGACACTCTCTGAGACAGACTGTGACACTCTCTGACTCTCTCTGAAACACATTGTGATACACTATGACACTCTGATCCTATCGACACTCTCTGAGACATATTGTGTCACTCTCTGACTCTCTCAGAAACACACTTTGACACTCTCTGACAGACTGTGATACACTGTGACACTCTCTGACAGACTGTGACACACTGTGACACTCTCTGACACTCTCTGAAACACACTTGTCACTCTCTGACAGACTGTGACACGCTGTGACATTCTCTGACACTCTCTGAGACACACTGTGACACTCTCTGAATCATTCTGTCTCTCTCTGAGACACACTATAACACTCTCTCACAGACTGTGACCCTCTCTGACACAAACGCTGTCCCTCTCTGACACTCTTGGAGACACAGTACGACTCACTGTGACACTCTCTGACTCTCCCTGACACACACTGAAATACACTGCAATCTTTTGTGACAGACTCAAACACACTGTGACACTCTCTGAAACACACTTTGATCCTCTCTGACTATCTCTGACTATCTGTCTCTCTCTGAGACACTCGGTCACTCTCTGAGAAACATTGGGACTTTTTGGACACTCTCTAACTCTCCCTGAGACACACTGTGACTCTCTCTGACATTCTGTGACACACTGTGAGACTCTCGCTCTCTGAGAAACACTGTGACACTCTCTGACAGACTCTGACAGACTGTGAAACTTTCTGTGACACACTATGACACTCTCTGACAGACTGTGACACTCTCTGATACACGATGACATTTTTTGACACACTGTGACCATCCCTGAGACACACGGTGACACTCTCTGACCAGCTCTGAGAATCTCTGAGTCACACTGTGACACAATCTGACTCTGTCTGACACTCTCTGAGACACACTATGACACTCTCTGACAGACTATGTCACACTGTGACATTCTCTGACATTTTCTGACCCTCTCTGAGACAGACTGTGACACTTTCAGACGCTCTATGACACTCTCTTAGACACTGTGTAACACTCTCAGACTCTCTCTGACTCTCTGATACACACTGTGACACTCGCAGACCATCTCTGAAACACACTGTTATTCTCTTTGACCGACTGTGACACTCTCTGAGACACACTTGAGACTCTCTGACACACTGTGACACTCTCTGAGAGACTGTGACACTGTATGACACTCTCTGAGATACACTGTAACACTCTATGACACTCTCTGAGACACACTATGACACTCTCTGACAGATTATGAAACACCGTGACATTGTCTGACTTTCTCTGACTCTCTCTGAGGCACATTATAACACTCTCTGACAGACTGTGACAGACTGTGACACTCCCTGACTATCTGTGACACTCTGAGACACACTGTGACACTCTCTGACATGCTGAGACACACTGTGACTCTCTGTGACTCTCTCTGACACTCTGGAACACATTGACACTCTCTGTCCCTCTCTGAGGCACATTGTAACACTCTCTGAATCGCTCTGATACTCACTGACACACACTATGACACTCTCTGAAACACTCTGAGACACACTGTGATACTCTCTGACTCTCTCTGAAACTCTGAGACACACTGTGACCCTCTGTGTCTCTCTCTGACACTCTAGAACACACTGTGACACTCTCTGTCCCTCTCTGACACACTCTGAGACACACTGTGATACTCCCTGACACACTGTGACACTCTTTGATACACGGTGACATTTTCTGAGACACTGTGAAACTCCCGGAGAAACACTGTGACACTCTCCGACCCGCTCGGACTCTCTCTGAGACAGACTGTGACACTCTCTGACATTCTCTGAGACACACTGTGATGCAGTCTGACTCTCTGACACTCTCTGAGGCACAGTATGACATACTGTGACCCTCTCTGACTCACTCTGACACTCACTGAGACACACTGTGACACTCTCTCACAGACTGTGACCCTCTGGGTCAAATGCTTACCCTCACTGACACTCTCTGAGACACTGTATGACACATTGTGACACTTTCTGACTCTCTCTGACACTCTCTGAAATACACTGTATCATTGTCTGACAGACTGTTTCACACTGTGACATTCTCTGAGACAAACTGTGACACTTTCTGACTCTCTCAGACACACTGTGACACTCTATGAGACACACTTGACTCCCTCGGACACTCTCTTAGACACACTGTGACACTCTGACAGGCTGTGACACATTGAGACACTCTCAAAGACTGACTGTGACACATTCTGACTCTCTCTGACTCTGAGACACACTGTGAAACACTCTGACAGACTGTGACACTCTCTGACTGTCTCTGAGACACTCTTAGACACACTGTGAGACTCTGACAGACTGTGACACTCTCTGACTCTCTCTGACACTCTCGGACACGTTGTGACACTCTCCGACTCTCTTTGAGGCACACTGTGACACTGTCTGACAGACTGAGGCACCCTGTGATACTCCCTGACACTCTCTGAATCTATCGTAGACACACTGTGACACTCTCTGACCCTCTCTGACACTTTGAGATGCACTGTGACAATCTCCGATCCTTTCTGACACTCTCTGAGACACACTGTGGCACTCTCAGACACTCTCTGAAACATCGTGTGACACTCTCTGACAGACTGTGACACACTCTGACATTCTTTAACTCTCTCTGACGCTCTGATACACACTGTGACACTCTTTGACAGACTGTGACGGACTGTGACACTCTCTGTGACACACTGTGACACTCTCTGACAAGCTGTGACACTCCCTGACCAACTGTGACACTCTCTCACTCATGGTGACATTCTCTGAGACACTGTGACACTCTCTGACCGACTGTGATAGACTGTGACATTTTCTGTGACACACTGTAACATTCTCTGACCCTCTCTGAGACATACTGTAACACTCTATGACCGACTGTGATAGACTGTGACATTTTCTGTGACACACTGTGACACTCTCTGACCCTCTCTGAGACATACTGTAACACTCTATGACACTCTCTGACACTCTCTGAGACACACTATGACATTCTCTGACTTTATCTCACTCTCTCTGAGGCACACTGTGACACTCTCTGACAGAGTGTGACATACTGTGACACTCTCCTAGACACACTGTGACATTCTCTGACTATCTCTGACTGTCTGAGACACAATGTGACATTTTTAAAATCTCTCGCACAATCTCTGAGGCACACTGTGACATTCTCTTACTCTCTCTGAGACACACTGTGACTCTCTCTGACACTCTTAGATGCACTGTGACACTCTCTCAGACTGTGACATTCTATGAGACAAATGCTGACCCTGTCTGACACTCTCAGAGACACAGTATGACACAATGACACACTCTCTGACTCTCTCTCATTCACTCTGAAATACACTGTAACCTTTTCATACAGACTGTGACACACTGTGACACACTCTAAGACACACTGTGACACATTGTGACACTTTCTGACTATCTCTGTCTATCTAAGACACATTGTGACACTCTCTGACCTCTCTAACACACGCTATGACACTCTCTGACAGGCTTTGACACACTGTGACATTCTCTGATACTCTGTGAGACACACTGTGACACTTTCTGACAGACTGTGACACACTGTGACATTCTCTCATTCTCTGAGACACATTGTGATATTCTCTGATTCTGAGACACACTGTGACACTCTCTGACTGACTGCGAAAGTCTCTCACACATGGTGACATTCTCTGAGACACTGTGACACTCTCTGTCTCTCTCTGACACTCTGAGACACGCTGTGACACTCTCTGAACCTCTCTGAGACACGCTGTAACACTCTGAATCGCTCTGGCACTCACTAAGACACACTAAGACACACTATGACACTTTCTGACACTCTATGAGACACACTGTGACACTCTCTGACACTCTCTCTGACACACTGTGATATTCTTTGACACACTGTCACACTCTCTGACACACAGTTACATTTTCTGAGACACTGTGACACTCTCTGAGACTCACTGTGACACTTACTTTTCCTCTCTGACACTCTGATACATACTGTGACACACTTTGAGACACACTGTGACACTCTCTGTCTCTTTCGCTGAGACACTCGATCACTCTCTGAGATACACTGTGACATTGTTTTAATCTCTCTCACACTCTCTGAGACACACTATGGCACTCTCTGACAATCTGAGATGCACTGTGATACTCTCTGTCTCTCTCTGACTCTCTGAGATGCACTGTGACACTCTCTCACAGATTGTGACATTCTCTGAGACAAATGCTGACCCTGCTTGACACTCTCTGAGACACAGTATGACACACTGTCACACTCTCCGACTCTTTCTGATACACACTGTAATATACTGTAACCTTCTCTTACAGACTGTGACACACTGTGACATTCTCTGAGACACACTGTTACACTTTCTGACTATCTCTGTCTATCTGAGACATACTGTGACCCTCTCTGACCCTCTCTGACACTTTCTGAGACACACTATGACACTCTCCGACAGACTATGACACACAATGACATTCTCTGACACTCTCTGCGACACACTGTGACACTCTCTGACCGACTGTGACACTCTCTCACACATGGTGACATTCTCTGAGACACTGTTACACTCTCTGAGACACACTGTGACACTCTCTGACACACTTCGACACTGTCTGACCGACTGTGATAGACTGTGACACTTTCTGTGACACACTGCAACACTCTCTGCCAGACTGTGACACCTTCTGATACTCTCTGACACTCAATGAGAGGAACTGTAAGATTCTGTGACACTCTCTGAGACACATTATGAAACAGCATGACATTCTCTGACATACTATGAAACTCTGTGACATTCTCTGACTCTCTCTAAGGCACACTGTGACACTCTCTGACAGACTATGACACTCTCCTAGGCACACTGTGACACTCTATGACTATCTCTGACACTCTGACACATACTCTGACATTCTGTGAGACACTCTGTAACTCTCTCTGAATCGCTCTGACACTCACTCAGACACACTATGACACTCTCTGACACTCTTTGAGACACACTGTCACACTTTCACACTCTCTCTGACACACTCTGGGGCACAATATGACACACTCTGACTCACTCTGACCCTCTCTGAGACACAGTGTAAAACTCTTAGAGAAAAACTATGACACTCTCTGAGACACACTGTGACACTCTCTGACACTCTCTGAGAAACACTATGAGATTCTCTGACTCTCTCTGACACTCTCTGAGAAACTGTGACACTTTCTGACACTCTCTGACACACACTGTGAAACTCTCTAACTCTCTCTGAGCACATTGTAACACTCTCTGACTCTCGGACACTTTGTGACACACTGTCACACACTCGGACCCTCTCTGAAACTCTCTGACACAGACTGTGACACACTCTGACACGCTATGAGACACAGTATGACACAGTGTGACACACTCTGACTCTCTCTGAGACACAGTATGACACACTGTGACACGCTCTGAGACAAACTGTGACTCTATCTGACACTCTCTGCCATTCTCTGAGACACACACTGACAGACTGTGATACACTGTGACTTTCTCTAATTCTCAATGACACTCTCTAAGATACACTGTGACTCTCTCTGACAGACTGTGAAATACACTGTGACACTCTCTAATTCTCTATGACACCCTCTGAGATGCACTGTGACACTCTATGACAGACTGTGACACACTGTGACACTCTCTGATTCTCAATGACACTCTCTGAGATACACTGTGACACTCTCTGACAGACTGTGACACACTGTAACACTCTCTGATTCTCTCTGACTCCCTCTGAGGCATAGCACGATGCACTGTGATGCTCTCTGACTCTCTCTGACACTATCCGAAACGCACTGTAACAATTTCTGACAGACTGTGACACACTGTGTCAATCTCTGTCTCTCTCCGAGGCACACTATGATACTCTCTGACAGACTGTGACACACTGTGACTTTCTGACTTTCTCTGACAGTCTCTGAAGCACACTGTGACACTCTTTGACAGACTGTGACAAACTGTGACATTCTCTGACTTTCTCTGACACTCTCTTAGACACACTGTGACACTCTGACCCTTTCTCTCACTTTCTGAGACACACTATAACACTCTCTCACAGACGGTGACCCTCTTCGAGACAAAAGCTGACTGTCTCTGAAAATATCTGAGCCACAGTATGACACACTGTGACAATATCTGACTCTCTCTGGCCCACTCGGAAATACACTGCAGCCTTCTCTTACGGATTGTGACACACGGAGACACTCTCTGAGACACACTGTGACACTTTCTGACTCATTCTGTCACTCTCTGTTACACACTCTGACCCTCTCTGCGACAGACTGTAGCACTCTCTCACAGACTGTGACATTCTCTGAGACAAATGCTGACCCTGTCTGACACTCTCTGAGACACAGTATGACTCACTGTGACACTCTCAGACTCTCTCTGACACACTTGGAAATACACTATAACCTTCTCTGACACACTGTGACACACTGTGACACTCTCTGACTCTCTCTCAGACACACGGTGATACTCTCTGACTGGTTCTTAGACACACTGTAACACACTATGACACTCTCTTGGACATGCTGTGACGCTCTCTGACAGACTGTGACAATTTCTGTGACACACGATGACACTCTCTGACCTACAGCGACACTTTCTGGCACACGGTGACATTTTCTGCATTACTGTGACACTCACTAAGGCACACTGGGACACGCTATGACACATTGTGACATTCGTTGAGACACTGTGACACACTCTGAGACACACTGTTACGCTATCTGACACTCTCTGACATTCTCTGAGACGCACTGTGACTCTCTCTGACAAGTTGTGACGCACTGCGACACTCTCTGATTCTCTATGACACTCTCTGAGACACACTGTGACACTGAAACTCTCTGAAAAGCACTGTGACACTCTCTGACAGACTGTGACAATCTCTGACTCTCTCTGAGACACAATGTGACTCTGTCTGACACTCTGAGATACACTGTGATGCTCTCTGACACTCTCTGAGACACACTGTGACACTCTCTAACAGACTGTGACAATTTCTGTGACACAAGATGATACTCTCTGATCTACTGCGACACTCTCTGACACACGGTGACATTTTCTGCGACACTGTGACACTCTCTGAGACACACTGTGACACTTCCCGTCTCTCTCTGACACCCTGAGACACTCTGTGACACTCTCTGACTCTCTCTGAGACACAATGTGACTCTCTCTGACACACTGAGATACACTGTGAGCTCTCTCACACTCTCTGAGATACACGGTGACACTCTCTGACAGACTGTGACAATTTCTGAGACACAGGATGACACTCTCTGACCTACTGTGACACTCTCTGACACATGGTGACATTTCCTGCGTTACTGTGACACTCACTGAGGCACATTGTGACACTTTCTGACAGACTGGGACACACTGAGATACTCTCTGACACTCGCTGTGACGCATTCTGACACTCTCTGAAATACTCTGTGACACTCTCTGACCGACGGTGTCACACTGTGACACTCTCTGAGACAGACTGTGACACATTCTGACTCTCTCTGTCACGCTCTGAGACACACTGTGACACTCTCTTACAGACTATGACACATTGTGACATTCTCTGACTTTCTCTGACACTCACTGAGGAATACTGTGACACTCTCTGACAGACTGTGACACAATCTGACCCACTCTGAGTCAGACTGTGACACTCTCTGATGCCCTGCGACACTCTCTTAGACATGCTGTGACACTCTGTGACTCACTCTGACACACTGAGACACCCTGTGACACTATCTGACAGACTGTGGCACATCGAGAGACATTCTGACTCTATCTGACTCTCTCTGAGGCACACTGTGACACTCTCTGATTCACTCTGAGACACACTGTTACGCTATCTGACACTCTCTGACATTCTCTGAGACGCACTGTGACTCTCTCTGACAAGTTGTGACGCACTGCGACACTCTCTGATTCTCTATGACACTCTCTGAGACACACTGTGACACTGAAACTCTCTGAAAAGCACTGTGACACTCTCTGACAGACTGTGACACTCTCTGACTCTCTCTGAGACACAATGTGACTCTGTCTGACACTCTGAGATACACTGTGACGCTCTCTGACACTCTCTGAGACACACTGTGACACTCTCTAACAGACTGTGACAATTTCTGTGACACAAGATGACACTCTCTGATCTACTGCGACACTCTCTGACACACGGTGACATTTTCTGCGACACTGTGACACTCTCTGAGACACACTGTGACACTTCCTGTCTCTCTCTGACACCCTGAGACACTCTGTGACACTCTCTGACTCTCTCTGAGACACAATGTGACTCTCTCTGACACACTGAGATACACTGTGAGCTCTCTCACACTCTCTGAGATACACGGTGACACTCTCTGACAGACTGTGACAATTTCTGAGACACATGATGACACTCTCTGACCTACTGTGACACTCTCTGACACACGGTGACATTTTCTGCGTTACTGTGACACTCACTGAGGCACACTGTGACACTTTCTGACAGACTGCGACACACTGAGATACTCTCTGACACTCGCTGTGACGCATTCTGAAACACTCTGAAATACTCTGTGACACACTGTGACACTCTCTTACAGACTATGACACATTGT
This sequence comes from Chiloscyllium punctatum, assembly GCF_047496795.1. NCBI lineage: Eukaryota > Metazoa > Chordata > Chondrichthyes > Orectolobiformes > Hemiscylliidae > Chiloscyllium > Chiloscyllium punctatum. The sequence continues at coordinate 8,431,058 of NC_092757.1, forward strand.
GACATTCTCTGACTTGCTCTGACACTCACTGAGGAATACTGTGACACTCTCTGACAGACTGTGACACAATCTGACCCACTCTGAGTCAGACTGTGACACTCTCTGATGCCCTGCGACACTCTCTTAGACATGCTGTGACACTCTGTGACTCACTCTGATACACTGAGACACCCTGTGACACTACCTGACAGACTGTGGCACACTGAGAGACACTCTGACTCTATCTGACTCTCTCTGAGGCACACTGTGACACTCTCTGATTCACTCTGAGACACACTGTGACACTCTCTGACAGACTGTGACACTCTCCGAGACACACTGTGGACTCTCTGACACTTTCTGAGATAGACTGTGACACTCTCTGTCTCTCTCTGACACTCTCTGAAACACACTGTGACACTCTCTGAAACACACTGTGACACACTATGAAACTCTCTGACACACTTTGACACACTCTGACACACTGTGACACTCTGACACACTGTGACACTCTCTGACACACGGTAACATTCTCTGTGACACTGTGACACTCTTGGAAACACACTGCGACACTTTTGACTCTCTCTGAGACACACAGTAACACCCTCTGACAGACTGTGACCCACTCTGAGACAAATGCTGACCGTCTCTGACACTGTCTGATACACTCTGCAAAATACTGTAACCCTCTCTGACAGACTGTGACACAATGTGACACTCTCTGCGACAAACTGTGACACTTTCTAGCACTCTCTGATCCTCTGAGACACACTGTGACACTCTCTGAGACACACTGTGACACTTTCTGTCTCTCTCTGACACTCTCTGAGACAGACTGTGACACTCTCTGACAGACTATGACAATCTCTGTGACACTTTCTGACTCTCTCTGACACTCTCTGAGACAGACTGTGACACTCTCTGACACTGAGGCACAATGTGACACTCTGACTTTTTCTGTCAATCTCTGAGACACACTGTAACACTCTCACGGACTGTGACATTCTCTGAGACAAACTCTCTGACATTCTCTGAGACACAGTATGAGAATACTTTGACACTTTCTGACTCTATGACTCACTCTAAAATACACTGCAACTTTCTCTGACAGACTGTGACATACTGTGACACTCTCTGAGACACACTGCGACACTTTCTGACTCTCTCTGACGCTCTGAGACAAACTGTGACATTTTTCTGACAGTCTATGACACACTGTGACATTCGCTGACTTTCTGTGCCACACTGTGACAGTCTCTGACTCTCTGAGACACACTGTAAAACTCTCTGACCCTCTCTGAGACACACTGTAACACTCTAATGACACTCTCTGACAGACTGTGAAACACGGTGAGACACATGGTGACACTCTGTGATTCTCTCTGGCACTCTCTGAGACACACTGTGATATCACTGACTATATCTGACACTCACTGAGACACACTGTGACACTCACTGACTCTCTCTGACACTCACTGAGACACACTGTGACACTCTCTGACAGACTATGACAATCACTGTGACACTTTCTGTCTGTCTCTGACTCTCTGAGGCACACTGTGACACTCTCTCTGAGACGCTCGGTCACTCTCTCAGACACACTGTGACATACTGTGACATCTTTTGACTCTCTCTCACACTGTCTGAGACACATTGTAACACTCTCAGACAATCTCTGAGACACACACTGTGACACTCTCTGAGGCACACTGTGACACTGTCTGCCTCTTTCTGAAACACTCGGTCACTCTCTCACACACTATGACATCTTTTGACTCTCTCTCACACTGTCTGAGACACATTGCGACACTCTCAGACAATATCTGAGACACACTGTGATACTCTCTGAGGAACACTGTGACACTCTCTGACAGATTGTGACAAACTGTCACACTCTCTGACTCTCTCTGACACTCTCTTAGACAAACTGTGACACGCTATGTCTCTCTCTGACATTCTCTGAAACTCAGTGTGACAGTCTGTGACTCTCTCTGACTCTCCCTGACACCCTATGAGACACACTGTGACATTTTCTGACTCTTTCTGTCACTCCCTGAGACACACTGTAACACACTCTGACAGACTGCGACCCTCTCTGGGACAAACTCTGACCCTCTCTGACAGTCTCTGAGACACAGTACGACTCAATTTGACACTCACTGACTTTCTCTGACACACTTTGAAATACACTGTAACCTTCTCTGACAGGCTGTGACACTCCCTGAGACACAATGTGACACTTTCTGACTCACTCTGCCACTATGAGGCATACTCTGACGCTCTCAGAGACACATTGTGAAACGCACTGCCGTCTCTGACTCTGTCTGAGACACACTATGACACTCATTGACTCTATCTGACACTCTGAGACACACTGTGCCAATCTGTGACTCTCTGACACTCTGAGACACACTATGACAAAGTTTGACTCGCTTCAACACTCTCTGAGACACACTCTGACGTTCTCTGAGACACTGTGACACTCTGTCAATCTCTGAGACACACCGTAACACTCTCTGACAGACTGTGACATTTTCTGAGACAAACACTGACACTCTCTGACACTCTCTGAGACACAGTATGACACGCTGTGATACTCTCTGACTCTCTCTGTCACACTCTGTAACCTTATCTGACAGACTGTGACATACTGTGAAACTCGCTGAGACACATTGTGGCACTCTCTGACTCTCTCTGACACACTCTGAGACATCTATGACACTCTTTGACAGGTTGTGAAACACTGTGACACTCTCTGACCCTCTTTGAGACAGGCAGTGACACTCTCTACCACTCTCTGACGCACTCTGTAACACACTGTGACACTCTCTGACCCTCTTTGAGACAGGCAGTGACACTCTCTACCACACTCTGACGCACTCTGTAACACACTGTGACACTCTCTGACAGACTGTGACAAACTGTGACACTCTGTCTTTCTCTGACACTCTCTGAGGCAGACTGTGACACGCTTTGACAGGCTGTGACAAACTGTGGCACACTCTGACCCTCTCTGAGACCGACTGTGACATACTCTGACACTCTTTGAAACATACTGTGACATTCTCTGACAGACTGCGACACAGTGTGACACTCTCTGAGACACACGGTGACACTTTCTGACACTCTCGGATACACACTGTGACACTCTCTGACGCTCTGACACTCTCTGACTGACTGTGAGACACTGTGACAATCTCTGATACACTGTGACATTCTCTGAGACACACTGTGATACTCTCTGAAACACACAGTGGCTCTCTCTGACACTCTCTGAAACGTACTGTGACACTCTCTGACAGACCTTGACACACTGTGACACGTATTTGACTGTCTCTGACTCTCACGTATTTGACTGTCTCTGACTCTCTCTGACCTTCTCTGAAACACACTGTGGTAATCTCTGAGAGGCTGGGACACACTGTGACATGTTTTGACTCTCTGAGACATTCTCTGACTCTCTCTGACACTCTCTCAAAAGTACTGTGACATTCTCTGACAGACTGTGACACACTGTGACACGTTTTGACTCTCTGACTCTCTCTGACACTCTCTGAAACACACTGTGCCACTCTCCGACTCTCTCTGTCACTCTCTGTGAAACACTGTGACATTTTCTAACAGACTGTGACACACTGTGATACTGCTTGACTCTGCATGCAGCACTCTCTGACTCTCTCTGAGACACACTATGACACTCACTGACACAATGTGACACTCACTGACTCTCTCTCTCTGACACACTGTGACAATCCCTGACACACTGTGACACCCACTCTAACGCTGTGACACTCTCTGATACTCTGTGAGACACACTGTGACACTCTCTGAATCTATCTGACACACTATGACAATCTCTGACACACTGTTACACTCTCTAAGACACTGTGACACTTTCTGACACTCTCAGAGACATACTGTATCCCTCTCTAAGACACTGCGATAATCTCTGACGCTCTCTGAGATATACTGTGACACTCTCTAACAGACAGTGACACACTGTGACACTCCCTGCCTCTCTCTGATACTCCCTGAGACACACTGTGACACTCTCTGGGACACACTGTTACACTGTCTGACCCTCTTTGGCACTCTCAGTAACACACTGTGACACTCTCTGACACACGGTGACGTTCTCCGAGATGTTGTGACACTCTCTGACACGCACTGTGACGCATTCTGTTTCTCTCTCTGACCCTCAGAAACACTCTGTGACACTCTCTGAGACACACTGTGACACTCCCTGCCTCTCTCTCTCTGAGACACTCGGTCACTCTCTGAGACAGAGTGTGACACACTGTGACATCTTCTGACTCTCTCTCACACTCTCTGAGACACACTGTAACTCACTCTGAGATATTGTGACACACTGTGACACTTTCTTACACACTGTGACAACCTCTGAGACACTGTGAAACTCTCTGAGACACACTGTGAGACTTTTTGACTCTCTCTGACATTCTGATACAGACTGAGACACTCTCTGGCTCTCTCGGACAATCTCTGAGATATACTATGACACACTGTGACTCTCTCAGACTCTCTCTAACACACTCTGAAAAACACTGTGCCATCTGCGACACTCTCTGACACACGGTGACAGTCTCAGAGACACTGTGTCACTCTCTGTCCCTCTCTGACCCTTCTCTTAGACAAATGCTGACCCTCTCTGACACTCTCTGAGACACACTGTAAAACTGTCTGACAGACTGTGACATTCTGTGAGACAAACACTAACACTCTCTGACACTGTCTGAGACACCGTATGACACACTGTGACACTCTCTGACTCTCTCTGACACACTCTGAAATACACTGTAACCATCTCTGAAAGACTGTGGCACACTGTGAAACTCTCTGAGACACACTGTGACACTTTTTGACTTTCTCTGATTCTCTGAAATACACTGTGACACTCTCTGAGACAGACTGTAACACTCGTTGACAGGTTGTGACACACTGTGTCACACTCTGACCCTCTCTGTGACTGACTGTGACACTCTCTGACACTCTCTGAAACACACTGTGACACTTTCTGACAGACTGTGACACAATGTGACATACTCTGAGACACACGGTGACACTTTTCGACTCTATCTGACACTCTCTGAGACAAACTGACTTTCTCTGACAGACTGTGACACACTGAGACACTCTCTGAAAATCTCCGAGACGCACTGTGACACTCTCTGGCAGACTGTGACACTCTCTGACTCTATCTGACACTCTCTGACTGACTGTGAGACACTGTGACAATCTCTGATACACTGTGACACTCTCTGAGACACACTGTGACACTCTCTGAAACACACTGTGGCTCTCTCTGACACTCTCTGAAACGTACTGTGACACTCTCTGACAGACTGTGACACACCGTGACACGTATTTGACTGTCTCTGACTCTCTCTGACATTCTCTGAAACACACTGTCACTCTCTGACAGGTTGTGACAGCTGTGACACGTTTTGACTCTCTCTGACACTACCTGACTATCTCTGACACTCTCTGAAACGTACTGTGTCACTCACCGACAGACTGTGACACACTGTGACACATTTTGACTCTCTCTGACACTCTCTGAAACACACTGTGCCACTCTCCGACTCTCTCTGTCATTCACTGAGAAGCACTGTGACATTCTCTGACAGACTGTGGGACACTGTGATACTGTTTCACACTACACGCACGCTATGACCCTCTCTGAGACAAAGGATGATCCTCTCTGACACTCTCTGAGACACACTGTAACACTCTCTGACAGACTGTGACATTCTCTGAGACAAACACTGAAACTCTCTGAGCCACAGTATGACACACTGTGACACTCTCGGACTATCACTGACTCTCTCTGACACACTCTGTAACCTTATCTGACAGACTGTGACACACTGTGACACTCTCTGAAACACACTGTGGCTCTCTCTGACACTCTCTGAAAAGTACTGTGACACTCTCTGACAGACTGTGACACACTGTGACACGTGTTTGACTGTCTCTGACTCTCTCTGACATTCTCTGAAACACTCTGTGGCACTCTCAGACAGACTGTGACAGACTGTGACACACTGAGACACTCTCTGAAAAACTCCGAGACGCACTGTGACACTCTCTGGCAGACTGTGACACTATCTGACTCTCACTGACACTGTCTGAGACACACTGTGACACTCTCCGACTCTCTCTGACACTCTCTGACTGACTGTGAGACACTGTGACAATCTCTGATACACTGTGACAATCTCTGTGACACACTGTGACACTCTCTGAAACACACTGTGGCTCTCTTTGACACTCTCTGAAACGTACTGTAACACTCTCTGACAGACTGTGACACACTGTGACACGTGTTTGTCTGTCTCTGACTCTCTCGGACATTCTCTGAAACACACTGTGGCACTCTCTGGCAGACTGTGACAGACTGTGACACGTTTTGACCCTCTCTGACACTCTCTGACACACTCTGAAACACACTGTGCTACTCCGACTCTCTCTGTCACTCTCTGAGAAACACTGTGACATTCTCTAACAGACTGTGACACTCTGTGATACTGTTTGACTCTGCATGCAGCACTCTCTGACTCTCTCTGAGACACACTATGACACTCACTGACACAATGTGACACTCTCTGACTCTCTCTCTCTGACACACCGTGACAATCCCTGACACACTGACACCCACTGAGATGCTGTGACACTTTCTGACATTCTGTGAGACACACTGTGACACTCTCTGACACACTGTGACACTCTCTGAATCTATCTGACACACTATGACAACCTCTGACATACTGTCTAAGGCACTGTGACACTTTCTGACACTCCCAAAGACATATTGTATCCCTCTCTAAGACACTGTGATAATTTCTGACGCTCTCTGAGACACACTGTGACACTCTCTAACAGACAGTGACACACTGTGACACTCCCTGACTCTCTCTGATACTCCCTGAGACACACTGTGACACTCTCTGAGACACACTGTGACTCTCTCTGACAGATTGTGACACACTGTGACACTTTCTGACTCTCTCTGACACTCTGATACAGACTGAGACACTCTCTGGCTCTCTCAGACACTATCTGAGATATAGTATGACACACTGTGACTCTCTCATACTCTCTCTAACACACTCTGAAACACACTGTGCCACACTCCGACACTCTCTGACACACGGTGGCAATCTCAGAGACACTGTGTCACTCTCTGACCATCTCTGCCATTCTCTGACCCACTCTTAGTCAAATGCTGACCCTCTCTGACACTCTCTGAGACACACTGTAACACTCTCTGACAGACTGCGACATTCTCTGAGACCAAACACTGACACTCTCTGAGACACAGTATGGCACTCTGTGACACTCTCTGACTCTGTCTGACACACTGTGAATACACCGTAACCTTCTCTGAAAGACTGTGACACACTGTGAAACTCTCTGAGACACACTGTGACACTTTCTGACATTCTCTGATTCTCTGAAATACACTGTGACACTCTCTGAGACACAGGGTAACACTCTCTGACTCTCTCTGACACACTCTGAGACATGCTATGACAATCTTTGACAGGTTGTGACACACTGTGTCATACTCTGACCCTCTCTGTGACCGACTGTGACACTCTCTGACACTCACTGAAACACACTGTGCCACTTTCTGACAGACTGTGACACAATGTGACAACGTTCCGACTCTATCTGACACTCTCTGAGACAAACTGACTCACTCTGACAGACTGTGGCACACTGAGACACTCTCTGAAAATGTCCAAAACACACTGTGACACTCTCTGGCAGACTGTGACACTATCTGACTCTCACTGACACTGTCTGAGACACACTGTGACACTCTCTGACTCTCTCTGACACTCTCTGACTGACTGTGAGACACTGTGATAATCTCTGATACACTGTGACACTCTCTGAGACACACTGTGACACTCTCTGAAACACACTGTGGCTCTCTCTGACACTCTCTGAAACGTACTGTGACACTCTCTGACAGACTGTGACACGTATGTGAATGTCTCTGACTCTCTCTGACATTCTCTGAGACATACTGGCACTCTCTGACAGGCTGTGACAGATTATGACACGTTTTGACTCTCTCTGACACTCTCTGAAACGTACTGTGACACTGTCTGACAAACTGTGACACACTGTGACACGTTTTGACTCTATCTGACACTCTCTGAAACACTCTGTGCCACTCTCCGACTCTCTCTATCATTCTCTGAGAAACACTACGACATTTTCTGACAGACTGTGACACACTGTGATACTGTTTGACTCTGCATGCAGCACTCTCTGACTCTCTCTGAGACACACTATGACACTCACTGACACACTGTAACACTCTCCGACTCTCTCTCTCTGACACACTGTGACAATCCCTGACACACGGTGACACCCACTGAGACGCTGTGACACTTTCTGACACTCTGTGAGACAAACTGTGGCACTCTCTGACACACTGTGACACTCTCTGAATCTATCTGACACACTATGACAACCTCTGACACACTGTGACACTCTCTAAGACACTGTAACACTTTTTGAGACTCTCAGAGACATACTGTATCCCTCTCTAAGACACTGTGATAATTTCTGACGCTCTCTGAGACATACTGTGACACTCTCTAACAGACAGTGACACACTGTGACACTCCCTGCCTCTCTCTGATACTCCCTGAGACACACTGTGACACTCTCTGGGACACACTGTTACACTGTCTGACATTCTTTGACACTCTCTGTAACACACTGTGACACTCTCTGACACACAGTGACGTTCTCTATGATACTGTGACACTCTCTGAGACGCACTGTTACACATTCTGTCTCTCTCTCTGACCCTCAGAAACACACTGTGACACTCTCTGATACACACTGTGACACTCCCTGCCTCTCTCTCTCTCTGAGACAATCGGTCACTCTCTGAGACACACTGTGACTCTCTCTGACAGATTGTGACACACTGTGACACTTTCTGACACACTGTGACATTCTCTGAGACACTGTGAAACTCTCTGAGACACACTGAGACACGTTCTGACTCTCTCTGACACTCTGATACAGACTGAGACACTCTCTTGCTCTCTCGGACACTCTGAAATATAGTATGACTCACTGTGACACTCTCAGACTCTCTCTAACACACTCGGAAACACACTGTGACACACTGCGACACTCTGACACATGGTGACATTCTCAGAGACACTGTGTCACTCTCTGACCCTCTCTGCCATTCTCTGACCCTCTCTGACACTCTCTGAGACACACTGTAACACTCTCTGACAGACTGTGACATTCTCTGAGACAAACACTAACACTCTCTGACACTCTCTGAGACACAGTATGACACACTGTGACACTCTCTGACTCTCTCTGACAAACTCTGAAATACACTGTAACCTTCTCTGAAAGACTGTGACACACTGTGAAACTCTCTGAGACACACTGTGACACTTTCTGACTTTCTCCGATTCTCTGAAATACACTGTGACACTCTCTGAGACACACTGTAACACGCTCAGACTCTCTCTGACACACTCTGAGACATACTTTGACACTCTTTGACAGGTTGTGACACACTGTGTCACACTCTGACCCTCTCTGAGACCGACTGTGACACTCTCTGAAACACACTGTGACACTTTCTGACAGACTGTGACACACACTGAGACACACGGTGACACTTTCCGACTCTATCAGACATTCTCTGAGACCAACTGACTCTCTCTGACAGACTGTGACACACTGAGACACTCTCTGAAAATCTCCAAGACACACTGTGACAATCTCTGGCAGATTGTGACGCCATCTGACTCTCACTGACACTGTCTGAGACACACTGTGACACTCTCTGACTCTCTCTGACACTCTCAGAGACATACTATGACACTCTTTGACAGGTTGTGACACACTGTGACACACTCTGACCCGCTTTGAGATAGACTGTGACACTCTCTGACTCACTCTGTAACACACTGTGACATCTTTCTGACATACTGTGACAAACTGTGACACTCTCTGTCTTTCTCTGAAACTCTCTGAGGCAGACTGTAACAATCTGACACTCTCTGAAACACGCTGTGACACTCTCTGACAGACTGAGACACTGTGACACTCTCTGAGATACACGGTGACACTTTTTGACTCTATCTGACTCTCTGAGACACTCTGTGACTCTCTCTGAGACACATAGTGACACTCTCTGACCCACTCTGAGAAAGACTATGACACTCTCTGACTCTCTCTGACCCTCTCTGAGGCACAACACAAAACACTGAGCCACTCTCTGATAAATTGTGACAAACTGTGACACTTTCTGACACTCTCTGAGGCACGCTGTAACACTCTCTGACAGACGTTTACACACTATGACACACTCTGACTCGTTCTGACACTCTCAGAGACATCCTGTGACACTCTCTGACTCTCTCTGACACTCTCTGAGACGCACTGACTCTCTCTGACAAACTGTGACACACTGAGACACTCTCTGAAAATCTCCGAGACACACTGTGACACTTTCTGGCAGACTGTGACACTATCTGACTCTCACTGACACTCTCTGAGACACACTGTAACACTCTCTGACTCTCTCTGACACTCTCTGAGACACACTGTAACACTCTCTGACTCTCTCTGACACTCTCTGACCGACTGTGAGACACTGTGACAAACTCTGATTCACTGTGACACTCTCTGAGACACACTGTGACACTCTCTGAAACACTTTGCGGCTCTCTCTGACACACTCTGAAACATACTGTGACAATCTCTGACACGTTTTGACTGTCGCTGACTCTCTGACACTCTCCGAAACGCACTGTGACACTCTCTGTCAGACTGTGACAGACTGTGACAAGTTTTGACTGTCTGACACTCTCTGACTCTCTCTGACATTCTCTGAAACATACTGTGACACTCTCTGACAGGCTGTGACACACTGTGACACGTATTGATTCTCTCTGACACCCTCTGAAACACACTGTGCCACTCTCCGACTCTCTCTGTCACTCTCTGAGAAACACTGTGACAATCTCTGACAGACTGTGACACACTGTGATACTGTTTGACTCTGTATGAAGCACTCTCTGACTCTCTCCGAGATACACTATGACACTCGCTGACACACTGTGATACTCTCTGACTCTCTCTCTCTGACACACTGCAACAATCCCTGACCCACTGTGACACCCACTGAGACGCTGTGACACTTTCTGACAATCTGTGAGAAACATTGTGACACTCTCTGACACACTGTGACACTCTCTGAATCTATCTGACACACTATGATAATATCTGACACACCGTGACACTCTCTAAGACACTGTGGCACTTTCTGACACTCTCAGAGTCATCCTGTATCCCTCTCTAAGACACCGTGATAATCTCTGACGCTCTCTGAGACATACTGCAATACTCTCTAACAGACTGTGACACACTGTGACACTCCCTGATTCTCTCTGACACTCCCTGAGACACACTGTGACACTCTCTGAGACAAACTGTTGCACTGTCTGACCCTCTTTGATCTCTCGGTAGCACACTGTGACACTCTCTGACTCTCTCTGACACTCTCTGAGTCCCACTGTGACACTCTCTGGCATTGTCTGGGACTTACTGTGCCACTCTCTGATACACTTTGACACGCTCTGACTGTCTTTGAGGCACACTGTGATATTCCCTGACACACTGCGACACTCTCTGACACACTATGACATTCCCTGCCTCTCTCTGATACACTGTGACACTCTCTGAGACACAATGGAACACACTGAGACCCTCTCAAAGACAAACCCTGAGACACACTATGACACTCTGCCTCACTGTGTCTCTCTCTGAGACACATTGTGACACCCTCTGACTCTCTGAACACACTGTGACAGTAATAGAATACTATCCATTTACTGCAAAATTAATCATCCATTTACTGTAAAGTTTAAAGAGAATGCTTTGTTTAAATCAATGCTGTGCTGAGCTTTGTAAACGATGCTTTGATGAAAGGTTGCAGTTAGCTTATCTCTGTTTGATTTCTGTAAGCATTCAACTCGACCTTGTGATAGTCGAACTCAGCGAAAGCTGAATAACTGTTATGTCTAGCACCAGGGGATGAGAGGATAACAACTTGAGTTGCCCCAGTCTCTGCCGTTGAGAGTCTGATAAGGAACGCTATAAGGCAGGTGTCTGTGTAAATGTTTGGGTACTCATTGCATTGAGGCATCTGACTTAGTGTAATGGGTCAATCTTGTAAAATTTTTAATAAAGACCTTTGCTTTGCTCTTGCTAACTATTGAGTCAAGTCACTTTAATTTCCATGACAGTGAACTTGGGGGCTCGTCCCGGGACCCCGCGACTGGATGAGATTCTGAAGATTCCCAGGAAGCGCCGGTGCCAGGCCCTTGAAGGTTTTCACTTCATCTCGAGAGCTGAATTGGACCTTTTGCGTGAGAGGACTGGGAATCTGTGGATTGCCCTAGCGCCGGGGTTTCAAATCAATTAAGGTTGGGTAATAGTTTGGTTTATATAATCCTACATAGAGAGTCATTCTTAGAGAATAAATACAGCAGGAAAAGGGTTCAGTGAACTCTCACGTGGTATTAGAGTAAAGCCCCAAGGGGAAGGGGATTGCTGTCTGACGAGTGTTTAGGAAACAGCAAGGTTAAGGCTGTTTCTAGACTTGGAACCACCACTGGCTGAGTTGGACTCGCCGAAGACGTACCAGGTACGTGGTTTCTTGGTTTACAAAAACCAAGGCCTTGAGGCGGACGCGCCCAATGTGAGAGGGGACCAGAAGGGTTAATTCACTTCAGCCGACTATATCCCTGGATGCTACAACAGCCTTTTCAGCTGCAGCCACAGCTCACAGGCATGTCAAAAGGGAAAAGATAACTGTACCACGAGAGCGAGAGAGAGAGAGCTGAACACTTTTGATGTTGCACTAAAAATGGGTTCTGGCAAGAGCGAACAAAGGGAGAGTCCACACAAAATTTGGAATGGCCAACCAAAAATACATGCTAAATAAGTACGGCCCATAATGTGTAAAGCAGTTTGAATTGTGGATTAAGGAATGTGGTTTTCCGGAGGGAGGAAGTTTTAGTAAAAGACAGCTGGAAATATTAAGGTTGAGGTAGGAGGAGAGAGAGAAGGAGAAAAGGGACGGAAAGATCGAACCTATGAATTGGAGTGCTTCTTGTATGTGGAAGTCTGAGGCTGATATTAGAGAAAGGAAATCTCAAGTAAACGATAGATCAAATACACGTACAACCAGCAGTGCACATATGGGAAACAACCTAATGAAGCTGTACAGTGTCTTAAATCTGTTTCAGACCCTGACCTTGATGACTGCCCTCCGAGACCTGCCGCCACCCCCCCCCCCCCCTCAACGACATCCGCCTGGTGAAAGTTCCACGTCAGCAGCCACCGCCCCAGGGCCTGCTAGATCATTGATAGCACACCATACCCGCAACAGACCGAAGAAAGAAGGCCAAAAGAAGGACAACCACTCCAAGATGGAAAGGCATCCAAGGCCTGTCCGTGATTACACCCCGACGGATGATGAGTCCGTGAGGGTATTGGCGTACGATCATCTAACCAGGTCGTTCTGCAAGCCCCAATGGTTGAGGTTGCAGGTCCAGAAGGGCGCCCAGTATTGGCCCACCAGCCATGGACCATGAAGGATCTGGAAAGTGCCTGTGGGCAGTTGCCTGACCCACACGAGATTGGAGCTAATAAGAAGTGACAAAGTTCTGTACTGAGTTCCGTCCCACGTCACAAGAGATGAGACCTCTCCTGGTATGAAAACGAGGTGCCAATGTCACCAAACACAAGTATACCTGGCCAGTTGCAAACGTCCATGCCAGAGCAGCCAACCCACAAGTGGAAGAGAAGGGAGACTTTCATGCTTTTGTTGCAGCGCTGGCAACCGCCTGTAGGGAGGCATTTCCAGTGCGAATGGACATGATCAAAACAGCAATGTGAAAACAATGGGAATGTGAGAGAGTGTCCGAGTATCTCACTGAAGTCCATAACACCCATAGTACACTGAGAGGACATGAGGACATAACGACTGCAGAAATCACACTGTATGAGGCACACCTGAGGAACTGCTTCATCAATGGAAAGAAGGAAGAAATAGTGAAAAAGGTAAAAGACACATGTATTACCTGGGACACGGGAAAGCCGAATTTGATAGAACAACATGCGATACGTGCTGAAATATTGCTTACCCAAGAGGATATGCGGAAACTAAAGATGGAACAGCAAACACATAAAGCTCAGCTTACTCTGATGCAAACAGTCACCCAGCTTTTGAGGGAGGTGCTGCAGGAAGCGAGAGAGGCAGAGGGGGAGGTCACGAAAGAGGAAGAGGTCACAAAAGAGGCACTGATAGAGGGAGATTTGGCGGGTGCTTTGTTTGCAGAGGATTGAACCACTGGGTGAGACGGTGCCCACACAGACAGCCTCACTCGGCCCTGGAGGTGGGACAGCAGGATGACTGACAGGGGAAGGCTGAGGTGGAGGTGGGCAGCCCACAAGGTACAAGTAAGCCTCTTTCCTTTATGATTGGCAACGAAGACTCGCTTCTACTAATCTCTTCTACTAACCTTTCACATACTGAGACATATATCACCTCAATGTTCAGCACTGAGATTGCAAAGTGTGGACAGTATGTCCTATATCAGAATGATGCTTATTAATCGATGCCCACCTCTATGTTATATGTTGAAGTACATCAATTACCTTTTTGGTAGATACAGGGGCAACATACTCAATCCTTACATTAAGCCAGTTTAGACAATCGACACAAATAAAAATGAGTGAAAGGTTCCTGAACACAATGGGTGCATCAGGAGTCATGGTGCGGAAGAGATTTTCTGCACCTCTACTAAGCAAAACTAGGATAAGGGAAACAATCCAATTCTCCTTCTTGTTATCGGAATTTTGTCCTTTAAATTTGATGGGCCGGGATCTCATACAGAGACTGGGATTGGATTTGGTCAGTATTCCGACGAGCTTGCTGATAATTCAAAGAAACGATTTACCAGTGCATGTTGTAAAATATGACCTACGACACCTGATGTAAGTCTATAAGTGGCTATTAATACAGACAGCGAGAAGTTCAGTGAGCAATTCACTCGCCCTGGAAGCAAGTAACTATGTTGATCCTACTAACACCGATTTTCTTGCTGGAGACATGCTACACTGCACAGCACACATACATCACGTTGGCCCTGACGAACCATATGAGAAGGATTGGTTCAGGAGATTGGTGAAACCAGATCAGTTGTTATTGTGTGAATTTTATTGGAGTGATCACAGATGTGCAGTCAGTGTGAATTTATCTAAAGTATCAGTGACGGCAAGTAGACCCTATTTTGAGTGGAAGCTTTTGCTCTCACGTGTCACTGGTGAAGGTGTCCAGTGACAGGTGGTAGGACTTAGAGCATGGGTGCTAACGGCACAAAGAATGAAAGGTTGGGTTTTCAGGGACGATGTGGGTATCTTGATTAAATGCAGATATGCGGACATATAAGAAGAAACTAAATTGGTTAACCCAGGCAGATAGGACAGTCCAGGTAAGGCCCGCTAGCCCTGAAAAGTCTAGGGGGATAGCCTGTCGTTTCCCTAAGATAGAAGTCTCAAACCCAAGATTAAAAATGGTTATCTACTGAGTTGTGGAAAAAGGGCAAACATGATGTGGGGCTCATATGGGGCTGTGAGCCCATAAGGATAACCCCGAAGTCTGAGTAACGTCCTTGCAGAGCACAATACCTGTTAAATCCGAAGCCATAGAAGGAATTACTCCAGTCTTTGAATCCCTCCTAAAGGCTGGAGTGATAATCCCCTGTGAAAACTCACCGGTGAGAACCCCATTTATCTGTTCAAAAAGACAAACATTCCCGGTGAACCGGAGGAATGGAGATTTGTTCAAGACCTGCAGGCTGTCAATGACGCTGTTGTTCCTCGTGCCCCAAATGTTCCCAATCCCTATACTATATTGGCTCAAATTCCACCGGATAGGAAATGGTTCCCTGTTGTGGATTTAGCAATTGCCTTCTTTAGTGTACCGGTACACCCAATTCTGGTTCGTTTTTTCATTCAAAAGGAAATCATATACCTTCACGTGAGGTTACTGTGAGTCCCCCACCATATATAATGTGTCTCTGCGCAGGAGTCTGGAGACTCTTGTTCAAACCCCGGGGTCAGTGCTGCTGCAGTAGGTAGATGATTGCTTGACTGTGGCACCAACAAAGGAACAATGTAGAAGGAGACCCTTCCGTTGCTCTGCCATCTAGTGCGGGAAGGGCACAAAGCCAGTCTCGCAAAGCTACAATTTGTGCAACAACAGGTGAGGTTCTTAGGTCACCTAATATCTAAATAAGGGAAGGCTATTGGTCAAGACAAAGTTCAAGCAATCCAGCAAATTCCAAAGCCTCATACGAAGAGACAATAGCTCTCCTTTTTGGGTATGTGCTCCTACTGTAGGATATTTATCACACATTACACAACTCTTGAGGCTCCCTAAGTAACAGAGCCCATGGAAAAGGGTTGCAGAACCAGCGTCCATTGCAATAGACCCCAAAGGCCGAGAACGCCTTTGCTGAATTAAAAAGGGGCGCTCCAAACTACACCTACACTGGGGATTCTGAACCCAAACAAGCCTTTTGTACAAACGGTAAATGATTAGCGTGGCTGCATGACATCTGTGCTGTTCCAGGATCATTGGGGAAGATTGAGGCCGGTCGCATATTTTTCAGCTAAACTTGACCCCATAGCAGCAGGATTGCCTCAATGCCTGTGAGCTGTGGCTGCAGCTGAAAAGGCTGTTGTAGCATCCAGGGATATAGTCGGCTGTGGTGAATTAACCCTTCTGGTCCCACATGCAGTATCCTGACTGCTTTACGAGCAAAAGACCAAACACATGTCAGCAGCACGTTGGCTCCGATACAATACTGTGTTATTGGAGACGCCTATCATTATAATAAAGCGATGTAACGCCCTTAACCCTGCTAGCCTTCTCCCCACGGAAGGAGACAGATACCCATACGATTGTGTTGCTGTAACTAATGAAATTTGCAGCCCCAGACCAGATTTGCAGGATGGACCATGACAGAATCCAGATATGGAGTTTTTGTGGATGGGTCAGCATTCAGGAGCAAGGAGACAGGCCAGAATTGTGTAGAGTATGATGCAGTGACTATCTACGAGATAGTCAAAGTGGGATCACTCCCTTTTCATCTGTCAGCGCCAGCAGCGAAGCTGACTGCTTTGCCTGAGGCCTGTTAGTTGACTGAGGGAAGGACAGTGAATATTTACACCGATAGCAGATATGTCTTTGGGGTTGTACATAATTTTGGAACCCTGTGGAAACACAGGGGCTTCTTCACCTCCACCAGAATGCCCATCACACACCGCGACCTGATTTCCGACCTCCTGGAAGCAGTCCTGTTGCCTAAATCAATTGCTGTGTGTATGTGTGAAGCTCACACAAAAAATAATGATCTTATTTGCCAAGGCAATGCAAGGGCAGACTCAGCAGCAAGAACGGCATCCCAGCAGATGCCAACTGAGCAGATTGACATGTGTATGATAAAAATTTGTACCCCAACAGCAGATGTACGGGAGTTACAGTCACAGGCCACACCAGAAGAAAATCGTGAGTGGACGAAAGCAGGATGCAGTGTGAGGGAAGGAGTATGGTGTGGTCCCAATGGGAAACCCTGTCTACCACCATCATTATTTCCATTATATGCCAAACTGACACACGGTAAGGACCATGTGTCCAAAGGGTGGATGTACAACAGTATTTTGGCACACTGGTACACTAAGAGATTTACTAATTAATTCCAGAAATATTGTTTTATCGGTGTCACTAATAATATGGGAAGGGGAATACAGACATGCAGCACACCCCCAACCCCAAAAACCTTTTGTACATTTACAGATGGATTTCATTGAACTAACGCCCAGCGAAGGGAAAAGGTATTGTCTGGTAATAGTTGACATGTTTTCCAAATGGGTAGAAGCGTTCCCCACGTCTAAACAGGCTGCCAGTGCAGTAGCCAAGGCTGTGCTCATTGAGATAATTCCGAGATGGGGCATCCCTGAAAGGATCAGTAGTGACAATGGGACACCATTTGTCAATAATGTCTTACAGCAGATCAGCGGTTATTTGGGAAAATATATGAGACAACCTTGTGCCTACCACCCAGTGAGTAGTGGGGCAGTGGAAAGTGAAAATGCTACCCTGAAAAATAAATTGACAAAATGTTGTGAGGAACTAGGGGTGACATGGACAAAGGCACTTCCGATTGTGCTCGTGTATGTGAGATCGAGGAGGAGAGGAAGAGTTAATCCTAGACCGTTTGAGATTATGTTTGGTAGACCGACCAACACAGGACCTATGGTAACACAGATAACAGGCCGCTGTGAGGATGAGATGTTGTGTTACTGTATAAAACTCTCTGCACTTTTGTCTCAAATACAGAATCAAGTGAAAGCAGCACTACCCCAACCAGCAGGAGGGAAGCTGCATGATTTTGAAGCTGGAGACTGGATAGTGGTGAAAGACTTCAGGAGGAACAACTGGAAGGCGAATAAGTAGCTTGGACCATTCCAAGTGCTCCTCACAACACAGACAGCTGTTAAGATCGCAGAAAGAGCCACGTGGATACACACCAGCCATTACAAGTGTGTAGCTGGGCCCGAGGAGATATCGGACAGCACCGGAACCAATTAAGTGCAAATAGTGATTAGAAGCCTCATACGATTATGGGGCTGCCACAGCTCACACATGGGCTATGTACAGGGCACACCAGAGCAAGTGAAGATACCACCACAAAGCTGTGTTTCGGGTAGGTGGCGTCTGAGGAAAGGCCTGGTGTTTCCTAAACATTTTTTGATGTATAGCTATTACGGCTCTGTATTTCTTTGTAGTTGTTGCTGTAGTTGGGCTTGATGTCATAAAATGACAAAAAGGGGGACAATGTAATGGAAAATTATCCATTTACTGTGAAATTAATTATCCATTAACTGTGAAATTTAAAGAGAATGTTTTTTTTTAATTCAATGCTGTACTGAGCTTTGTAAACGATGCTTTGATGAAGGGTTGCCGTCAGCTTCACTCTGTGCGAATTCTGTAAACATTCTACTTGACCTTGCAATAGTCGAACTCAGCGAAGGCTGAAGACCAATTATGTCTGAAAGACCAGGGAGTTGCCCTTGAGAGTGTGATAAGGAACACTATAAGGCAAGCATCTGTACAATGTTTCAGTGCTCTTTGCATTAAGACATCTGGCGTAGCGTAGTGAGTCGATCCTGCAGGATTCGAAATAAAGATCCTTTCTTTGCTCTTGCTAATAGTTGAGTAGATTTAATTTCCACGACAATTACTCTTGATTGTATTTTAGTTGAGAAAATCTACAGCACCATCTTTATTGATCTGCTCTGATACTAGCTTAATAAACTGACCTTTCTTGTCGATATATGTGTTTTCCATTTGCGCCTCTATTCTAGTTGCTTCTTGTAAATCCAATGTTTCTGAAGAACAAATTATTCTCCCCAAATGGTAGACTCTGGAAGTATTCTCAATATTTTAATTATATTATATTGGCTGTTCTTATTACAGTGTTTGCCTCTTCTTTTATAAAAAGAGATGGTAATTGAAAACTCTTCAGTCCTCTGACCACACTTCCATACCTATGGCGTATTAAATAGTTAAGATCAATCACTTTGCTGTTGTGTCCATTGCTCAGAAACACTCAGACGTCCCATCCAGACTGAGCAAATGTATTAATTTATCATGTTATAAAACAAATTGGTCTGAATGGGGTTAAGTGAACCTGCTCGTTCAGTGATTGTCGTTCATGCCAGTCTCCATGCATCAAATTATTTCACTAAAAGGTTTACTTCCTATTAATAAGGGGCTCTTAAAATATTATCACATAGTATCAGTTGGAACTTCACTTGCAGCACTACCCAGGAACAACAGTTCAAGAGTGAGGGAGAGAAGAGATCAGAGTCTGAGAACAATGCACTGGAGTGTTCCAACAATGGACCAGAATATGACAACAATAGACTGGAATGTTCCAATACTGACCAGGGATTTACATTTGGGTCTTCACAATCTTCCTCAAGATTGGGTGGACCTTAAGAGTGCTTTGGCTGATTCAAGCTGATTTCTATCCTCTCCTCACTATTATTCCTGATAAGTCTTTCTATCTGACTATGAATTCAATAAACTTTGTTGAACTAACTTATTGTCCTCATAATTTAAATTAAAAAAAGGAAGCTGTTGCCATGACTTCTGTTCACAAACTCCATTCCTAACCAAGCAACTTTAATGCCAATATCTGAAGTGGAATCAAACTGCGTATAGCTCCAACAAGTACTTCGGCTCTAAGCTGATATCTATTTCCATATTCTCTCCAGCACCAATTCTGTGCACTATCAACTCCGCAATATCTCAGGTCTACCATTTTGTCTCAGTCTAGCTGCTTAATAAATCATCATCTGCACCTTTGTTATATCCAGATTCAACTGTTCCTATTCTCTTCCTGACACAAATAATTTGACCAAAAATGGTTCTGTTCGCCGAGCTGGGAATTTGTGTTGCAGACATTTCTTCCCCTGTCTAGGTGACATCCTCAGTGCTTGGGAGCCACCTGTGAAGAGCTTCTGTGATCTTTCCTCCGGCATTTATAGTGATTGGTATCTGCCGCTTCCGGTTGTCAGTTCCAGCTGTCCGCTGCAGTGGCCGGTATATTGGGTCCAGGTCGATGTGCTTATTGATTGAATCTGTGGATGAGTGCCATTCCTCTAGTAATTCCCTGGCTGTTCTCTGTTTGGCTTGTCCTATAATAATAGTTATACTGCCAACCGGAAGAGGCAGATTCAAACCACTACAAATGCCGGAGGAAGGATCACAGAAGTGCTTCACAGGAGGCTCCCAAGGACTGAGGATGTCACCTAGACAGGGGACGAAACGTCTACAACACCAATTCCCAGCTCGGTGAACAGAACCACAACAATGAGCACCCGAGCTACAAATCTTCTCACAAACTTTGACCAGAAATGTTGAGTGTTCTCCCTGAAAGGTGCTGACTTCAGGACAGTCAGTGGGATTGTGATAATATCACTACACTTGCAATCAGAGCCCCAGGCTATTACTGTGGATAGTCAGAGCCTTTTTCCCAGGATACTCATCTCAATCACAAGGGGACATAGTTTTAAGGTAAGAAGGGAAATTTTAAAGGAGATGTGAGACAGCCTTTTTACACCGATGGTGATAAGTACCTGAAATGTGCTTCTGAAAGGTAATGGTGGAGGTGGATACAATAGCAATTTCTTGAATAGGTTGGGAATCAAGGGATATGGACCATGAAAAGATCAAAGGTTTTTCATTTGGAAAGGCATCAAGTGTGAGCACAGTCTTGGTGGGCTGAAGGGCCTGTTCCTGTGCTGGACTGTTCTTTATTCATTACTCTCTGTTTCCTCTATAGTTTAGATTAGATTAGATTACTTACAGTATGGAAACAGGCCCTTCAGCCCAACAAGTCCACACCGACCCATTCCCCTACATTTCCCCCTTCACCTTTTTGAGATTTGGGAGTTCTTTAAAGACGAGCAACAACTGTCAATTTCCGCGCACCGTCCGACAACTCATCAGCTTTATCCTCAATTACAATGTCTTCACCTTTGTCAACAGGTTCTTCATCCAGACACACGGTTCAACCACGGGGACCAAATTTGCACCCCAATATGCCAACATCTTTAGGCACATGTCTGAACAAGATTTCTTCTCCAAGCAGGTCCTCCAACCAGCACTATACACCAGGTACATCAACGACGTTTTCTTCCTCTGGACCCATGGCGAGGAATCACTGATAAAACTGCACAGTGATACCAACAAGTTTTATCCCACCATTTAACGCAAAATGGACTAATCTCTATTGTCTCATTTTGGACAAATGTATCTCCATGAAGGATGGGCACCTCACTCTACCGCAAACCCACAGATAACCTCACAATGCTACAATTCTCCAGCTTCCACCCAAAACATATTAACACAGCCAGCCCCTATGGAAAAGCCCTACGCATACACAGCATCTGTTCAGATGAGGAGGAGTTGTTTAAAAGAGTTAAATCATCTCCTTGTTACACTGTGCAGTACGTTCTAAGTGCTGAATACAAGTTCCTATGCAACTCTTTAGAGGGGCTGAATGGTATATTCCTGTGCCTCAGTAATAGCCTTGAGAAATTCTGTCAGAGACGTGTTGTGTGACCTTACACGGGAGGTCGGAGCACCAGTTGGCCATTCGGTCTCTGATACACCATTCAGACAGATCAGAGCTGATCTGACTGTGGATGAACCCCCTGTCCATCTCTGTTCCCAATAATCACGGGGTCCCTTGACTATCAAGGAGCTACTGAGCTCAGCCTTGAATATCTTCACTGCTCCTTGCAGATGAGAATGCCACAGCTAGCACATCCCTCAGGACAAAGGAACATCCTCATCTCAATCTGAAATGGGAGCACCCTTACATTTAAAGTGATTGTCCTTGCACCAAATCACCTCCTATTTGTGACATGATGCACAACAAATAAGAACAGACGTAGACCATTCAACCCCCTCAAACCTGACCCACATAAGCACTAGCTGTCTAGTTGATCAATTATCTATCAAATTCAGCCTTCACTGCTCTCTGAGCAACACATTATCAGATCCATCCTTATCTCAGTCTGAAATGGAAGAGGCCACATTTTCAAACATTCTCCAGTTCCCCTAGTTCGACACACCCGCACATGGGGATCCATCCTATCAGCATCCACCCTGTCAATTCCCCTCAGGGTCAGTTATGTCTCAATATGATCGTGCCTATTCCTGCTGAACTTCAAAGGGTATACATCCAAACTGCGCAACATTTCCACGTGGGATGAACTCGTCATCCCAGGAATCAACTGAGTGAGCTGTGTGCATACACCTTCTCGTATAATTAAATTCTTTCTAAGATAAAGAGATTTTAAAAAGCCCCATACAGTCCTCCAGCTGTGATCTCAGTAAAACTGAGAACAGCTGCAGCAACGCTTCCTTCATGGGTGACTCCTTGCAAGAAACATTAAAATTGAGACAGGAGCTGGAGGACACTTGACTTTTTAAGTCTTAAACAAGGAAACTTTGATCGGTTACAGAGATGAAGAGATTTTTCTCCTTTTCTCAGAGTGCTGTGAGGCATAGAATTACAGAATAGAATCCTTACAGTGCACAAGATGCCATGTTGCCCCTCACGTCTGCACTGACCTCAGGCCCAACACCCCCACCCGATCCCTGCATTTCCCAGAGCTAATCCAAATAACTTGCACAATCCTGGTCACTCTTGGGCAAATGTACCATGGTCAATCATCTAACCTGCACATTTTTGGGCTGGACTACAGAGTAGAAATGTGCAAACTCCACACAGACTGTTGACCCATACTGGAATCAAGCCCATGCTCCTAGCGCTGTGAGGCAGCTGTACTAACCATTAAGGTACTGTAACCTTACCTCCAAATTAATGGATAATTTGTTTGCTTGCCTTCCTCACAGTTAATGTAGTGATGATCTTCATGCTGCTTAATAAAGAATGTGGATTGTCTCGATGTGATACCCGTTACCTGGTGGCCATGGAAGTTGCATGACTACTGGTCGTTATCCTCAACCTGATCATGAGACACATTCTGATTGTTTATTGAAAACACCACCGTTTCCTATAGGGCGTCCTCATGTGTAATATCTATGCTGTAATGCTTTATATCGGGGTGGACGGTTCTGTCTGGTTTGCCCACACTTTCACCTTCGATTGATTTATGGCCATTTGTTTCCAGAAGCTGAATTTAAATATTGCAGTTAGAAAACTGTTCCGGGAACAGCGACTGTGCTGAGCTGTTTAAAGAACATCTTCTGGTATTTTATGTTCCCAGCTCAGTATTGGCTGGATAAAGCCCCCTGGCTTTGAGATGTAACAATTGGTGTTTATTACTCCTGAGTCTGGGTCATAATTGAGTCCCTCCACCACATTCTAACCTGACTTTCCAATTTGCCCTGATTCTGCTGCTCAATGTTTTCATCACCAGACATATGTTAATGACCATCAGAGCCCACAGGTGACCAGTGGAGAGTCTCACAGGGACACCGAAATGCAAAGCTGAAGTAAATCCATCTTGTTACTGTTAGTGTTAACAATGTATTCAATAGGGAGCCAAATGTTTGTGATAGGTTATTGGACTATGTATCTACATGAATTGTGCTGGAATTGGGATTCATGATGCAGTTTCTCATTTGCTGCATCGTATTTTTGCCTTTACCCTGACAAAGTTCAGGCAGCAACTGAAGAAGGTGCTGAACGATTCCTTCACTCTAATCAATGAGTGAATCAATCAAATTCATTTGGTGTGTACTTACTGGGCCGAACGGGCTGTTTCCGCACTGAGGACATAGATGTGTCAGTGTTGGACTGGGCAAAGTTAAAAATTGCACAACACCTGGTTATAGTCCAACTGGTTTATTTGGAAGTGTACTAGCTTTCGAGAGCTTCATTGGGTAGTTCGTGGGGCAAGATCATGGAACACAGAATTTACTATAAATTCGGTGTCCTGTGATCCTGCCCCACTAGCTACCTGACGGAGGAGCAGCGTCCAGTCAGTCCAGGTTTTTCTCATTTTAACGCAAGTTCACAACAATGAAGCAGCCTATCACAATGGTAACAGATGGAGGACGGGTTACTGAGGTGACAGTGGGGGAACACTTTGGGGCCAGTGACCAAAGTTTGATTAATTTTAAAGCAGCAATGGTTTTGTGTGTGGGAAATCATGTCACACGAACTTGACTGATTTTTTTTGAAGAAGTAACAAAGAGGATTGATGAGGGCAGAGCGGTGAACGGGATCTGTATGGACTTCAGTAAGGTGTTTGACAAGGTTCCCCACGGAATACTGGTTAACAAGCTTAGATCATATGGAATACAGGGATAATTAGCCATTTGAATTGGGTCGAAGGCAAGAGGTGGTGGTGTAAGGTTGCTTTTCAGACTGGACGCCTATGCTCAGTGATGTGCTCCAAGGATCGGTGTTGAGTCCACTGCTTTTCATCATTTATATCAATGATTTGGATGCAAACGTAGGAGGTATAGTTCGTAAGTTGGCAGGGGGCAACAAAATTGGAGGTGCAGTGGACAGTGAAGAAGGTTACCTCAGAGTACAATGGGATCTTGATCAAATGGGCCAGTGGGCCGAGAAGTGGCTGTTGGAGTTTAATTTAGATAAATACGAGGTGCTGTATTTTGGAAAAGCAAATACGTCTTATCCACTTAATGGTAATGGTGTGTTGCTGAACAAAGAGATATTAGAGTGCAGTTTCATAGTTCTTTGTAAGTAGATTTTCAGGCAGATAGGATAGTGAGGAAGACATTTGGCATGCTTTCCTTTATTGGTCAGATGATTGAGTATCGGAATTAGGAGATCATGTTGTGGCTGTACAGGACATTGGTTAGTTCACGTGCAATTGTGGTCTCCTTCCAAACGAAGAATGTGGTGAATCTTGAAAGGGTTCAGAAAATATTTACAAAGATATTGCCAGGGTGGAGGATTTGAGCTATAGGGAGAGGCTGAAATAGGCTGAGGCTGTTTTCCCTGGAGCATCGGAGGCTTCTCAAGTTTCATAAAATCACGAGGGGCATGGATCGGACAAAGTCTTTTCCCTGGGGTGCGAGAGTCCCAAATTGGAGGGCATAGGCTTAGAGTAAGAGGGAAAGCTATAAAATGGACCTAAGGAGACAACTTTTTCACATAGAGGATGGTGTGTGTATGGAATAAGATACCAGAGGAAGTAGCTTAGATCATATGGAATACAGGGATAATTAGCCATTTGAATTGGCTCGAAGGCAAGAGGTGGTGGTGTAAGGTTGCGGAGATTGGTACAATTACAGCATTTAAAAGGCATCTGGACAGGTATATGAATAGAGGGATACAGGCCAGGTGCAGGCAAAAGAGACTAGATTAGGTGAGGATATCTGGTTGGCATGAATGAGCTGGACCAAAGGGCTTGTTTCCATGCTGTACATCTCTATGACTAAGTGCAGTATAACAGAGCATTCAGGGCTCCCTTAGCGACAACAAGGGAGTGTTTACACTGTGGTGATATTTGCACTCTAAATCTACACATCTGTACATGACAAAAATCTCAACGTACAGGAGACCAGGAGGGCAATCTGTCAAGACTTGAATTCTCTAACCAGAGACTGTGAGAACGAGAACATTTCTGGGTGGCAGCATAAATGGATGTAGCTTCACAAATCAAAACATGTGTATCCTTCAGTTCCTTTGTTAAAAAACAACTTCCTCATTTAAACTGACTAACAGTTCCAGTATCCACTGTCATTTGTGGAAGAGAGTTCCAAACCTCTCCCATCCTTTGTGTGTAGATGTGCATCCTAACATTTCTCCTGAACGCTCTGGCTCTCATTCTGAGACTGTGCCCCCTTGTTAGAGAATTGCCAGCCAATGGAAATCATTGTGTCAAAACTCTGACAATGAACAAACTAATTAGAAAAACAAGTTTAATCCCAATTATGAAGGAGTGTTGCCGTTTAGTATATCATAATGAAATAACAAAAAACAGAACCTGGGATCTCTCAGCAATAATGCTGCCCACGCAAATACCGTGAGCCCCATCATAAGATCACAAATAATTTCAACCAATGCTGCATCGAGCCAGTTTATTCCATTTGTGAAAATATATCTCAGAGCTGTTCTTCTGTTCTCTAGAATAGAAGCTGCCCTCTTTAAACAAGAGCATTTCACTCACTGATTGAAATGTGATTCTTCTTCCGCACTAAATTTATGCATTACTGCCGAGGTCAGCATTTATTCCCCATCTCTAATTGCCCAAGTTCCAGAGGCACATGAAGGGCTTTCCTGGAGGAAGGGGACTGAGTGAACAAGTTGGGCTTCCAACAATGGAGGTATCACCGATGTCACTCTTATTGTCATTCTTCATCCTTCCCAAAGGGCAACTAGGGACGAGTAACAAACACTGGCCCAGCCAGTGATGCCCACATCCAATCAATGGATAAGAATAAAATGATAACCCTGGAGGTTCCATCTACCTTATAGGCCCTGGTCTGTATTCATCAGGATCATTACCCATGCGTGGTGATAGGTGCCTTTTCCAAACTGCAATCATAACCACCAGTATCCCGAGATATATCATGGTGAGTGCAGTTAGGGCCACAGCTTGATGTGAGAGAAGCCGAATTCATGGATGACAGGCTATGGGCATGTGATCATATGGCCTGTTCCTTCACATTTACATAAGAGTGGTCCCTGTCAATGTCCTCTCTATCTCCACATTATGTGGGAGGAAGAAATGATAAGCCATCTAAATACTTTTTTTTACATATAATTCCGTTATTTTGGACATCATCCTAACTTCGTCACTTGGGATAATTGGAATCCCTATCACTGAGAGTGCCCTTGCAGTTGCCATTAAACCAGACCTTGGTGAGCTGATGTACTTGGGGTGGATGGTGGCTCAGTGGTCAACATTGCTGCCTCACAGCACCAGGGACATGGCTTCATTTCCAGCCTTGGGCCACTGAATGTGTGGAGTTTGCACATTCTCCCCGTGTCTGCATGGGTTTCCATACACAGGCCAAAGATGTGCAGGTTAGGTGAATTGGCCATGCTAAATTGCCCACAGTGATAGGTGCTTTGTTATAGGTATATATAGGGTAGGGAAATTGGTCTGTGTGGGTTGCTTTTCAGAGGGCCGGTGTGGACCTGTTGGGCTGAAGAGCCTGTTTCCATATTATAGGGAACGTAATTTAAACTGACAGTGAGAGATATTAGGGTGGGTCTTCTGGAACAAATGTTTACACTGTTTCTCACAAATTTGCTGTGGGTCTTTCCCTTGGCTGGCCTGTCTGAACTCCTCCCTCATCCTGTTCCTGCAGATACTGCACAGGATGTCCCAGCAGTAATGACGGTGGGTAACAAAACTACATTATATACAGTATCGACAGCACAGAGACCCAGAGATGGAGAGCAGGAGGAAGTCTGTGATTTTGCTCCTCACCATGTCTTGGAGCTTCATCCTCCTGTTGTTCATCTATGTTTTAAGTTTCTTACATTATGTTAGTCAAGGAGTCCATCCTGAAGATTACTCGCTTTTCCTGCATAACTTCACCAAACTTGGTTATATGCTGCAGACCCGAAGTTGGTGCGCAAGCAATTTTATTTATGCGGCAACATTATCTCGGTTCAGAGTGAAGATCACTAACTCAGCAAAGTAGCGAGTTACACAAATTCCATGCATAATGAATAAATAAAACTCCTTAGTGAAGCCACAGGAGGGTCCTGTTGTTCCAGACATGAAACAATTTTTCAAATTCATTCATGGGATGATGGCGTCACTCCCCAGACCTAGCATTTATTACCCATCCCTAGTTGCCCCTTGAGACGTTGGTGGTGAACTGCCTTCTTGAACCGTTACTGTCCATGTAAGTCAACCCATAACGTTGTTAGGGAAGGAATCCCAGGAATTTGACACAGGGATATATTTCCACTTCAAGGTGGTGAGAGGCTTGGAAGGCAATTTGCATACGGTGGTGTTCCCATGTATTTGTTGCCATTGTCCTAAATGGAAGTGGCTGTGGGTTTGGAAGGTGCTGTCTGAGGATCTTTGGTGAATATCTGCACTGCATTTGTAGGTGGTACACGCTGCTGCTACTGAGCATCTTTGGTGGAGGGAGTGGATATTTGTGGTTGGGGTGCCAATCAAGCAGGTTGCTTTGTCCTGGATGGTGTCAAGTTTGTTGAGTATTTATTGGAGTTGCATTCATACAGGCAAGTGGAGCATATTCCATCACATCCTACAGAGAGTCCTTATCCCAGTGCAGAGGCAGGTTTGAGCTGGGAACCGGCAGATTACCCATTTTAGCATAATCCAAAGGAATTGTTCAGGAAAGTGGAATTTCCTACTGGGTAAGTCCTATCAGCTTGGAACACTCTAAGTGTCCATCAAAAAGCAAATTCTTCAGCGAGTACTGATACAGTTAAACAGACGGGTTAATCTGTAAATATTCCATGTCAACCAACCCTATCCTAATGTCCCAAATAGCTACCTATGAGCTGTTTTGAAGTGAGAAATCATGGCAGGTGATTACATGATATTATCAGAACCCACTCACCAAAGAAATGCCTGGCCTCTATTTTTCAGCATCAACCTTCCAGTTTCTTTGGGTTGCTTATCCATTGCAGTCTCATCAGAAATTTCCTGCCATTGATTACGATGCAGAGATCGAACCTCTCTGTTAATTGAACCAAACACCCAGAGAGTCTTGGTTCACTCTGTAATGTGTTAAAGTAAAAGGGACAGAGAACTCTAAAATTCCAATACATTAAGAAAATTATAATTATGTTCTTAGCTCTAATAGTGAACACTAAACAACAACTGTTCACAAATCCAAGTCGTCTTCTTTTACCTACTTAGTATCTGACTCCAACTCCACAAAAGTACACTGTTCCAATTATTAAACGGGACACTTATGAAGCATTGCTTTAAATTAATCTCAAGACCAAACAGGTTCCTCTGAATTCAATCCTCTGGCTGCTGATCTCGCTGGGCCATCTTGTTTCTTTTTTTTTCACTGTGAGAAGGTTGTACATGAAAAGGTGCTTTGGTAGTAATTGTTTTCTAATTTCTTTGAGAGTAAGATGTGAGATGACCATTTCGATCTCGGGCTCGGCAGCAGTTGCTCGCTATTCGATGGCAGTTGCTCTCCCTCATACTTTCAAAATACCGGGTTTATATAACACCCACGACTCAATAAACTCTTATAATCAGTTTCAAGGTGTCAAAACAATCAAACCAAATGCCATTGGTTGCTGGTATCCTGGGCACAAATTAAACTAGTTGGGTAAATTGGAATTTTGGCCAAAACAGCAGCCAAACCTCAAGTAATTGGAACAGGTATCCATTTTGGAACAGCTCATCTCTCAAATGGCAGGAGTTGCAGTGCTTAAATTCAAAAAGCACTTTCTATCTTGCAACCAACATACACTCTATTGGCTTTGGAACAGTGTGGATTCGTTGGTTACAGTTCCAGATACAGACTGTACATCCATCTGTACTGTCACCAAAAAACCAGATTCACCGACACTGCAGTCACCCTTCCCCCCGACTGATCCCTACTCAACACTGCAATATCCCCCTCCCTGACTGATCACTACCCAACACTGTAATCTCCCCCTCCCTGACTGATCCCTACCCAACACTGCAATAACCCCCACCCCGACTGATCCCGACCCAACACTGCAATCCCATCCTCCCTGACTGATCCATACACAACACTGCACTCATCCCTTCATGATTGATCCAGACCCAACACTGCAATCACCCCCTCCCTAAATGATCCCTACCGAACACTGCAATCTCCCCCTCCCAAGGAAAAAAAGAATAACTAGAGAGAAAATAGGACACTTCAAGGAGCAGAGTGGACATGTGTGTGCAGAATCGCAGGAGGTATTTCCCCTCTGTGTTGACCTTGGAGAAGGACATGAAGGCTTGGGAAATTGGGAATGTTAGTGATGATCTCTTGGGGTCAGACCATATCACAGGAGAGGATCTGTTGAATGCATTAGAATGTATGAAGGTGGATAAATCTCCTGTACAAGACCAAACATATCCAATAGCACCTCAAGAGGCGAGGGAAGTACCTGCTGATCTTTCTGCCTCACCATTAGCCACGGGTGAGGTCCCGGAAGACTGAAGGACAGCATATGTTGCGCCCTTATTCAAGAATCCTGCAATGATAAACCTGGGAACTATATATCAGTAAACCAAACATCCGTGGTAAGTAAGTTACTTGAGAAGATGCTGAGAGATTAGATAGACATGCATTTGGAAATACAACATTTGCTTGGGAGTAGTCAGCAAAGCCTTGTGCAAAGGAGACCATGCCTCACAAATTTGTCAGCGTTCTTTATTGAAGTGATCAGGAAGTTTGACGAGGGCAGGCCAGTACATGTAGACTCTACAGATTTCAGGAAGGTCTTTGATAAGGTTCCACATGGTACCTTGCTCTGGAAGGTTAGATTACATGGAATCCAGGGGGTGTTGGCAAGCTGAGTACACAATTGGCTTGATGGTAGGAAGCAGAGGGTAACAGTCAGACTGGAGGCATGTGACTAGTGGTGTGCCTCAGCGGTCATAGAATGATAGAATCCCTCCTCTGTGGAAACAGGCCCTTCGGCCCAACAAGTCTACTGGCCCTCTGAAGATTTATTTCACTCAAACCCATTCCCCTACTTTATTACTCTACATTTACCCCTGACCAATGCAACTTACTTACACATCCATGAACATTCTCGGCAATTGAGCATTGCCAATTTACTTGACCTGCAGATCTTTGGATTGTGGGAGGAAACCGGTGCACCCAGACGAAACCCACGCAGACATGGGGAGAACGTACAAACTCAGTTGGTGTGGCATGGTGGCTCAGTGGTTGACACTGCTGCCTCACAGCGCCAGGTACCCGGGTTCGACCCCAGCCTCGGGTGACTGTGTGGAGTTTGCACATTCTCCCTGTGTGTGCGTGGGCTTCCTTTGGGTGCTCTGGTTTCCTCTCCATTCCAAAAATGTGCAGGTCAGATGAATTGGCCAGGCTAAATTGCCCATAGTGCTAGGTGCATTCGTCAAGTGTAAACATTGGTAGGGAGAATGGTTCTGGGTGGGTTACTCTTCACCAGGTTGGTGTGGCTTGTTGGGCCAAATGGCCTGTTTCCATACTGTAGGAAATCTAACTCCAACAGGATCTAACCCACACAGAGCATCCTGTGAGGTTGGAATTGAACCCAGATCGACAGTGCTGTAAGGCTAACCACTGATCCATTGTGCCACTGAGCTGGTCAGTTCTAGAACCACTACTGTTTGTTATCTATGTCAATGTTTTGGATGAGGATGTTTCAGGCATGATTAGTAAGTTTTTAGATTACATTAAAATAAGTGAGGAAGGTTCTCAGCAATTGCAACAGGGCTTTGATCAGCTGGGGAATTAGGCTGAGAAATGGCAAATGGAGTTTAATACAGACAAGGGCGAGATCTTGCATTTTGAAAAGTCACATCAAGACAGTGGTTTCATGGGGAATGGTACGGCCTGAAGGAGTGTCGTGGAACAGAAGGACCTTGGATTCCAGGAGCACGGCTCTCTGAACTCAGGGAGACAGGGCAGTGAAGAAGGCTTTTGGCACACTGGGCCCTTCATCAGTCAGGGCATGGAATATAGAAGTTGGGAAGTTCTGTTGTAGTTGTGCAGGATGTTGGTGAGGCCGCACTTGGAATATTGTGTTCAGTTTTGCCCACCTTGCTACAGGAAGGATGTTATTGTACTAGAAACAGGACAGAAGAAATTTACAAGGATGTTGCCAGAACTCAACTAGACAGATATAGAGAGACGTTGGACAAGCAAGGACATTTTCTTTAGTGTGTAGGAGACTGAAGGGTGTCCTTATAGAGGTGTATAAGGTCATGGGAGGCATGGATAGGGTGAATGTACTCAGTCTTTATCCAAGGCTTGGGGAATCGAGGACGAAAGAGCATCAGTTTAAGGTGAAAGGGGAAGATTAAAAGGGAACCTGAGGGACAACACTTTTACCCCGAGGGTGTTACACATACGGAATGAACTACCAGTGCAAGTGGTCGAGGAGGATACATTTAAGAACATTTAAAATGCACTTGGACAAATACATGGAGAGGAAAGTATTGGAAGGATATGGGCCAAGTGCAGGGAAACGTGGTTAGTGTGGATGGACCAGTTTGGGCCAAGGAGCCTGTCTCCATGCTGGAGAACTCTATGACTCTATGAATATATCCAGCTGTCCCATAATACAGAAACAGCCAAAGCAACAGGAACACGAGCCGGTACAAATGTGAAGTAGTCCTGCAGAATTTGGCAGGAAGCCAGCCTGGCCTTGCAGCGAAGGATTCCTGGTACAGGAGCTGTGGTGAGATGCCCATAGAGAACTGGGGAAGGAAGCTGGAAAGCTCACTCCACTGCCAATAGCCTGGAGGACCCCCGGCTGGGATAAGGCAGCTGGGATCCAGTCACCCCAGGGAAAACAACAGGCTGTGACCGAGCTAGGTCTCCCACACAATGAGCAGGACAGAACGTTGCAGGAAAATCTCACCCACATGGGATTACTCCAGTTACAATTGGGAAGAGCCCAATCCAGTGAAGGGAGGGTCTCTGGGGATGGGGAGGCCGCCTCAGGTTACATTGACAATCTGGAAGGACAGTGTATGAGCTCCAAGCAGCTGCATGGGTCCTGTACACCTACAACACGGAGCAACACACATCAGGCCCTAGTAGGAGGTACCAGGAGCAAATACAATCCCTAGGGAAACAGGACTCCTCCCAGAATGGGATAATGTGTGCCTTTGGTGTTCTACCTCCCCAGGAAGATAATGACAGGCCCCAAACTGACACATCCACACCCGCTCACAGATGGGGACTCCCACTGCCTGTCTCCCAGGTAACTGCACCTTTTGCCTCCAGCCCTGAACCACAGCCGAACTCAGATTCCATGAATCATGTGGTTACCCAGTGTAAAGCGGTTTATGGTCTCACTCCGTACACAACAGCCATTCCAGGCACCCTGCTGGTGGGCAGTACCAAAACGATCCCGTCTCTGGCCCAGATACATGTTTGGATGAGATTGACTGACAGTCTGTCATACACAGAGTGGACGCTGAGGAGCAAACCAAATGAATCGCCATGTGCCTTAGTCCAACAGGCCATTCAGCCCTCCCTGAAGGCCAACAGCTAGGGAGGGGCATCCATGTTGAGATGAAGGCAGCGATCCTCACTGCTCGAGGGCAGGATAAGGCATATCCTGCAGAGGCGCTACATATCTGCAGAACAACAACCAGGGGAATGCCCCTCCCCTCCCCCCGTCAGCTTCACCCGGAGACTCTAGTTCCAATTTGTCTGGGTTTTTGGGGATATGACCTGCACCTCTCTTAGCGATGAGAAACTGGGCCCAACCCTTTGTCTCCCATGTCTCAGAAAGGAGGAGGGACACCTGGGATTCGACCCAAAATCGCGCCCGTAATGAGGCTTGGGTTCTCGGCTAATTAATTGCTGAATACGAAATAGACTTTAGGGATTTCCACATTGTGTGACAGGAGCTCAGGGATCAGAAGCGATTGGTAGGGTTTCCCCGAGAATGGGTGCATGGTAGCAGGATATCAAGCACCCTGCCTTGACTAGGGGTCATTTTCGGACAGTGATATCCCAGGAAGCCCACCAGGGAGAATTCCTCAGAAACAAAATTAAAAACGGGCTGTGACCCGGAGGGCAGGCTCCTCCCCTCGCTTGTCCCACACATACCAGACTCTCACAATGGACTAGGCAT